>NC_071393.1:51109864-51451132 GCF_022682495.2 Desmodus rotundus
TTCTAGTTTGCTTTTTCCAGGTTTCCTCTCTCCACGGGTCTATGGTGTATGGCCTTGACCAATATAGACATGACGCTGGGGGGAGCAGAAGTTTCCGAAGGCAGGGAGGACATCTATGCTCCGTGACATTTAGTAGACTCACGTATAAGCTGGGTTCAGATGTAGGGCGCCACCAGCTGAGCACCTCCAAATGCTTGTTTCTCCTCTGGTTTTAGGCTGCTGGGCCCCTGCCTGATGGAGCACTGGAAGAGACTGTGACTGCAGCAGGCAGGGGCCTGTGGGTTTGCTGATAGAATGGCCGTGAGTTCAGGGTCCATGAATTTGGATGGAAACATCTTTATTTTTATAACTCCTTTCAATTACAGGCACAGGCACCAAAAACAATAACTATCAGTGCCTGTGATTGCGTCACCAAGAGAGATCTCAGATGTTTTTATAACACATTAAAGTTATTAGTTACTGGAATTTTGATTACTTGTTATTACTTCAAAATTATAGGAGTTGCTAGAGGCATCCATAGATCTTATTATTTAAAGCAATAAATGTATTAATAGCAGGTAGTAAAGAAGTTGGTGTGTATAAATGTGTTTTTAAAATATTTTGGTAACTTTGATGTAATTGGTTTGCTTTGCAATCGCGGGCACTTTATTTTGAGCATTAACAACATTCTGAGGAGAGACCCACAAGGACTCGTCGGGCTGCCAGGCCTCGGTGCCACACAGAGCGATGGAAGGATGGGGCCAGAGGGACACCCGAGCTAGTTTATGGGGAACCCACTTTCCCACGCCAGCCATCTTCAAGGCAAATGGGCAGAGCTGGCCTCGTTTTCCCTCCCAAACACTTCTTCCAGCTGCAGACCGCCCTGCCGTGACCCCCACGCTGCCTTTACTATTCCACTTAACCTGACTTTTACCTGCTGAGACCTTTCTGCGGGGCAGTGGGATTTCTGGAGGAGGAATACAGAGGTTTTAGGAAGACCCATGGGGGTAAAAGTGGTAAAAGAAAAAGAATTAAGACCAGAGCCCAAGTTTACCTTCCCTGCCTGGGTCTATTTTCAAACTCTTCTCAATCAGGATCACTATAAATCCAACAGGCACAAAAACTACATTAAATAAACTAATATTAAATATATAAGTATGTTGGGTAGTATAGCAAAATTGTGTCTGACTGACAAGTTTAGATGCAATCCCTGGGCATTTGCTGCTTTGAATGCCTCTCCCCTCCACAACCTCGTTGGTGAGGTCCAGAACTCAGGAGATGGGCTCCGGTTTAGGAAGGAAGTGACTGGTGCAGAGAAAAAGGGACCTTTCACTGCCCATACCCCTTTGTTGTTTGTGAGCCTCCAAGAGCTCTGGGAAGGTCGTGGGGAGGCAAGGGGCCTAGAGGTGGGGGACTGCGTGCTGGAAAATGGGTTGCTTGCTGGGTGGGAAGTGGGGGTGCCTGATCCTGGCTTGGAGCGGGAAGGGGGAACACTTGAATGAATGCCTGGGGGTTGGACTGGGAGAATAAAGCCAAGAAGGGACCGGTCTCATTAAAGAATCCATTTCCCATTTTCATCAGTTTGCTACATTAACAAGCTGAGCTGTGAAAGGATTAGATCCGCTAAGTGAGTGCCTGTTCCGTGCACCATTGCAAAACACATTTCAGAAAGCAGTGGATTCGTCTTCAATGAGTATCTGCTGAGGGAGCAAAGCCCTAGGAAAACAAAAGGGCGCGCCAGGGTAAGCTAATAATTCCCGCTGTGCTTTGAGGGCAATGAAATGACTGCAACCCTGAGAACTTTTTCTCCCGCCCCTGCAGTTGGTATAAACATAAGAGCCATTTTGATGATCATATCGACACCTCGGCAACAAGTGCTTCCCAGGTGCCAACAAAATGTCACTTTCCAAAGGGTTAAATGAACCAAAAGGCCTCCACCTCAAATATTCTTTCCCTGCTCCCACTTAGTATGCATACCTATTAACCAAAACAATGGGCATAGATTCATATCCTGTCTACAAATAATCGAATGATACAAGAACAAATCTACCACCAGCTGCTTCGTCCCATGCTCTGCTTTGACTGGGAGGGGAAAGCCAAGTTTCGAGCGGGTCTAGCCTGACTCAGGCCATAACTTGTGAGTCCTGCTATTCTAACCCTTTCTCTTGATCTGCTTTTCAGCCTGTCTTGGAGCACACAGCTCAGAGCAGCAGGGAAGTTGCTTAGCAAAGGGCCACCCACTTGCCTATTATTCTGTCCTCGCCTGTGACATGACACAAGAACAAAGTAGACATTAACCGCTGCATTAAACCCAGAAAGAAAGTAATCAGTAACCTGCTATTCCCTTACTAAAGCGAAACACATGCAGTGTGAAATCCAGAAGACTAATCAATAGCCGCAGACAATGCAATGTGCCAAACAAATTGCAAATCAATTAGAATCCTTGTTTTCTTTGAAATGGTTCACTATATCTAAAGCAATTACTCCTTCATTAGACCTAATTTAACAGCATGACTGCCCTGGCTACAACTGGCAGCGTCTGGCTATCAAATAGAAGAATGGCGGTTTATTTCTGTCTGTCTGTGAGTCTAGCACCAATCAAAAAAAATGGAATTCCTTTATATGAGAGAAACTTTTAATGAATGAGTGGATATTTGTCTTAATCCAAATATCAATACCAGAATGAGGGTAACCCCCAAAGGGAAATGAAAAGAGAAAAGAACCATGAGAATTATTAAATAAAAATCTGTAATTTAAAATGTGTACTTTTGTTCTTTTATGCTAGTTTCAAATACATTTAAGTACAGAAGATCCTTTTAGCTTTTCAATCTAAAACATCTCTTGGGGCTACTTTTAGGATATTTGAAAAGTTATCCTGACCCTTACAGAAATTTGGAATATTCTTGTAAATGGTCACCCAGAAAAGCACTACTTTATTTTAAAAGCTACTTTAAAAAAGGCTTTATTGAGGTATGAATTTTGACAAATGTATACAGTCATGTAACCACCCCCCCAATACAGCACATCACCCCAACTGTTCCCACGCACCCCTTTGCAGTCGGTCCCTTCCCCCTTTCATGGCCCCAGGCAACGCGATCTACTTTCTGTGCGGCCATTTCACTGTTAAGAATAGTTTCCCATCATGTGGAAGTAGGGGGCTGGAAAAATAATTTAAATAAGGTTTTTCTACCAGTTCAGGAAAAAAAAATGTTTTTGTCCTTGTTTGAGGAGGCAAGCCACAATCTCTTAGAACTAAAGAAGATTACAAACTTCTTTGAATGTAGATATGCTTAAAGAGACCAAAACCTTCCTGAGTACTGAAGTAAATATTCCTAAATGAACTGAAAAACATTTAATAGTCACAGCTTGTTATTATATTGCTAAGCCTGGTAGCCTGATATTTCTATTTTCTTCTCTTTGAGAATAATCATAGCTCTAAGAGTGTTTTTTAATTTAACGTTTCTGAATTAATAATTTTCTGTCCATAAAGTCAATCCATTTTGATTACATGAAATTCCAACATTGCAGAATTACAAAGAGTAGGTAAGAAAAGTCCTTACAGTTCCATTCCTCCCAATACTTTTCAGAACTGCACAAAGCTTTATGTCTAAGGATGTTCTTTATAGCATTACGGTAATAGCAAATTACTGGAAGCTCTGGGAGTTGGAGACTTAAATTAAGTCACACACGCTCCTACTTCCTTCTTCCTTCCTTTTCTTCCCTTATAGCAGCTTTTACTCCCCCACCCCTCCCCCTAATCCTCCCTCTTCATTTTACATCAAATGCCTTTTCATTCTCTGCATCCTTTGCCTTTCTTCTTCTTTTCTTTAGAGTTCAGTGAAGGAAAATTCTTGCACTGAAGGTACCCATATCTTTTGCAAGCCAACCAACCCATTTTCCAACTCGTCCTCCTCAAAAGAAAATACTTCGCTAAAACTTTTACAGTCTTAACATAAGTTTGTATAGAGCACCCCATCTTGCCCCCTTTAACCTTTCATTATTAACAGTCACTCAGTCAAATTACTTTTTGTTTTTATTGGTAAGACTGACAATCGTAATTTACTCTAGTCAATCAATCAATTAATCAAAGAGCATTCATTGAAGGCCTGCTTCCCAGTAAAACCTGATTGGCTGATTCTGAAAACTGATTTGTAACTCTAATGTAAAAGCATTTATGATGGCAAGGGATGGGATGAGGAAGTTTTGAGGCTTGATCACCTCCTAAAGATGATTTATTTGTCATTTAGGCTAAGCAGAAGCTGAGGTGGAAGTAAGCAAGAGAGAGTACACTCCTCCTTTTCATTCTATGCTAGCCTTAGAGTGGAACAGGCTTTATCACAGACACTGCAGCTGCTCCGACCCAGGGCTCGGTTGAAAATGAAGTGGCCTTGGAGAAAGAAGATGCTGTCTGAAGAGTTTTTGTTCATTTTTTTTAGTATTTACATAAAACCTTCCTTAAACCCTGGCTATGTTGTGTGTCCAGAGAATGTTTGTGCAAAGACACTGTCGTCTCAACTATTCACACACACCTCTTCACAGTGCTTTGCCGTAGTTACAACACGATTGTCAGCTGACAAGTGGGTGGCCACAGGCTGGGCCCCTTCATGTGGCGGTAGTTGAGGAGGAGGTAAGTGTTGGTCTCTGACCAACAACATGGCGACCACCACATGAACAAACACTGGATAAATCAATGTGAGTTCTCCCAAGGAGAGGAATGGCAAATGTTATCCTTCGTGAGGCAAAGACAGGGGATCTTCGGGGTTTCAAGTAGTTTCCTAAGAAAAATAAATTGGATTTTAAAGCGTCCTAGAAAAACCTTCACTCATAATTTTATATCCTGCCATATTCACTGGTGAAGTCTCTGCTGGTAATTTTTTAATCATTAGTAGTCATTTAAATGTGTTTTTTTGTTTGCTTGTCTGTTTTGCAAAGCAACGTCCGGCCGAAATGAACCTGATGGCTCCAGCTCATGTGCTCTGCGTCACTGCTGCACGTGGCCGGGACGCAGTTCTGGCTAACGCACAGATAAAAGCCATCCGGAATGGTGACAGAACAAATGAAGCCTGTCATTCAAAGCGAGCACGGCCCTTTTGTTTGTTCTGCTATAGAAAAAATGAATAGACGGGTCTTTTGTAAATTTTCAGGGCACCAACTTTTTATCTACTATCCCCACTCCTGGGAATAACCATTTTGGATATTGAGCTTTTTCTTTGAATCTCGTATTGACTATTAATATCAGAATTTTACCCACCATGGGTGAATGCTAACTAATACAGTTCTTCATACAAATGCAAACTTCCTCTTCACCAGCCTCTGGTGACTCGCGTCTTGCACCAGTGTGGTATCATTCAGCTTCAGTTGCTATAGCATTTTCAAGAACCTCTCTGTTCTCGTCATAAATTATCTTTAAGTGAAAAAAGCTCAAAGGAGGTCTGCAGCAAACTGTATCAAATAATGAATTTGTAAGCTGTAGAAGAAAACACTTATCTTACTTATGCTCTTCTCCCATCAATTGTTCAGTGACCCTTCTTTGGGATACAGATGAGCATAACCCTGAAAAATGTTTGTGTTGTCTTTCTTTCACTGGCAGCCTGCGGGCTGCATGATCTAATAAATATTGGCAGGGCCAAATGAAATAATATAGAAGAGCTTCTCTTCTTTAAAGTCCACAGACCAAGAGACTCTTGTCACTTGTTAATATCTCCATCAAACACTGAAGTGTTAACATATGTGATACGACCACGCAATCAAGTAAGGACCGATTTGTTGACTAATTAAACCAACACAACAAGCTCTTTAGCACCTACAAGTGACAAGTTTAGAGCAGGCAAGTGGAAACTCTCAATTGAGCCCCCTTTTATGAGACTATCATGCCAAATTCAATTCTGACTGAGTAGTATTTGAATGTACTTGACTTCCACCATGTGCTGACATGCTTACAATAATTCATCATGGGTGACAATAGCCCAATATTAGAGATTTATGATATATACAAAACAGTGACAAATGAAATGTAGCCCTAACATGGGTCTGCTTTTCTTACCCACTGCCTATTGATATTATAATTAATGGTCAATTACTTAAGGAAAAGAAAGTAGAAAATAGTCATTACTGGTTGCAGTCATCATTAATTTTTTTTTTTGGCAAATTCTTGAGATAAATGAAACCGTTTCCACAGTGTTTAAGGGTTGCTTCAAAATACTAAACAGACACAGAAGTCTGGTGTTCATGGCTCATTGCAGCAATGAGAATGAACTAGTAATATTTTAAAGGGAAGCGAGTGTAAATTAAGTTGCCCGGGAAGTGGAAAAGCTTCCGCAGTGTATCTCCGTGTGAGTAGATACCACATCCTGTTATATCATGTACATAAATGCGCCTTCCTCCACCTACCACACGGATGTCTTATATTCAGTTCCCATGTTGGTAAATTGAAGCAGCTCCACTAATTGATTTCTAATGTCCTTTCGATCCCTAAAATTTCGTGGCCTCTGATCTGACCTCTCCATATCCAGGTGAGTGAAAGGAGAGGCAGATGCTTTCTATAGTTTTGGGCATGCACGCAGTCTCCCTCCCCTCCAACCTCTTCCTGTCCACACTCACTTTTCTATCCTTTATACGTGTGTATCTGAATGTTCTGTATCCAGCTCCAGCCCCCTCCTGGCTGCCCCCATCCTTGCCTGGTGGGTAATTTCACTCGTGGAAAACCAAGAATTGAATGTGTTCCTGTAAACGTAACACATGCAGATATATGTGTGATGTTTTCCAATCCCTTCATGCTTTTAAACACATCAACACATAAGGCACATCAGCAGCAGTGGGCCCCCCAGGGACTGTTGAATGAGCAGGGGAGGCTGCAGGTCATGGCCACCGATCTAGAACTGGCCCAGCTATAGGTGTGTCCTGCCTTAGACCCCAGGTTCTATGCACCCCGGAACTGCAGGTCGATAGCCTATATCCCAGGTACCAAATGCCTTCCCTACCCCACTAGTGAAGGAGTGGCTCTGGGCCCCAATACCTGACTGGGAACAAGGGTCAGAACCTGGTAAGATACCAAGTGAATTCTCATCAAACTTTGAGGTCAATCTCCAGATCCCAAGGGGCCACAGCTTGTCCACGGAAAGAGCTGTCCGATCACTCCCCCGCCTGGGGCTGAACGCGACTGGAGCCTGCTGCCTGCCGGCGCTCCTGCCTCCTATTCCCTATCTCCCCAAAGAAACGAACTTCCTGTTTTTCTCCCATTTCCGCTTGCGTTTTACTTATTTTCAGTAGACAATATAGACACGTAGTTTAAAAATAGAAATGATATAAAAATCGATTTATTGAGAATTGCTCATAGGTCTGTCTCAGTCCCCCCTATTTCCCATCTCCTTTTCAGTAAATTCTTTCATTAGTTTATTATATATCCTTCCAATCTTTCTTTGAGGAAATGTAAACAAACGTCTATGTATTTACAGTTTTTTTCTCTTCCTTAACCAAAAGGTAGCATACTCTATGCTGTTATGACCCTTGCGCTTCTGCCTTAACAACATACAGCAGACATATTTCAAAACCAGTACAGATATTTCAGCATGAGAGGTAAAGCTTTATTCTTGAGCAGCGCTTCTTCCAGGAATCCTGGCCTCCTTTCCTTCTCAGGGGAACTGGGTGGAGCAGAGCAGAGGGAAACTGGAATCTCTCCCTTAACCCCAGAACAAGCCTGTAACAAGCCCTCTCCTGCTTGTGGGCTCCTAGCCCTGTGTGTGCTGTGCCTTTGCTGCCCGAGACAACGTCTTTGGAGACACCATGGGACGTTCTAGACGGTCACTGCAGAGGAGGATAGGGGAGGTTAGGGGCTGCAGCAGGCATGAGGTGAGCTTAAATGGAATCCAGGTCTTCAACGTAGTCTGACATCCTGAGAAATTCCTCCAGGAACAATAACCTGTTCTTTAGAAGATTTTTTTGTCCTAAAAAAATTTCACTAAATTAAGGGGCAGGATTCACATAGTCCTAAGTTTTCTTTATCTGGTTCCTGTAGCCTGGACTAGCTCTGAACTACGCAGAATTTGAGTTTTTCAAACCTACCACGCTTTAATGACTTTTTAAAACAATACATATTGCTTGTTTAATTTTCTTCTTTCTTTTAAAAATCATTTATATGTTTATCATTTGGAAATTTGGAGAACAGAAGAAAATTAGCACTACTCAATGCTGGAAGGAAAAAAAAACACTATTATTTTAATATATAGTTTTTTGTTTTATAAATAGGGATCATATAAATCATACTATTTTGTAACTTATTTATTTATTAATTTTTAGTTAAAATTAATAAATTCTATTTTTATTTTTTATTATTTAAAAATTTTTATTTATTTTTAGACAGAAGGGAAGAGAGAGAAAGAGAGGGAGAGAAACATCAATGTGTGGTTGCTCCTCACACACCCCTCATTGGGGAACCTGGCCCGCAAACCAGGCATGTGCCCTAACTAGGAATCGAACCAGCGACCCTTTGGTTCGTAGGCCAGAGCTCAATCCACTGAGCCACATCAGCCAGGGTTAATATATCTTATTTTTAGAGTGGCTTAAGATTTATAGCAAAATAAATGAAAAATACAGTGTGCTCATATATCCCCATACCTTTATTTTTTTTACTTAACTATATCATGAACATTTTTATAAGTCTTGTAACTTGATTTCTTAAACATTTCATAATATTCTACCACATGTATATATAATAGTTTAATCAATCTTTTATACTTTAGATCATATTCTTTATGTTCATTATTATAAACAACACTACAATCAACATCCTATAAATTAATCTTTGTCCAAATCTCTCATTGTTTTCTAAAATAAAGTCTTAGAAGTAGAATTTGTAAGTTAAAAAACATGCATTTTAAGGCTTTTGACACACAGCATTAGCTTAGTTTAGATCTATTTTAAAAGACATGCAAGATAGTTACAGAGACCTAGAAAAGTGGGCCACTGGCGTTGTTGATCTTAGGCCTTAGGTACCAAAAGTCACGGTAGGGAAGTGAGACACGTATCCAAGTGAGTGGGAGTCCCTATCCGGGGCAGGGAAAAACTGCAGGGGGAGAAAGCTGCTGGTGGTATGCAGAGCCTATTCTGGGCATACTGGCAAACAGGGCCTTTTCTTTATACCAAGAACTCTGTGAGCCTTCAGCCTAGAAGACTGGACTGCATCGCAGACCTTACTGTGATAGTGGAAGGTGGAGAACAAGACTTATCCCTAGTTGCCACCTGCAAACAGGAAGACTCATTGACGCTTAGAAAAAAGGCAATGAGATTGTATTACTCAGTGTTCTCCAGAGAAACAGAGCCAATGGGATACTACCTCTCTATCTATCTAGTCATCTACCTACCTACCTACCTACCTACCTATTTATTTACTATAGGAACTGGCTCCCAGAGTTATGGAGGATATTGAGAAATCCTGCAACCTGCCTCCTGCAAGCTGGAGAAGCAGGAAACCTGGTGGTATAATTCAGTCAGAGGTCAAGGACCTGAGAGCCAGGGGGGCTGCTGGTGTGAGTCCCAGCATCTGAAAGCCCAAGAACCCATCCAATGTCCAATGTCTGAGAACAGGAGAAGACGATTGGCCCAGCTTAAGAAAAGAGAGGGAATTTGCCTTTCCTCCACCTTTTTGTTCTGTTAGGGTCCCCAAAGGATTGGATGATGACTCACAAATGCAGGTGATCTTTTCTCAGCGCATTAATTCAAATGCTAATTCTTCTAAGAACACCCTCACAGGTACATCCAGAAATAAAATTATTGGGTATCCCTTTGCCCAGTCAAGTTTACACATAAAATTACCCATCACAGAGAAACCGTAATGCCTTCTTCACGCCAGTATTTTCTAACCGTGATATATTTACCACTTTCTTTTTTTTCTTTCTTTTTTTATTTAAATATATTTATTAATTATGCTACTACAGTTGTCCCATTTCCCCCCCACTCCACTCCATCCTGCCCACCCCCCTCCCTCCCACATCCCCCCCCCCCCATAGTTCATGTCCATGGGTCATACTTATAAGTTCTTTGGCTTCTACATTTCCTACACTATTTTTACCCTCCCCCTGTCTATTTTCCACCTATCATCTATGCTACTTATTCTCTGTACCTTTACCCCCCCTCCCCCTCCCACTCCCTTATTGACAACCCGCATGTTCTAGTTGTTTGCCTAGTTTGCTCTTGTTTTTGTTTTATGTGTGGCCGTTAATAACTGTGAGTTTGCTGTCATTTTTACTGTTCCTATTTTTGATCTTCTTTTTCTTAGGTAACTCCCTTTAACATTTCATATAATAAGGGCTTGGTGATGATGAACTTCTTTAACTTGACCTTATCTGAGAAGCACTTTATCTTCCCTTCCATTCTAAATGATAGCTTTGCTGGATACAGTAATCTTGGATGTAGGTCCTTGTGTTTAATCTTGGGTAATGTAATTATGATGTGCCTTGTTGTGTTCCTCTTTGGGTCCAGCTTCTTTGGGACTCTCTGAGCTTCCTGGACTTCCCGGAAGTCTATTTCCTTTGCCAGATCGGGGAAGTTCTCCATTATTTGTTCAAATAAGTTTTCAATTTTTTGTTCTTCCTCTTCTCCTTCTGGCACCCCTATAATTCGGATGTTGGAACGTTTCAAGGTGTCCTGGAGGTTCCTAAGCCTCTCCTCATTTTTCCAAGTTCTTGTTTCTTCATTCTTTTCTGGTTGGATGTTTGTTTCTTCCTTCTGGTCCATACCATTGATTTGAGTCCCAGTTTCCTTCTCATCACTATTGGTTCCCTGTACATTTTCCTTTGTTTCTCTTAGCATAGGCTTCATTTTTTCATCTGTTGTTCGAACAGATTCAACCAAGTCTGTGAGCATATTGATAACCAGTGCTTTGAACTGTGCATCCGATAGGTTGGCTATCTCTTTGTCGCTTAGTTGTTTTTTTTCTGGAGCTTTGAAGTGTTCTGTCATTTGGGCCATTTTTTGTTTGTTTGTTTGTCTTGGCACGTCTGTTACTTTAAGGGGCGGAGCCTTAGGTGTTCACTGGGGCGGGGTAATGCTGGTCGCTGCACTGTGATGCTGTACGTGGGGGAGGGGCCGAGTGGGAGCAATGGCGCCTGCCTCACTGTCCTCCGGGTTTCAATCTTTCACTCCGATACCCACAATCAAACTGGGCCCCTCTGGTGCTGGTTCCCGAGTAAGTGGGCCTGTGCACACTCTAGGCCCCTGTGGGTCTCTCCAACAACCTCTCCTGTGAGGCTGGGAGTCTCTCCTGCTGCCGCCCCAACCCCCAGGGGCGCTTTCAATCAGAGGTTTGAGGCTTTATTTCCCCGAGCTGGAGCCCTGGGTTGCGCAGCGGTCTGCTTCGCTGCCCGCCGTTCGTCAGGTTTATCTGTGGGCGAATGTGGTGCCGCAGGGTGCTACCCGCCACTCTGCCTGCCCCACTCTCCGCCACTCTGAGTCCGGCCCTCTGGGTTTATCTGTGCAAATGTGGGGCCGCAGGGTCTGCTAGTGCTCGGACTGCCTGCGCCATTTGTCCCACACTCTGCCAGTCTCAGTCCCGCCACAGCCACGCGAGTCCTCTCCACCCCGGTGCCCGTCTTCGCCCCTCCTACCAGTCTGGATGTGTTTATTTTCTATTTCCTTGGTGTCGGTCCCCCTTGCTGTTCGATTCTCTGTCAGTTCTGGTTGTGCGAGGAGGCGCAGTGTGTCTACCTACGCCGCCATCTTGGTTCCCCCTATTTACCACTTTCTTTGGTGCTATAAACATAAAGATGTTTATTTTAATGGTTATACCTTTATTTTGAGTCAAAAAATTAATGATCAACATATCAAGCCCATAATATTATGGATATTATTTCTTTGGATAAGTCTTACGATAAAAAAAAAGAACAAAAGGGACAGGGACCTGGTTTAAAGTCCTTTTAAGGAAAACCATAAAGTAAATAATCAAGAACTGATGTGCAGATAAGGCAAAAAAATGTGGTTTGCAAAAGACTAAAATTTGGGAAATCTTGCTTCCAACAATACATTATTTCTAAGAAGTACCAAATGTTTTCAAAGTAAATTGCTTTAAAGCTTTCAGAGGTCATTACTTTAAAAGGCCCTATAATGGATCATTTTGTAACTTGAACCATCACCGTAATTTTTTAAAATTTCATGGTCTGGCTTCAAGTTGCCTCAAGAGAAGAACATACGTGTTTCCGGTTAGGACCTTAACCTAGGGTTGGAGGGACACTTAATGAGTTTCTGCACACCTTAAGTGTGAAGGCACATTATAATTCCTTTTTTAAACACTGAACATTTTTTAAAAGTATATGCAATTTGGAGAACTTTGGGTTTATGGGTTGGTGAGATATTTCAAAGAAAATTTTAGCATGTTTGACATATGGTAATTCTCTCTAGTAAATAGAGAAATCAGAAAGTTCGGCACAAGAGTGAAGTATTAGGTTTTTTAATATGTGTAGACATGCATACTTTCACTTTTGTTTTTAGATGCAAATTACTGGGAGAAGGGATATTTTCTTAGATTTTTGCAGGCTGCTGCTGAGATCAAATGGTCTCTAAAGAAATCAATCCAATTTCAATAGAAGAGCTATGCTCTGTTGGGATTTTTAATATCATCCAATTGCTCAACAATATCAGGGCTACTTTGATTTAAAAGAAGAAACACAGACAATTCAATGATCTCAAGCCTCTACATTCTCACAAAATCAGCTGACTAAAAATCCTTCCCTAAAGGGAAAGAATGCATTTTCCATGATCAAAGAAAATCAACATTAATGAAATAATACCTATACCAATAGAGAATGTTAGTTATCAGATAACACTGAACATCGTGCTAATGCTGTAAGTGAACGCCACGAGAGAAAGGAAAGGATGGAGCACATGGCACTGACTCCTGCATTGTACCCGAAACGTGACTCAACTCCTGAGACACGCAGGTGCTTCCGCAGCCTCTTGACTCGGAGGAACCCATCTCTATATTCCCCAGATTTGGTGGATAACCACAGAATAAGGTTATGAACAAAGAATGCCATCAGTAAATCCAAATCTAAGAACGTGCTTCTATTGCAAAAGAAAAAGGAAATGAATTCTTAATGAAATATATTAGAAATAAAAAATAAAAGAAACACATTTATAGGAGGTAAAGGAAGGCTTAAATGAGTTCACTTACAGACAGGAAAGCTTATCCACCCACACGGAGCAGTCAACTGCACTCTAACAGACACAACAACTTTGCAGTACAGAAAGACTCACTTGCGTTAATATAAGCTTTATACAACTTAAAGGATTGTCAAATAGCTCAAGGAGAATGAAAGGGAAAGATGATCTTGATGGGTGAGCTAGTCAATCACCCACAAATTTAGATATGTAGATATATATCCATTTAAAGTTATTTTTACAGATTTTTCTAACAGAGCTGTTGAAAACAAGACAACGGACTGAAAAAATGGAGCCACTTATGTTAAGCCCCACACCACCAAACTTCCATTGTTCCTTTTAAACTAAAAACAATCAACATATATTCTGCCTATAAATTCCATGTTTTGAAAGCTCCTATGCACAAAACAAATAGCATTTAGTAAGTGCTGGCAAAACTTCCACTTCAGTATTGAGTCAAATTTCATCAATAACCAATTGCTATCAGGGTTGCAGAGTAATATTATAAAATCAACGATCTATAATGTGAAAAAACAATAATAAGTTAGGAAAGCATAGATAAGCACTGTTTGCCCCATAATAGTGGTTGCCATGCCATCACAGGTCCTCGTGAAATGCTCCCACTGCAGTACTGCCTAGCTTGTGGGTTTAATAACAAAGCCAAGTATCCCAATCATATCCCCAAAATGCCTATGACGCCAGTGACAAGTCAAGTCTCGTGTCCCTATGACCTAACCAAGGTTTTCCTAAGGAAAAGGTGCTATGTAACTCTAGCCAAAAAGAAAGAAATGCAATGTCTTAGTTAAACTTTCTGAAATAGTGAATAAAGCTCATAGAACGAAACTAGTCCCCACTTCCTGTCTTCCTTTACTTCCTTTGTAGATGACAAGAAATTCTGGGTCCCAATTTGGAGGAACCCAGTACTGCACCAACCCACTGTTTGGCATTTCAAGTCTTCCACAAATTGGCTCCAAACTACCTTCTGAGCTTGTTCATTATTCTTTCCCCTTCTTCGCTTGACCCCTTTAACCTATTCAAAACACAGCAGTTAGAGTGGTCCTTACCCAGCATGTAAGTCAAATTATGACTCCTCTGCTCAAAACCTTGCAGGGGACCTTCCTTTGACTCAGAGTAAAAGGCAGAGGCCTTAAAACCCTCTACAAGGACCAGCTCCCCGTGACCTCTTTGAGTCCATCTGCTCCTACTCTCCACCTTGCTCATTTTCCTGGAGCCACACTGGCCTTCTTCTTCCTGCTCCCTGCATTTCCTCCCTCTTCCACCTCAGGGTAATACTTATTTCCTCTGTTTTGAATTTTCGTCCCCTAGATACACACATGGCTTATTCCCTGAGCCCCTCAGGTCTTTACACGAATATCTTTCCAGTGAGGCTTTCCCTAGCCACCCTACCTCTGGTAGGGTGAAAAATATGGCCACACTATTTTGCAGCTCCTCTCATCAAGAGGGGGATTCTGTTCTGCTGCTCCTTGAATCTGAGCTGGACTTGTGACTAGTCTGGACTCACAGAAAGCGGTGGAAGTGCCGTAGGTGAGTTTCAGAGCCTAGGCCTCAAGAACATTTGCAGCATCTGCCCTCGCTCTCTCTCAGTGCTCACACTGCAGCCAGGCCCTAGACACGTGAGTGACACCACCGTAGACTCTCCAGCCCCAGTCAAGCAGCCAGGTGACCACTGTCACAGGCATTGCCCCCAGCAAGATCAGCAGAACTTCCCAGCTGAGCTTAGACCCAGTGATTGACCCAAACAATTGTGAAAAATAATAAATGCTTATTTTTTTTAAGCCACTAAGTGTAAGGTTTGTTGTCTAGTCACAAGTAAGTACAAAACTGCTTAAAATTTCGGACCTTCCCTCTGTTGACCTTCCCTGGTACTTCTTGACTTGTGTGTCTGCCTCTACTAACTAGCATGTAAACTCTACGAGGGCAGGGATTTTCTCTATTTTGTTCACTTCTGAATCTCCACTGCCTTGTACCGGGCCAGTCAGTAGGCTCTCAATAAATATCTGTTAAATAAATTAATGAATAATTGGATAAATGAATGAGTAAAATGTAGACTTGGAAAGGGCCTTACATATCATCCAATATAGAATTTCCCGTTATTAAGTGAGAAAACCAAAACTTAGAGAGATTAAGTGACAATTTTAAGATCCAGGAACCTGGATTTCTGACTTCTAGTATTAAAAAGCTCTATTTTTCCATCACATTTTTGTATATTAAACTCCTTTGCATATTGCATAGAACTACTAAAGCAAGTTACAGACACCCAGTTTAATTTTAAAAAAGGAGGGGCAGGCAGAGGAGGACTTATGAATCATGAAAATAGCAAGCCCAGAGGTACAACTTCCTTCAGACATGGCTGGATTCAGGGCCTTAAAAGGACATCTTTGAAGCTCTGTCACTCTCTCTCCATTTCTTGGACAGACTCTAAATACAGCCAGATGAATAACTCCAGAGAACAGAGAGAGTCTTCCCTGACAGCAACTGCAGACAATTCCTGGGGTCATATCTGGTGCCCATTCTTGAACTCATCACTGGGTAGTGGCATGGCTATCCTCTTGTTGGCCAGGCCTGGGATGCGAATCTATCCCTTTGGATGGAGGTGGGGAGCGGGGTCAATCCCATCTTCCTCAAATAAAAGGGCTCCCCTGGGAAAGGAGGGTTCTGTTACCAGGATGGTGGAGACAAGTTGTTCCAGATACGCTTAAACTCTGCACGTCCACTTTCGTTCTGTTAGTAGCACTAAGTAACCAGCTGTAGATAAACCCTTCCCGGTAATAGAAGAGACATACACACCATTGATTTTCCCCTAGGAAAAGAGGACCCCTAACAAAGTAGGAGACATTTCACGGTGAATGGAGAAGCAGACAGAAGTGATTGCCAAACGGGCTTCTACTCTCTTGCCTGGCTCCAACGAGTTTTCTACATGGCAGGTTTAGAATTTAAAGACGGGGGTGGGGAGGAGTCCACATCAAACAAGCCCCCACAGCGATGTCACAACCTGGAATGAAAGTGAAATGTTTCAGGAAACCCTGCCTTGAGGAGAGAGATGGGGGGGAAAGGTATCGCATTTTATCAGAAAAAATCACCATGTTTAAGAAAAATGTTGAGAACAAGCTAAAATGAGAATATACAATGTCCATTATGGGGCAGAACTGAGGTGAGAGACGGGAATCAATGTGCCTCAGCAATGCGTAAGAGATGTTTTTCATCTGGAAAATGATCTTAGGACCACTTTCGCTATTTTTAAATCCAGCCCAAGCACTTGTGAGAAGATGACCTTTTATACATCGCATTTTGCAGAGAACTATATATAGTTGGATACAATATCTTGACCTAAAGGGGAAAAATAAAGAGAAAAATGGTGTTTCCGGGTTTTCAACCAAAAAGCAGAACGTGGCAGAAGAGAGAGCGCAGAGGCTGCAGACTCGGCTCTGCGGCCGCGCTGGTTGAAATGTCATTATCTGAAGGGTTCTAGACACCTGCATTATTTTGCATGAGCCTCCATCAGCAAGTGACTTAGGGTAGAGGATGCAAAGTATTGTTTTTTTCATGTCTTAAAAAGCATCTTGTCCCAATTCTTGGTTTTGAGTGCTTTGTGGGGTTGGGTGGCGGTGGGAGGTGGGGGGTGGGGGGCGTGTGGGGGGTGGTACCGCTGAAGAGAAAAGGTCACTGATTTCCGAAAGGTTAGAGATTCTTTTTTCTTCTTTTAAAGAATGGCATTTCAGCTTGATATTATTTTAGTATTTACCACTCTGCATTGTCTTAGACCTCGTCTTGGCAAAGGGCTCCTAAACAACTGCCACTCTTAGCACTGCTGCCAAAAGGCGCCCTTTCACAATAAAGCATGCTGTGCTTTGGCAGGAAATCAATAAAGTGAAAATCTGTTCTCATCATCCATACATTTACCATCACAATCAACAATCAAAGGCAAGACCTGGGTTCTTTATCCACAGGCTCCAGCCTCCCAATTTTCTGCTATGAAAGGCAGCATAAATTAGAACCCTTGGTTCCTGTTAGCTGGGCTTAATGGGTATGATTTATGAACCATTAAATGAGGTTATGTAAATTGATCCTTAGCAGAATGCTAGCGCCCAGGTGACAGGTGCAGCATGCTCGTCCACAAGGGTTCTGCACAAATCAGATTTCAGTGACATTCAGTTTGAGGAAAGAGAAATATGTTGTCAACAAGGAAGTGATTTAAATAGTGCCCTGGGTTTGTCAGCAATTATGCCTTTCTTCTTAATTGCTGCAAACTATATAAATTCTAATAGGAAATAAATTAGTAATTTACCAGTTAATGACAAGGGGAATAATGGAGAAGGGCTTATATTTTAAAAGCCATATTACCAGTGAGGCCATACACTTGGGTGATTTCACTTATGCTGTTAAAGTTGAAGAGATGCTTTAAAGCAGGAGTATAAACTTTGACACACAACTAAAATTACATTCATTGCAACAGAAAAGAAAACTAGACTCACACAGAAGATGCCCTTGCAGAATTGCTTCATGTATCCCATAGAAATGGACATATCACTCAGGTTTCTACTTTTCACCATCATTAATGCCTAAATTTAAATCAAATGGTCTTTTTTAACCAGGTGCAAAAAAAAAAAACCCAAACTTACTTTATCTTTAAACATTTTTGGAAACCTAATATCTAATTAATCAAGCAAAACCCATGGCGTTGCAAATATAGTAGGAGAATGAAGGTGAGTGACATGTTCCGTGCAGGAGGCCTTTAGGTTTCTCTGCCTTGTTTAAACAATAGGTGGTAATAACATTTTCTGCTATACTCTTTGCAATTAAAAAAAGAAAAACAGGCTTTGGGGAAAGGAACAGTCCTTGTGTATAATGATGATCCCCTCACTGGGAGCCTCCAAACTAAAGGCCCAGTTTGAAGGAAAAAAGAAAAAAGCCCTGGGGGAGCATATATAAATTAATTTCACTAGCTTTGACGTGAAAAATAAAATCTCAAGTCCGTTTCTCCCCTTGGGCTTGCTGCCCCTAATCAAGAATGTGGTGGCCTTTTGAGAAAGGTTTCTCCTGAGAAAGTGAGTTCAATATCATTCCCAGCTTTTGTCTGAGCCTATTATTGTGCCTGTTTCCACGAGGCCAACCCCGTAAGAGGACACATATGGACGTGATAGTATGTTCCCTGGTCCCTGGCCGAGCCTATTAGAGCTCCCAACAGGGGGCCTGCACCAGTCCTCTTAACAGTCGTTTCTGCTCCGCAAGTGCAGTTGTTTATGGACGGGGGAGATGATTTGAATCACTGTGGCACTAGACGGGAGAGTGACGACAGGCTAAAGGTCGTTGTGTTGTGTAAAGCCTGCTGGAACTGTGGCCCGCTCACAGAGGCTCTCCCTAGCAAAGGAAAATATTAAGATGCCACTTGTAAACTTGGGAAAGAGGCCAAGTGAAGAACTACATAATGATCAACGTCTACAGATGACGCTAGTTCTGATGGGTAAAATACTTTGAAGGGAGTTATGAAAATATAGAGTGTTATAATTAGTATTAAAAAAAAAAGAACAGTGGGGGACCCATGCAGCAGAAAAGGCCCACTAGCTGCTTCACATACTAGCACTGTTCAGTAAGCATGTGGCTGTACGCAAGTGATTTTGCCTTTAAGGTTCTGGGTAACAGCCCTCTCTCACAGGATTCTCTTGTGAAAATCAAATAAGACAGTGCCTGTGCTCTACACAACACAGAGCAGATGCTCTATACGTGGTGGTTTGGTGTATTAAAATATCCATCTATTAATATCTAGAGAGTGCTCAGGTCTCTCTGCTCCAGAATCCTGAGCCGTCTGCTCTCTAGATGCCTCTGTCTGTGTAAACATACCTTTGATGCCAGACCTACATGTTCCTCTCACCCAGACCAACCAAGTCCCCCCATGCCCCTGCCCACGCTGTTCCACCATTGCTTCCTATCCCTCACCTTTGCAGAAATGATATGTCAATTAAAAGCATGAGGCAGCGTTATTTACAATAGCCAAGATCCCAAGTGCCCACCAGTAGATGAGTGGATAAAAAAGCGCAGTGGTACATTTACACAGTGGAATACTACATGGCTGTATAAAAGAAGAAACTCTTAACCTTTGTGGCAGCATGGACGGAGAACATTATGTTACATGAAATAAGCCAGTCAGAGATAAACAAACATCATATGATCTCATTCATACATGGAATCTAATCAACAAGATAAATTGACAAACAAAATAAAACCAGAGTCAAAGATACATGGAAGAGACTGACAGCTGTCAGAGGGAGCGGGGAGGGGAGGACTGGACGAGATCAGCCGAAGAATGTGTATGAGCTCGTGCACAGCCCTTGGACGCGGACAACGACGTGGTGAAGGCTGGGGGGCGGGGCAGGGGCTGGGTGGAGGCGAGCAGAGGGGGGCGGGGGAATGCAGACACACCTGTAATAGCATCAACGATTTAAAAAAAGGATGATTCTGAATCATGTCATCACCATTTATATCCCAACTTCTCTACTTCTTACCTTTGTGACCTCGAACAAGTTAATTTACCAGTCTATGCCTCAGATTCCTTCCCTGTAAAATGGGGGTAAAAAAATAGTACCTACTGCATGGGGGTGTCCTGAAGATTAAATGAGTTATCATACTGATGTGCCAAGTACATAACACGGCACACAGTAAGTGCTATGTATGGTTGTTATTATTATTATGATGATGGTACCTCTCTTGTCTGCACTCTCAGATATTCAATTGCCTACCTGGAAGAGGGCACTGACATATACTGAGCCACACAGCAGGCACTTTCCACACATTGCTAAGATCTAAAATGTGCATTTTAGCCACACTTGGTAAGTGAAGTGGAGACGCAGTGACACGGAGTTATTTGCTAAGAACATAGGGCAAATAAGTGCAGAGTTAGAATTCAGACCCAGGTCTGTCTGGTCCCCAAACCTATGCCCTTTTCACTGTACCTCACAGGTCCAAGACAAAACATCCACAGACGTGGGAGAAGATACATAGGAATACCTCTAGCAGGACTTCACCTAAGTAACGGTGCAAAGAGCTCCAGCTCATACACTCTTTGGGTTCTCATTCCTCCCTATAAAAACAGAGGTCTTACACTGGAGGCTTCCAAACCACGCTCCCCAAGCCCTAGGGCTTCTTCAAGATTGCTCAGGCGCCGCTGCTGTAGAGGACGGGGCTAGAAGCAGAACCTGCACCTCCCAGGAGCATCTGCTGGAGACAGAGTGGGCCCCCGGACTCTGGGTAAGATGTTTGACAATATTAAACTCAAAGAATCAGCTCTCGTGTTCTCAGTATCTTTTTCAAATTGTAGAGAATAAAATATGACTCCAATCTATATTGAAATAATGTTCAATTCAATAAACATTTCTCTGGTTCTACTACATACAAGATACCATGTTGGATGTTAATAAACAACCTCCCCTTCCCCCCAAAACTGTTTTTTAAGAACTCCCTGCTCTGTGCCGAGTGCACTCTCAAGATGCATTTCTTTCAGGAATAGTGTTTTCAATTCACTTGAAAGCCAGAACGTGAAATGTTCCCCTAAAGCTCTTAACCTTTGTACTTTAGATCCCCACTTCCCTGAAGAATATTTTTATCCCTTCCCTTTCTCCACGTTTGATCAGCGTACTTTGCCTTAGGAACACAGCTCCAGGTCCTACAGAGCCTACCACTTTGCTAATTTTTCAATAAATAATACTAAAGTGAACAGCCACAGCCCTTTGGGTGACGGATGCCCAGCACTGCCAATCTTTTCTCTGGGTGCAGTCTGGGCAACAGTCCTTGGCGGCCCCCCATCCTTAGTAGTGAGAGAAGTTGATTCTAAGAAAAAGAACCACTTGCTAATTGAATTAGCCTCTCTTTTTGTGGTTTGATTCAATAGAGATTATTTCAGAATTCAGCAGTTTCCCTGTGACTTTGTTCTTGGGAGGCTAATTCTTCCCCCAGGCTCCAGAAACTATTCCTTTCCCTCTTTCTTAATTTTTGGAAGAGAGACCAACAGGGACTGTGGATCGCAGTGACACCGCTGGGCGGACAGACTACCAATGAGGACTACAAGAGAAAGGTTCCCGTTATCTCACTGGGCAGTGAGTGAGGGCTCATCTTCACTTAGAAAAACTGCTTTTGAAGTTTTGGGGAAAGGTACTATATTGCAATAGCACTCAGCTTTAAGAAAACCCTGGAGACTTACTATGAATTGGAGAATTTGGAGATTTGGAGAACCTGACAATCCCAGAATACCTGCGAACACTCCTGTCTGTGAGAAAAAAAGAGCAAGCTTGGCTGGCGATCGCAGAAATGTTTGTGGGTATGCACGTGCTTTGTGGAGACCATTTCAGCTTTGCCATTTAAGCCAGTGACTCACAACTCCAGCTGCTCACAACTCCAGCTGCGTGCCAGAGTATACGAGGAACCTAAAAAAAAAAAGTGACATACATAGAGATAAATTTAGGCCCCATCCTTCAAGATTCAGATTCTGGTGAGAGCCCTGCATCCCCTGTCTTTGAGAAGCTCCCCAGGAGATTAGGATGCCCAACCAGGCTGCGAATCACATGTCCAAGCAAAAACAGGCCCCGGAGGCCCTCGTCATAATAGCTTTGGCTCCGCTTGCGGTTCTGTGCTCTGCTGAGCATCACTCAGCTGCAGGCCACAGTGCAGTGAGGGGCTGCAAGGCAGGTGGATTGCGTATATAGGCTATAGTCATTGCTTTCTTGGGTCTGTTAAATTCGCTGCTTCGGGTTTGTTTCTAAAACAATGCCACTTTTTTTTAGGATGGGCCAATTCTTTATTTTTAGATACTTTCACAAAGAGGTTGTCAGTACATAAACTTTCCACTAAAGAAGAATGAACACGAAAATCAGCCTCCAGCCAGCGCAGGGCCTAGGGTCCCCCTTACCCAAGGGGCGGGGAGGTGGTGTACTTCCCCTCCTTTATTAGCTTATCCCGCTGCCTCCCCGCAGCTCTCAGGCGGTTCACCGCTTTCTGCCAAAGTAGACAGACCTTCTACAGCCATCACATTCTATCTTGCACTCTTTCTCTGCGTGGATGCCACTAATTCCATGTGCACATACATCCATTCTTTTTCAAAAGGATCGCACCGAGGTGGAATTTTGTGAGGCTGCTCAGCACTTGGATTGTTATCCAGGAGTCAAAGAAAGGAGTGGTGCCCTGCCATGGCGCCCTTGTCCATGCGCTGGACGTGAGCACTGGGTGATACCTAAAATAAGGCCGCTTTTCACGGTAACACTGCTAACTCCAGCGAAGATAGAACTCTGCCTTAATTAATGCAATCGCTCTCTTTACGAGGTCATTTATTCCCTCTGGATAAAGATCCTGCTTTAGCCCTCATCTTTAGTAAACTTCAGGCCCCATAGAAATATTTCATTTGAAACAATGGATGACACCGAGAGGCCACAACTTCGGTGTTTTTTTTTTCTTTTCTTCTTTCTTTCTTTCTTTCTTTCTTTCTTTCTTTCTTTCTTTCTTTCTTTCTTTCTTTCTTTCTTTCTTTCTCTCTTTCTCTCTTTCTCTCTTTCTCTCTTTCTCTCTTTCTCTTTCTCTCTTTCTTTCTTTCTTTCTTCTTTCTTTCCTTCTTTCTTTCTTTCTTTCTTTCTTTCTTTCTTTCTTTCTTTTTCTTTCTTTCTTTCTTTCTTTCTTTCTTTCTTTCATCCTTCCTTCCTTCTTTTCTTCCTTTCTTCTTCCTTCCTTCTCTCTTCCTTCCTTCCTTCTTTTCTTCCTTTCTTTCTTCTTCCTTCCTTCTTTCCTTCCTTCCATTCAGATTTTATTTATTTACTTTTAGAGAGAAGAGAAGGGAGGGGGAAAGAAAGGGAGAGAAACATCGCTTGGCTGCCTCCTATACAGCCCCAACCAGGGACTGAACCCACAACCCACGCATGTGCCCTGACTGGGAATGCAACCGGTGACCTTTCACTTTTGCCAGAGGACAGCCAACCCACTGAGCTGCACCGGTCAGGGCACTGTGGACTATTTCTTGAGGCAAGAGACCAATAGACTGCATTAATCTTTTTACATTTTTTTAAACTTGAAAAGCTGATGCCTACTATAGTGGACCAGGAAGCTTAATCCTGTGGTTTAGTACCAAATCAGCAAACTTGCTTTAGGGTCAGATAGTAGTGCTCCTGGGCTACAGATACAACTCCTGATCTGCTGCCCCCCCTCACCCCACCCCATACACACACAGTTCCCCTCTTCAATTCATCGGACACAGCCATCGGAATAGGCTTCATCCGCAAATCCCTCTGCATAACGTCACTTCTCTCTCAAGAAGTTCCAGGGGCTTCCTGGTGTTGATCATTTCAAATGTAAACTCATGTACTCAGGCCAGCCTTCTAATCATATTGTGATCCTTGTTTTTATTGCTCCTCAATATAGACCTCTTGCCTCATCACCAAGGCAACAAGAGCTACAGAACTCTTATTCATGCATAATGCTGAGTGACACCCATCCCATCTAGAAATTGATATCCTTCTTACTTTTGCCTTGATCTTGGGTGGTTGTGGCCCACAGGGCCGGAGCTATATTTCTGACTCCCCCTCAGAAACAGCTGCCCTGTGCCATGGTAGGATGAACCTCTGCCCCCAACCTTTCCTGTTTTTGACCCTGGCGATGTCCATTTTGGCCTCAAGAAGCTGCTGCCCCCACCCGTGTCCTCCTCTAAAGCATGGCTCAAAACTCACACCTTCAAGGAAACCTTCCTATAATTCACCGCATTCACGCTTGCATATATGGACCAGCCTGCCTGCACTGTTGGCATAAACTTTCCACGGCCACGGGGACCCCACCTTCACGGGTCACACACAACCTGCTTGCTGACCTCTGACCCAAGCAACTATCTTTGGGGACAGCTCCCACACATGATAGAGGAGCATGTCTGAACAACTAACCCTTCTCATTTCAAATACAGTGTTTTCTCTTTCAGGGCAGCTGGTGAGAATGTGTTCATGAGCCCTGCAAAATGAGTCTCTTTGAACGAGAAAACAACAAGAACAAACTCATCTGGAAGATGCAGTGACAAGAAATCAGAACAAATACTTAATCTAAAGCTCGGGGACACTGGAGGGGATGGCTTGGGTTGAGAGAACAAAGGTCTTGTGAAATGAGAAACAAATCCCTTCCACCTACTGGTTTCCTAGGATATCGCTGTTATGGTGCCTTCAAACCTGGATGCAGTTTGCACTTTGGCTGGTTGGGAAAACGTAGCCCTGGAAGCTACCCTGTGGGCTGCTCAGAGGCGCCCGTTCCGCAGAGGGCAGATGGCCCCTTGTCAGGAAGTGTGAGCTGTAGGGCTTTGTTGGGAGAACCAAACGATTTGATGGACAGTGTCACACTTCTTTTACCTTCACCAGGGAATGCCATTCAGGTGACTGAGAATATTTTCAACATTAAATTCATTGACCATATTTATTAAATATAGAAGAATTTAAAAGAATATTTACTCCTAATGACCCCAAAGCTGACATTAGAATCAACTATGGTCTACTTTTATGAGTTTACAAATAAAGTTAGGAAAAAAAGGTGGGTCAATTCTAGAAAAAGGTGTTTTTTAATTTAAAAACATAATGATATGCATAGTGGGGACTAATGATGAATCTCTCTAACACATATAAAAATCGCATTATGTCAAATAGCAGTGAAACCGAAAACCCTGGAAACAGTGTAACTGCTCACTACTAGCTTTATCTTACTCAGCAATGTCCAGCCTTGTTCATCTCATGGCACACATGAGTTAATTATGAAAATTCTGTGGTACACCAAAAAATGTATTTTTTGCCGATCTGACAAAAGAATAGGTATACTATAGGTGTAATTTTTATTCATTCACACTGGACAGCTATTGTCGTGCTAGCTGTTGTCATTTTTTTATTTGACAATCTAAGGGGAAAGAGGTCAGTGCCCCTGACTAAATAGTCAGGTATCGCATGTTGTAAACATTCTTGTAGCGCACCCATTGAAAATCACTGATCTTGCTTTTCTACTTTTTGTTACTCCTTTGCCTCTACTTTCCTACAATTTTGCTTTTGGTCTTGTTGCATACATATACCGACATTACCTCAAATTCTTTTTTTTAAACAAGTAATTGTGTACATAAAATAAACAGCACTCATACTGTTGATAACTAGAACTAATGGGAGAAGCTGGACATTTCAGTAGGAATACCTCTCACAAGCCACCTTCGGAATGTAACATTGATGTGGTTTCCTCGTAGACTGTAGATAAGCAGGCTTCTGGGGCCATGTAGTAACCTAAGGCAGCCACTGTATCATACTCTTCCTTCATCTCTTCTGAATATGCAATATGACAAAATGTCAAGCGTAAGATATTTGTTAACTAATAAATTGTTAATTACAATTTGCATTACTTCATGACATTTCTGCTCAGAAGCATAAACATTCATTATTATTTTAAGCTTCAGTCTCCAGCAGTACACATCCATGTGGGTTAAAAAATGTGGGTATACAAATGTGCTCTCATGTTTTTGAAAACTAGATGCTTTAGAAAGAGGTTGGTTGCACACAAGCATTAGTGAAAGGAAGTTGATAGAAAGCAGCATTTCACTGTAGCAGGATTTTGAGCATCTTAAATCCATGCCCTTGCCTTTGGATTCTCTCTGTAGAAGGTTGCTGTCAAAGGTGAATGTCAGCACTTCTTTTCTCTGTTAGCTTGGGAACATGATACTGGGCACCTGGATTCCCTTCTCCTCCTTCTATAGCTTACAGCCTCCAGATGGACTTTGCCAATGTTAAGATTTGGTAGCCATACTATTTATTACTCTGTCTTGGGGTCTACTTCGGGAGGTCGTCTTCTGGTACATCTGCAACCGCTTTGGAGAAGAGCGTAGACAGAGCTGCCGTTCTGAGTATTGTAATGGCAAGGTAGAGGGCACTCCATTCAGAAAGGGTTTTAAAAGATAATGAGTTTATTGAAGAACAATTTGAGATCCTCAGCCGAAGAATAGTTAAGGGGTACAATGCCAACCACACTGGAAATAGTCATAAAACACACCATGAACCCCCTTCCTAGAGATCTGCAGTGAACGCAGTAACTGGAATCAGATACGCAGTAGCTAAAGGTCAGTGTGAATGATACAGAAGTTCCTAGACACATGTTTTGAGAGGTTTTATCAGAGGAAGTAATGTTTAAGCTAAGGCTTCAAACGTGACGAAGGAGCGATAAGGTGAGGGGAAGGGGAAGAATGGTCTAGTCAGCAGGGCAGAGGAGGAAAGTTCTGGACACAGAGAAGCATGGTGCATTCAGGGAACCATGGGAAAGTCAGTGCAGAATGGGAAAGAGAACGGGAACCCATGAGACTGGGGAAACGGGTAAGAAAAAACAGTGCAGTTATTGCAGGGGCAGGGGGTGGGTGAGGTAGAAGAGGGCATAAGGGGGATAAATGGTAATAGAAAAAATACAATAAAAAATCTTTGACACACACACACAAAAGGATGTTTGTCATTTAGGGAGAACGGGAAGCCATGACGCTGTGTAAGTAACGTAATCACATTTACATTGTAAAACGGGCAACTACCCACCTAGGTGGGTGCCTTCTTCTCACTTCCACACAATTTGCTGCATGTGCTTGAGGGTAGAGGGGCACTGCCTCCGCCTGCAGATGTGAAGAATGACAGCTACAACTGCCTAGGTTCTCCTAGGTTCTCAAATACGCCTTCCTCCTGGATCCTTTGTGTCTGCCTGGCATGCTCCTGGCACAGTTTTTCTCTTGCAGTCTTAGCTTGAAAGTTATCTCCTCAGAGAGGTTCTCCCCGACTACCTTTTATAATTACAAGGCCCCTTCCCCTATATTCTCTATTTCAGCTCTTTGCTTGTTTCTCTGTGTAGCATTCATCGCAAATTGCAAATTGGGGGTTTCTTGAAGACCTGTCTTTCTTTATTCCGCTGGTATAAAATATCTCCATGGCTTTGGAACATGATAACTTGCCTGTGTTACTCACTGTGTCGTCCACAGCACCTGCACGGGAGACGGGGCAGGGGAGACCAGCCAGGGAGCCGAGCCACTGCAGGCTCTCAGGTGAAGGGCACGGGTGGTCCGGACTAGGATAACAGCAGCGGGCTCATTCTAGTAATATTTATGAGATGGACCAGACAAATCCTATTGACTGGAGGGTAGGGAAGAAAAAGGTCAAGAGTGATGCTCAGGTTTCAGGGACTCTCGGAGTTCTGGGTGCACAAAAGAACTTGAAAAAATATCAGTGGTTACTAACGGGAGTCATATAATAAACGATCTTGGAAAAACTGCTCCACAGCTATGTAACGGTCCTAAAGCATTTATTATTAAACTGAAACAGTGGGTAGCAAGCAGAAAAAGGCACTGATTTATAGTCTGCACAAGGATTTCAAAATGTTGTGATAAAAAAGCAAATGATAAATGTTCTTGTAAGTATAGCAATCCCTTATATAACTGGGACTGCTGAGTTTAAATGATAACCTTTAGTTACAAAGCAGTGTAAAAGGAGGCTTGAGGTTTAAGTAATACCAAGTCAGTAGAACTGAGTAAGACTTAGAATAATGCTAGTAAATATGCTGTATGTACAACTATAAATACCAATAAAACATCTTCCATGATGCTTGTAAGGCTGGGAAAGAGGAAATAATAATGACTGTATAGATTTATATTGTAATTATCCGTTTATAAGGTATTTTCTACATTCAGTTTCTATTTTGATTATGGTGTCCTTTCTGTGAAGAGGGTTTCATTGATCCTGTTTTAAAATTAGGGAAACTGAGCTCACAGAGGCCAAATGACTTGCTCACGGTCATGCTGTTAATTGGTAGTTGAGTAGGATCTCAGGCAGGGCTGGTATCAAATATCTGTTTCACACGTGGGAAAAAGTGCTCCCGAAACACTCGCCTACAACCACGGGGACGGTTGGGTGGAAGCAGAGTAGGAACAGCTCTGCCTTCAGTCAGCCCGTTCCTCTTTGGGTTTGCGTGCAGCCTCAAAAGGGAAAAGGACCTGTCACGTTCGGTTTGGGGAGGGTCTTTAAAGGCAGCTCACTGTGCAGAGCGCTGCCTCCGCTCTAGGAGTCACTCTCATTTGCTCAGCAGTCCTAGAGCCCTGCTTTCCCTCCGTGCTTCTTCCCTGGGCCCCCCGGCACTGCTGCCAGCGCTGGGGGGACTGGTGCGGCATGGTGGCGAGGACTCCAGGCCACGTGTGACATGAGTGACTCTGCTGGTCTCCTCCTTCTCTCACGGTCCACGTGGACTTTGACTCAATCTTTTTCTCGTGGTGCCCTACCCCATGACCTTTGAGCAGCAGCAGCTCCTGACAAATGGCTCATTCTGTTTGTATTTCAAGGGAGAAAGACGGAGAGAGAGAATATATAACGGACCTAATTTATCTTTATCTCTTTCAAGTAGGACACCTCATGGAATAGTGGTCGAGGGTGGGCTGCCCTCACACCTGGAGCCTCTGCGAGTCTGCCGGTTGCAAGGCAATCACAGGGTCTACACAGAGCCGGCTACACAGGTCAGGGCTCCGGGGAGGGCAGTTTCCCTCAAAGCGGAATGTGGGCATGGCAGCTATTTGGAGGCTTGGTGTGCCTAGAACTGTCCAAAGGGGAGTGGTTACCCCCTGCGTTTACAGGGATGAGGGGCCGCTGTGGTTGGGGGTTGGCTGCCAGACTTCACAGAGACAAAGGAGCTTGAACTGGATCTTAAACCATGAACTCTGTCTGACCCAGTAAGGAGAGGGCTGAAAGGGGGATGTTACCAACAGAGGAAACAGCACGTGCAAAGGCACGGAGGCCTGCTCTGAGAGGGCACGGCTGACGTGGGAAGAGCAAATCGTTCTATATGGCTGAATGCCGGTTCTGTGGAGGAGCGTAGTGGGAGATGAGGCAGCAAGGCTAGACTTGCGATTCTCGGCTACAGGCAAAATTACCCCACTGGAGCGTCAGGAAATGTAAAAGACCATTTCAATTGTTTTGGTTGTGATGGTGACTAGGGATTGTTACTGGCATTTAGTAGGTGGCCCAGGAATAAGAAGGGCGTTCTGCACAGAGAAGAAATTGTTGTGCCCCAGTTGTCAACAGAGCCTTCACTGGGAAACACTGGGCTAGACTGTGAAGGCCCTTCAAAGTCACGCCAAGGGGATTTGTACTTTAGTCTCAGGAAAGACAATGGTGAGAATAGGAATCTAGAGTGGCTTCCAGATCTTGGATTGGGCAGCTGGGTGTGAGGTGGTTCCAGTCATTGAGGTTGGGATTATGCCAGGTGTGGGGGGGCAGAGATGAAGAACCATAGGAAAGATGATGAACTCACGTTGCACATGCCACATATAGGTGAAGATGTCCAAGAGACAGCTGGGATGTGATGCACAGCTCAGGAGGGGCTGGAGGAGACATGCTGATTTGGAAGTCCTCAGAGTATCAGGGACAGGTGAAGTCATGGGTGTAGATGAGGTCATCCATAGTGAGTGTGAATTTTGGATTATTCAAGGTCAATTTTTAATCTCAGGCAGATTTTCCTGCTTTCTATTCAGTGTGTTCAGAGGAAATACCAATTAAAATTAATTTCAGCTGAAGTAAAACATAATTAGGGAGATAAATTTGCTGCCAAAAATATAATGAACTCCAGAATAGAATGTAAAATTGATTTCAGCTCACTTACCTGATACATTTATATGATGCTTGATCTTTCTTGATTTTATGAAACCTAGTAAGTTAGGGCACAAAATAGTTTAGAGATTTCTAGGAGATTAGTAACAGAAAAATAAATGAAAGTTAGGTCTTCCTCTTCCGTCTTAGGGCTCTCTCCCATGTGGCCCGGGTAATTTGAACGGTGAGTGTCTATGGTTCCTCATTCACCCGCTAATTTGCGGGCATACTACAGAGGGGGTCTTCACTTGGTTCGAAGTAAGGAATATACCAGGACACAAGCTTCATTTCTCCTCTCTCTTGCCATGGAAATTATATTTACCCATTATTGTTAGTTTCAGGCATGCCTGCCCAGATAGAAGGGTTAACACATTGTATGATTTTTTATGATTTAGTGGTTTAAATCTTAAGTTTCAGTGGAAAAATCAAGCATCCTGAACTACTGTCACATTAACCTATGGTGAGTAGAGTCATTTGTTAAGATAATTGATAGCTTTTATTTTTAAAAACAACGCAGTGAGCTCCTCACCACTGCTAGAAGCACATCGGAGTCCTTGGGAAGAATCCCGTCACTGAAGTTCAGACTGAGTTAGATTTTGAGTCTGTGCTCCACTGAGTCGCTTGAGAGCGTATCTCCGGGTTTGAATAGGCTGGAGTCATGACTGTTTCCTAAGACAATATTTGGCCTGCCCTTGGGGCCTCCCTCAGGAGGGTGCCGGCAAGAAGATTGATAGGTGCTTTTATTTTCCTTAGATGACCTGCCAATCAGTTGACTATCAAAGCAAAAGGCCCATTTGTAATTGGCAGCACAGCATATCTGCACTCCGAATTCTTGCCCAAAGGAATAACCTGGAGCACTCTGGATAGATTCTGATCTAACTTAGTTCTGAGACACAATATTCACAGAGTGTCACCTGAAGGTAATCTCCCTAGACAACTGTTTCCCAAAATGTCATCTTTTAATTTCCCTGAAATGTAAACAGGTATTATGCGATAAAAGATAAAATTATTTTGGTAAAATTCTGGGGTAGACCAAGTTTCTTTATTGAAGGGACTTCTTAGAACATTTAATACATATTAATGTGCATGCAAATGTCCAACATAATCTGAGTATACAATATTTCCCAAATGAACTTGACCAGAGAAATCTTACCTTGTTCTACATATTCTACATTTTATCCTTGGATCAAGCCATTTCATCGAAGTCGTGAGGACTTGGCTACCTTACTCTGGCCTTCCTGGCACAGAATTACTTTAGGGTATGTGGTTAGCCCATATTGAAAGACATTGTAAAAAGGAGCCCTACAGCATTCACTGTTACATCTGATACAGGGATAGCCTTGAGTACATTGTCTACAGCCCAGCCAGTGACTCTTTGTGAGAATCCATGGAGACATTTCTCTTCAGTCCACACAAGGATAGCTGTGCATCATTTGAGCAACTTTTCTTTTAAATCCTTTAGGCACTATACATTTTGTAACTGATTTTTTTTCTTTGCTCTGACTGCTAGGAAGTTCACCTCTAACACTGCAGCCCACCTCTAACACTGCTACATGACTTCATGGTACGTGCTTTGTACAAATTTTATCTTGGCTTCCCTATGATTTCTTTCCCATACTTTCTACCTATTTGATTTCCAAATTTAATAACCTGGTTCATTCATTATTTCTCTTTTATTTAAATTTTTAAAAATTTTAACTGAATTTATTGGGGTGATATTTGTTAATAAAATTATATAGATTTCAGGTACACAATCTTATAACACATCACCTGTAACTGTATTGTGCACTCACCCCCCCAAAGTCAAGTCTCCTTCTGTCACCACTTATGCTCCCTTTACCCTCTCCTACACCCTCCCCTTGCTCCCTTCATTCACTATTTCTACAAATATTTATTTAGCTGTTTCCATGGGGCAAGCACTGGTCTAGGAACTGGAAATACAATAGTAATAAGATATATATATATATGGTCTTTGCTCTCCAGATCTTATAGACTACAGGTGGATACACACTAGTAAGTATATAATACATTGTGTCCAGTGTAATAAAGACTTGCTGGGGAAGTATAATAGGCATATCTACCCCCCGGGGAGAGATAAGGAACACTGCTGAAGCTGCTAGAAACAACCATCAGAAATAAGCTTCTTCAAGTACACTGGCCCACAGACCGCTTTGGACTCCTCCTTTATCCTATGGTTAAGCACTTCAGTGTCCATCCTCTATCTAAGCTGCACCCAAGCATGGCACCCCAGTGCCACATTTCTACGTTGGTTCATCTTGCTTTGGCGCTTGGGCTTATGCTTGTTCTCATTCCCTATAAGGAGATTCTGCAAAGTCCCAGGACTAAACATAGCTAGCCTAGGATATTCTGTGTTTCCAAAACCCACTGACTGGAAGCCCTTCTAGTTTATCCAATAAACTAGACATAGCCAGGGAGAGGATACAGGAGGGAGGAAAAGGGCACATGCTTTGGACACACTTCACTTACAGCTGATAGACTAGCTATAGAAGGATCCAGAGTGGGAGCAGTCAGAGGAACTGGAAGCCCAGAGTGGCTCAGGGTCGTGGAGCCTCAGAAGGAGAGGATTTTTAAATTGATACAATGCTACCGAGAATTCAGGAAGGTTAGAGGTTGTTGTGCAGCATGGGACTTGGTGACGTGATGATTACACCCTCCAAAGAGCAGTTTTAGCTGGGTGATGAGGATGCAAAGAGTTAAGGATTATACAGTCCGATGTGATTGCGGGTGGTGAGGCAGTGGAAACAAGCACGGACTAGCTTCTTGACAATTTGAGGAGTAGAAGGAAGGCGAGACGTAGGGTGGTACCTTAAGGGAATAGCAGGGTCAGGAGAAGGTTGGTGCTTTTTTGAATGACCAAACGCTTCACCCACATACATTTCTCATCACAAAAGCCTGCCGAAATGTCGCTATGCCACGGTTGCTGGGCACTGGGATAATGCATACAGTCAACATTCTGAAATGCTCCTTAAAAGAGCACTTGAATCATAACCTAAATTTTTAGGAGGGGCAGTGATTTCTTATCCACCGTATCTTGATCAAACTTCAGATAGTCTTAACCTAATATTTGAAAAGTGAATAGTTTAAACTCATTTGTTGAACTGTTCCTTTGCAGTGGGGTAATAGCCAAACAGCGACAATGAAACAGAGAATTTTGCAAGCAGAGCACCTCTGTGGTGGCAGCAGCCCAGGGTGGCAGCTGTTCTGGATGAAAGACATGGACTTGACATTGTGAAAACAGAAAACAGGTTTGAAGGATGAATGTGAGGATGGTCCCCAAAGTCTTCTTAGATTGTAAGTGTGTAATATAGGACCACAGTTTATATACAGGGCACTGGAGCCAAGAATTTCCTGATGACTTCTCTCCCTCCCTCTCCCTCTCCCTCTCCCTCTCCCTCTCCCTCCCTCTCCCTCTCCCTCTCCCTCTCCCTCCCCGCCCCCCCCTTTCTCTCTCTCTCACACACACACACACACACACACCCATACTACTAGTCTACCTCCATATGTGCCTGCTGAGGCTCAAGCCTGCCCACACTCAGATCATTCTACTTTCAGAAAAGAAACACACAAGAGGCCCAGAACTGTTTCCCCAGACTCTTTGCTTGGCTGCCTCCACGGGTCTGCGGCCCAGATGGTTCCTGACCCCTTGCTGCCCTCTCATCTCCCTGCTCCTTCACAGTTGAGTCATGGCTCCCTCTCCTCCCCACCATAGGTGTTTGCTCACAGGCGCTTGTTTCCTCTACTGCTTGTCCTTGGGGCTCTCTCCTTGCCCCGATATTTCACTCATTGCACTTGTCCTGACTGCCTTTCCAAGAACCAGGGCTTGCTCTGAATGCAATAAGGAAATCAATAAAGCAAACAGCATAAAAAAAAAAAAAAAAAAAGAACCAGGGCTTGCTAATTGGGCCAGGGATAAGCTAATAATGTCAGTTAATGTTAGTGAGTGTTTACTATATGCCAAGCACTGCTATAACTGCCTGATGTGCTTATAGATGAGGAAACCGATACAGACAATTGAATCAAATTGTCCAGGAGACATATCTAGGAAGTTTCAGAGCTGACAGTCTGCCTTCAAAGCCCATGTTCTTAGCCCTGATATTGCCTCATCTATGAGTTTAGATAAAGAGGACCAGGATCACAGACAATCTGTCTGTACTACTTGGGATCAGAAGCCCACATAGATGCTGGGTATCAAAAGCATTAACACCTAGGCCTAGAATCTGAGCAACAGGCCCAAGGCCTCAGGCAGAAGGAAGCCCAACCCCATCCTAGGCCAACAGGGGGCTTCCTTTGGGAAACCCCATCCAGGGAATGGCTAGGCAGGATTGTAGAGTGAGGAAGCACCCAATAAGGTAGGAAAGAGGGGAGATTAGGGCTGCATCTGTCCGATCCCAATATTCTCATTGTCTTTCTTGGACCTATGTCAGAAGCTCTCTTACGAATTGAATTGTATCCCTTCCCCCAAATATTCAAGTTCCAGCCTCCAGTACCTGTGAATGTTATTTAGAAATAGGGTCTTTGCATATGATCAAGTTCAGATGAGGTCATAGCGTATGCCCTAATCTGATTAGACCACATCCTTACAAAAGCAGGAAATTCAGACCCAGAGACAGACACACAGGGAGAACTCGATGCAAAGACAAAGGCTAAGATTGGGGTGATACACCTATAAGCCAAAGAGAGTCAAGGATTTCCAGCAATCCACTGGAAGCTAGGGAACACTATGGAACAGTTTCAACTTCAGTTCTAAGAAGGAATCAGTTCTTCTCACATTTTAATGTTGGACTTCTAGCCTCAAGAACTAAGCTAACAATAAGCTTCTATTGTTTAAACCACCCAGTATGTAGTACTTTATTATAGAGTCTTAGTTAACTAATACCAAACTTAAGGCCAAGGTCCCAACTCTGTGCCCAGCTCAGTTATGGCTGAAAGGTTCTGGGCTGTGGTTCACACTCACAAGTCATAAAGCTCTCTCAGAACCCCTCTTTCCTATGATGGAGGCCGTGGAATAGCAAAAAGGGGAGGTAAAAGAAGGCATATTTGTGAGGACTGTAGCCATTCAGAAGATAGAAGCACGTTAAGGCAGTGTTTTCAGATTTAACATGAACTCAACTGACATTATGTCAGCCACAAGCTGATAAATCTGTCCCCAGACACAAATCTGCAACACACTCATTTGAAGAAATAAATACATTGCCTACAAACTAGCATGTATCAATACCCTGCCTTGCAGAGCGTGGTATTCATGCATGACTTCATGTCCCAAACTGGACTTTTCAAGACAGAGAGCGAACTATAGAGAACTGGGAAATACATTTACACTCCAGGAATTAGTAGCCATAGAAAAGCCCTGTGACAGAAAGTAGGAAAAGTTGCTTCTTTGTTTTGAAGATCTCTCCACCCCTTGCAAGGGTACACATATAGAGGTGGAAGCTTTCTCACACAGTGACTTGCATTCTGACCTCTCTAGTTGTCTTTTCCACTCTTCTAGCGTATTGGAATGGTTGGGTCAGATTTGTAGGGTTAGTCTCAGCAGAACACAATGATTCAACTCTTCTTAGTAGGATGATGTGTCCAAGCCATCGTTATGTGAATCTGTGTATTATGTGGAAATCTGAACAAAATGGGATGTTGGAATCCTTAGGTGGCTTGGTTATCTATTAGGGGTTTTGGAAGCTTTACTGGGTGCTGCTGTTATAACCACCCTCGAACATCTATTAAGTGTTCCGGGCACAATGACATGAGAGCCAGAAATGCTGAAACTCCCAGCCTGTGCAACCGTACGTTGGCAGGCTTCATCTGGGCCAACAAAGTTAAGTAATCTGCTGCGCCTGAGGCTCAAATCAAGTTGGTTTCACAGTCTCAAATCCACTTTTATCCGGGTTATAAGGAACAATCCTGAACCTGGTCTAGTAAAAATGCATTTAGGCCTTCTTTTCTTTTAATCAATAAAAGTTTGCAATTAACATGTACAGGTAATATTAATAAGCAAAGCATATGTTTATTCTAGTGGAAAGAAGACTGCCAGGGAATCGGGAAGCCTGGATCCTTGTTCTGAATGTAGGACCTGAGCAATTGCACCTCTCTGGGCCTCTTCACTCATTTGTAAAAGTTAGACTTGTACTTAATAACCTCAGAGGTATCTTCTAATTCCAAAACTTCACAATTTCATTCTAATCCCAAAATATTCATATGGTTCAACAAATATGTAGTTTCTAGCATATTCTCAAATAATCATTTTAGAATCAGAAAGACAAAATTTATTGCTCTCACTGTGGAAGTCATTCACTCCACTTTTTCCTATTATCACTCTGTGACCTAATTTAGATTATGAGCATCACATAATAAAGTGTATAAGTGACTATTAATATTGAACAAAAATTCTAATAATAGTAATATAATAATGCAATGTTAGTGAATGCCCATAATAATTAAATAAATGTCTATTTGGGCAGGTATCAGTGGACATGAACTAAGAGTGGAATGAGAGGGGAAGGCATAAGTACCCAGTTTGGGGCCAATTCCCTGTTCCAATTTTTCTATAATTTCATTGGAGCTTTCACAATATTCCCGCCCAGAACGGCTGTGCCATGTTCTCAGGTATTGTCAAATGGCTGCTTTGCTCCATCCCAGAAGAGAAAATGTTGCCCCAAAGATCAAAATATCCATTTTAATCTACAAAGTCCACGGCAGCATTTTCTTTATTATTATTATTACCACCATCATCATCATTGAAAATTAAAGGTGCAATATTAAATATTTTCAGTGGTGGAAGCTATAGAACGCTTACCTTTTTACAAAGGGGGGAATACAATATGGCTCTGATTACCTGTCGCTTGCGTGGGACAGCCAAGGCTTTCAGTGAATGGACTTTCTATTGACAAGCTCTTAAAAGGCTGTATGCTTGGCCCTTAGCCTTTAAGCGTGGTGAACATGTGCCATGGATAGCAGCCTTGAAAACCCTATGGCCTGTAACAAAAGGGTATTTTTCCCCTTTTACCGGGTCAAACATATGCTGCATAGTTCCCTGTCAGTCCCAGAAACACAGACAAGTCCCTTTCATGGGACGGCATACATAAAGCCTGTAATTATCAGCTGCAGGTAGTGGCCACCTGCTCGTGGAATTCACAGAAACAGAAAAAATGTGGAAGAATCCGTAGCAAGAATTCTCCTTTTGAATTGGCCCTGAGAGGCCCTGCCTCTGAGGGTTTTACAATAGATATGACTTTTAATCAGCCTCCTTTTGCTTACTGAGCTGGCATTTTCATAGCCAGAAGGTAATCATACTCAGACAAGTATGGTGTCAAGAACTTTCCTAACACACACAGCCAGGGCACTGCTCCACCAAGTCCCATGCTACCGTATTCTCTGCGCTAACTGCACACTGCTTTCAGAGCAACGACGCATCTGTTTGGGATTCACTTAGGAGTTCGATTATGTAGTAGAGGCGGCTGTGCAGTGCCCAGATCCCCTTTGAGGACCCATAAGCTGAGGTACTTACTCTCTCAGCTACCAGGAGTACTGTCTGCTGAAGATCCATAGCTGAGTCCGTCCCCAGGAATCTCCTTCAGCCTAAGGGAGCAGCCCTAGGTTACTCTCCCCCCCTAAGGTAGCCCATATCCAGTGGTTCGCCTCTCCACAGGGATAGAAGGCCCACCCTCTTATTTCGGTTTTGGGAAGCTCTGAAGGGTCACCCCAGGTTCAGAGCTCCGCAGGGATCAGCTGAAGAGTTTGTTGTAAGTTCAACTTCTCTTTCTGCCCATCATGCCTCCCTTACCCGCCTGTGTTTTTCTTTAACTGTTTTGTTACTGACAGCATTCTCCAAACAAACTACCTGCGTGCGAACTAATATTATTTGGAAGTTTTTATGTTTTAAATATTTTTTAAAGAAATACATGAAAATTCAGATTACTGATCAGACACATCAGTGACTGTCTCAGGTTCAGGCTGCTGGACTGAAAGGACCCAGTCATTCGTCACCAGCTCCTGTTGGAGCCAACTCTGGGATGACTTGGGGCTCACTGAATCTGAGGGACTTTCTCTCAGGCTTAGGCCTGGGGACAGCTGCAAGTCAGCTTTCTAAACTCATTGCCTCCCCTCCTTTTTTTTTCATCATTTCAAGGTTTCTAAAATAAGGCTTAAAATACTATCTGGATAAAAATCCCATCTGCTACAAGAGTGATGTGACAGAAACTAAGCTGCCATTTATCCTGTTTCCTGCATGTCGGGGAGATGCATCTGAATGTAGAGAAAGCCCGACATCATGTCCAATCCATTCTGATCTTGGGAGGAGGGGCAGGAGGTCTCAACCTGTGGTTGTCTCCAAGCCAAAGAAAACTGAGTAAGCCAGTCACTTCTAGGATCGGCCTTGGGGATTTATTCTATCACAGGATGTGCTCAAGTATTGGGAAGGTAATAAGTTTAAGCTAGCAAAGTTCTGAGAGTCCCTGAGAAGCGATCTGAGCTTCCTTGAGTCACTTGTACTGGGAACTGTGAGGGACTGGGTTAGGGCAGATTATCCATTCTCTGAGACTGCGGTAAAGAATGTGAGTGAGGGCACAGATGCTTACTTGGCTGCCCTTTATTTTCTGCTACTAAGTAGCAATTGAGTTGATATTGACTCATCTCTGCCCCAAAAGGTTCTGATGTCTTTTTAGGACTCAACGAATCACACCAAAATGGCTTCTTGCTCCTCTTTGAGTTAAAGGGATTCTGTGTGGCAATCTTTCCCTAATACTAGTTAATATTTATTGAGCTCTAGCTGTATGAGAAAGGCCCTGACCCCTAGCTATGGGTAGTGTAGGAAACAGGACACACATGACCCTATCAGTACTTTCTGTGCAGATTGCTCTCAGTACATTGCTCTCAGGCCACTGCCTGAGTTGCCCGTAATGCTGGGTGCTTGGGATCACCAGGTTTATGTGAGATGTTCTTCTAGAAGAGGTTCTTTGTCTTTGTGCTCTTTCTCTAAATTATTTTATTCATTTATTATTTTTTTAATTATTGTTTACCAACTATTGTAATAAAATACTATCTTCTGCCCACCACGAAAGCTTTTGTGTTAAAACACCTAACCTGTTTTTTTCGCCATCTTGAATCCTGTGGAGCCTGCCAGGGACAGGACTTCTACAACAACAAATATGTCTGGAAGGCTGTGGTCCAAGGCCATTTTTGCTGGCTATAAATGGGGTCTCCGGAACCAGAGGGAACACACAGCTCTTCTTAAAATTGAAGGTGTTTATGCTCGAGATGAAACTGAATTCTGTCTAGGAAAGAGATGTGCTTATGTGCACAAAGCAAAGAACAACACAGTGACTCCTGGTGGTAAACCAAACAAAACCAGAGTCATCTGGGGAAAGGTAGGTAACTCGTGCTCATGGAAACAGTGGCATGGTTTGTGCTAAATTCCAAAGCAACCGTCCTGCTAAGGCCATTGGACACAGAGTCCGTGTAATGCTGTACCCCTCCAGGATTTAAACTTACTGATAAATAAATAACAACTCTGACTGTGTGGCTTGGTTGGGGGCCCTCTGGCAAAGCAAAGGATTCCGGGTTGGGGGACATGGGTTGCAGGTTCAGTCCCTGGTCAAGATGCACAGGGGAGCCAACTAATGAATGTTTCTCTCACATGTCTGTGGTTCTCATCTTCTTTTTCTCCCTTCCTCCCCTCTCAAATAAGTAAATAAAATCTATTTTAAAGAGTAAAATTAATTAATTAATTAATTAAATAAAACACCTAATCTATTTTTAAAATTGGCAATATATTCATATGGTTTATAATAAATAATTATAAAAGGTATATAATGAAATCTCCTCCTGTCCCTAATTATCATCTGACCAATAAAAATCTCAATTTCACCCCAAAACTACCAGAACCAGGTAGATTTTCTATGCTTTGTAAAACATGGTAGTATATCATATACATTTCTCTTCACTTTGCCTTTTTTATCTAATAATATGAATCAGAGATTTTTTTTATAGTTACTTGATGTACAATAAAAATTATTCATTTTCAAGAACGGTCTAGAGCCATCTGTATGAATGGCTAGGGTGGAAGCCACATTGCCTGAATGAAGAGCAAGACAGTAGACCAGGCCAGAGGTGGCCTGTTGGTGGCCTGGGTCACCCTAGAGCAACCCAAGATAGTAGAGAAGAAGGGAATGTTGAGATCGCTGCAGCCAAGGATGTAATGTCGGATCTATATTCAGAGAGACTGGGGTCCCAGCACACGCACAGGCTTTGGAATCAGAGTTACATTCAAACCCCATGTGAATTAAACACCTTTAGGCAAATTACTTAATTTCCCTTAACTGAAATATTTTTATTTCTGAAATGGGAATAATAATAATAACCATTAACAGGGTAGTTCTAGAGGTTAAGCAAGGTGATGTGTAGAAAGTCCTCCACACAATGCCTGGCACATAATAATAATGAGTCGATAAATTTGTGTGACATTATAATTATTAAGATTCATAAGGAAGAAGATTTCCTAAAAGCCAGAGAGGGAGATACCAGCCATCAGGTGAGGTAAGTTTTTGCCTCAGCTGGAAAGGTGACCTCAGGGCCAGGGTGAAGAGGCCTTCTTCTCCAAGGACAAGGAAGCAGGGAGCACCAAGAGGTAATGGAGTGAGCACAGCCTAAAGGCCCAGCAGGAAGGACCTTACTGACCCATGAGATGGAAGTCACCAGCTAGAAATGACTAGTTCTTCCAGGAACTAGAGCAATAGAAGATAATTTTATAAATGGTATACCTGGAACAGGCATGATTTTTGCTTATATTAGATTGCTAAAAGTTGTTTGGAAAATCAGATTTAAGCACTAACAACTGCAAATGCTGATGTAATTGGGGAAAATGATGTTTTTTTATATACACACTACCCATCTTCAAAAGGCGCATGTCTGTTGAGGGCTCTGGTAGCTCTGGGCACGCACATATGACGGAAGAAGCTGGGGACAGGATGACTTATTCCGTATAATAGAGGGAGGGAGCTTGCGAGGCTGAAGCACAATGGCCTCAGGGAACAAACTGATCAGGAGTTTTAACTTGTCCCCAGTCCTTCCCTAACATCCCTACAAAACCTGCAGCGAAATCGACACTGCTCACAAATGCCTGTGTTGTGAATGAATCCTTTCTGGGGAGTCTAGAGAGGTGCCAAGCTGTGTGTTCACACTAGGAAAAGGTGAAAACAGACTGCATCTGGGGGAAGCTGCCATCAGACTGCCTGGCACCCTTTACGTTGTGAGTGCACATCCATCCCTTAAATCAGGCCACCTTGGGAGTTTGCTTCTTTGACTCAGAGTGTATCAGGCAAAAGCTCTAGGAGAAGGAATGCCTCTCAGGCTATTCATTCAGCAAGAAATATCTATCGAGCACTTATCATGTGCTGTGTGCTGTGTTAGGAACTGAGGGCACAAAGATAACAGAGAATGGTCTTTGTTTTTAAGAAGCTCTCAGTCTAATGAGGACGAGGGACCAGACACGGAGTGACAAGTGATAGTGTGATGGGGGTTTGCAGAGGGTGCTATGGGAGCACATAAGAATGGTGCCAGGAAAGTCCTTCGAACAAAGGGAAAACCCAGGGCTGATGAGGAAATACTATACAAGTAAAGCGTTGCGTTGGAAAACGTTAGCATTGCCTTGTGAGTTCATGATCCAAGATGAAGTAACTGAAACACAACATTCAGAGAAGAGACAGAAGTATCTGAATACCGCTCTTTCGGCCCCCTGGTTTCCCGCTATCCCCCCCCCATTTTTTTTTTTAACCTATCTCATCTCACGGTGGCAGTGGCATAGTAAAAAGAATTGGAAAGACCTAAGTTCCACTCCTGGCTCTGCCGTTTGCTGACTGTGGGACCACGGAAAAGTTTAGCCTCTCTGTGCTGCGATCTCCCCGTGTCTGCAGTGGGAACAGCAATGTCAATACATTCCGAATCTGTCGGGGTAACGAGATAATGCAAGCACTTGGTGCTGTCGATGGCACAGCGCTTCCCTCCCCTCCCCATGTGTTGTCAAGTTTTATTTTGACCAAATTTTTTTCAGACAACTTACTGATTATTCTTGAATGTGAAAGCTTTGCCTTCACTGAGGATCTGTAAAAAATATGCTATCAATTCAACATGTAGGAATTTATTTTGTAGAAATACTCAAACCAGTGTGCAAATGAATATTTATAAGGATATTATTTACAACATTGTGCACAAGACTGAAAAATTATAAAAACCCCTCAGTGTTCATCAGTAGAAGATTGCTTAAATAACTTACGGCGCATGTGGACAGAGAAGGGCTATGCAGGAATTTAAATGAACGTGAAGTCTATACGAATTGTATAGTCTATACAAATTACAGATTGTGTATTTGTGTAATACTGAATTGCTTATGGTGAGTATGTGCGTGTATTGCTCCTGTGACTAGAAAACAAGAGAAAAAGAGAGGGGGAAACATTACCTCCGGATTCTGAAGGAAATGCCAGTAAAGGGAACTGTAAAGTGAGTTAAGCAAAGGCCACACCAGTAGTTGCTCTGCGCCGGGAGCCACGCCCACTTGGAGAACACGTGGGTCTGGGGGGGTGTTCTGAGAGCTTCGGGCCTGTCGGTTTAAAGCCATTCCTGATGTTGTGACGACTGCTACGCGTCATTTTATGCTGGAACTGTGCATACGGTGCATGTCATATTCATACAATAGTCACACCTTCCAGGGAAGACACAGTCAGTGCCCTGTGATTTCAGGGCTCCCCGGGCAGGCCCTCTGCCAGCAGTACCTTTACTAGCTTGTTAGGATACCAGAAATTCTATCATTAAGGAGTTTAATTTCTTCAGATTAAGGGGTTATCTAATATTAAAATTCTGCCTTGAGGGTCCCTCTTATGAGCTCCTGCAGCGGGCTGCATACCTCTGTCAGGTTCTATGGACTTACAGTCTGTTTTCTACTTTCCCCATAAGCCCCAGCTCCTCCCGGAAGGACCGATGTCTCGACAGCTCTGTGCCCCGTGCATCCCCCAAGTCTGGGCACACAGAGGCCCCCGCGTGTTCGTCAGTGGAAGCAATGCGCCGATGAAGCACGTCACAGAAAGACTGAACCTGTTGTTCCTACGCCAATACTGTGAAGCTGAATTGAAAAAATATGTACATGAAAGCAGTTTGTAAATGATGAACCACTATATAAATGCATAGTTGTCGTTGTTGTTATTGGAATGCAATTTTTTCCCACGGATAATTTCCAAGGGGGGCGCTTTGATGGGAGGAGGCACGGCACTGAGTCTGCTCTGGCTGACAATGGCAAAACCTCTGACCTGTCCCCTATCTGCTTACACTCTATAGAGTTCAACTTCTTGCAGGAAGGAGGATGCTGTGAGAAGAAAATTAACAAGGAAATGCCCAACGTCTGTAAAAACAGGCATGAGTGCATGGTGGGCACAGTTCATGTGGGAGCAAAGCAGAAGGAAATGCACACGGCGCATCCTGGAAGCCCCCAAGAGCACTTTCCGTCTGTTGCAGGGTCTGGTCACGTGCTGCTTTATAAGCGACGCAGTTCTGTGGCTCAGGAATAACATTTCTCGTCTGTTCCAGAGTCTTTGGTCAATGATGCTGCCTTATAGGAGACGGAGTTTGGCTCAGGGATTTTGTGCCTGTGAAAAGCATGGCTTTGCTCTCTGGATTGCAAAGAAAATGTTTTAAAACTGGAATTTTTGCCATTAGTTTCCCAGGAAACCGTTTTGGTTTGGATGCTAATTCGTGTACCCGACTGTTTTAACTGAAAGTGGGGCCCAGGGGAGGGGACGTGGAGGGAAAGACTGCTTTGGGTCCCTGCCCACAGAGAGGGAGCCAGGCTGGGAGTGCCCAGCCGACTCTCAGCTACACCCCGCACTCGGTGCCAGTTGGCACCGGGTTTCTCAACTGAGGTCACCAGAGTACGGGGCGGGAGATGGAGACTCATTTTCTTTTCTTAGCTCTGACCCCAGGAGAGCAGAGGTTGGGACCAGCAAACACTCACCGCGGTCTGAGTTAGAGGGAGGCAGCAGACAGGCCTGAGCAAGACAAACAGCTCACGGCTTAAAAGTGTTCTAAGTTTCCTGCTTAAGACTTTATTTTTAATCTCCTCCCTCAGATGGAATGATGTCCCTGGAGGGTGTGGATACCCGGCGCTTACCTGGACCCAGGCATCTACAAATGAACTGTATTTACATTTCTGTGGCTTTTTCTTTTGGTGACTGGAGCCTCCGTGATGATGGCATTGGAGGGTGTGGCTCTGCCTGCCAAGGAATGCAGCCTTCTCCCTTAATGCCTTTAATGTCCCCCAGAGGGGCGGCAGTGTCTCGGCTCCAAGTGGCTGGGAGAGAAGCAGGCTTGCCCGTAGCTGACAGTCCCAAAGCCGCGCTGACTGGGCTCGGCTCACAAGCAGGGCCGGGGCGGTCGGACTCTGTGCAGCGCGCCAGAGACCAAGGTTAACAAGGTCTTGGTAAAAACCGTTCTGGTGACATGTAACCACCACGGATGACCTCCAGACTAGAATGCAGCTTTCTGCATGTGGAAAGGCTCTCAGAGACTCTGGACAGCATCCCGTCCAGGCTAGAACAGCACTGTCTCCTACAGTGTCCACTAGCCACATGTGCCCATTGAGCCCTTGGAATGAGGCTTAGTCTGGTCTGACACGCGCTATTAATTTTAAACTACACACTGGGGTTTCGAAGATTCAATATGAGAAAAGAATGTAAAATATCCAATAGTTTTCTATTTGGATTGCATGCTGACATGATGCTATTTTGGATAGAATGAAATAAAAACATATCATTAGAATTAATTTCACTGGGTTCTTTTTTATTCTTCTTACTATGTATACCGGAAAGATAAAAATTATGTAAATGCTTGTATTATATACATTCATTTCTTCAGCCAATGTTTATCGAGTGCCTGATGTGCTAAAATAAATAAAACCCAGGCCCTCTGTCAGACGCTTTCTGTCTAGGGGAGAGGCAGGTACTGATAGAGCAATAGCTTGGGGTGAATGTTGGAACAGAATAATGTGCACCGTGCTGTGGGAGCCCCAAGGACAGAAAGCCACTCTGGTGGAGAGCATCAGCAGGGAAGACTTCAAGGAGGAGGTGAGTTTTAGGATACACAAGGGTTTCAGCAGTCAAAGGAAAAGGAGGCAATGATATGTGAAGAGGCGCAGATGCGAGACATGCCGGGCATGTTTCAACGAAACACAAGTAGTTCGGCTGGATCCAGCTCTGAGGACAAACGGGGAGTGGCAGAGATGCGGCTGCAAAGACAGGCCGAGGTTCCAGGTTCTGAAGGGTCTCTCGCGTCACGAGGAGCGTGCGCTGAGACTGTGGATCACAGGTTGTCCAATTGTTGCGTGCTGAGGAATTCCTTGGGGCACTTTGGAAAATGTCACAGACCCAGACACTAGATCCTGATGTGCGAGACCTGGGAATCAGCATTTTAAAAATTCAGCATCCCAGATGATTCTAACGCAAGACCCTTCTTTGGAAAATGCTGCTGCAGGTGAGGGGGGTTAGTTAAGCAGTGACATGATCACATCTGCATTTAACCTGGCAGAGCTTGCGGCTGATCTGAGAGATACAAACAAACTCTTTTCTTAAATATTGTTACACGTATAGGTGCATACTTGGTACGTGGCTAATGTTAAGCCACAATGTTCAAGCCTGTCATGACCTTGAACCTCTGCAACCGATACATGTAACAAGATTTAAGAAGATAGTTTGTTTGTGTTTTCTCAGATCAGCCATGACCTCTGCAGAGAACACAAGGCTGCTGGATGGGGAAAGATCTGAAGCTGTAGAGTGTTGCCTATTTCAATTATGAAGATGAGAATTGCCCTGGCTGGGTAGCTCAGGTGGTTGGAGCCTCATCCTGATATGCCAAGGTTGCAGGTTCAATCCCTGGTCGGAACACACAGGAATCAACTAAGGAAAGCATAGGTGGGTGGAATAACAGGTCAATGTTTCTCTCTTGCTTGCTCTAAAATCAATTTTTAAAAAAGATGAAAAGTGATGAAAGTCTAAAGTTAAGGCAACAGAAATCGAAAGGAGAAGGGGAGATGACTGTCAGAGGTATTTAGATAATGAAACTGCTAAGCCTGCTGACTAACTTCGTTCTTGATTGTGCCCTTGTTTCTCGCCCTAGCAGCATGTCTGAGCACAGGGTTTGTTGTTTATTTTTCACCTTTTTAGAACAAAAGTCTTAATGAGTCCCTCCAAAACAAAGTTGAGAGAGGGTTCAGTTTCTGAGACAGCCCTTCCTAGAGCAAAGGCATTTTTAGGGGTTCTAAAGCAACTCTCCCTCTGACACCTTTTCTAAGCTCCTTCTTGCACGTCTGACCACAGCTGAAGGACACGGACAGACCAGAGTCATGGTGTCCCGTGCTCCCAGAGCTTCTTGGCTGCCTTGACCCTCATCAAGTACGGGGAAGGCCTGGCTGGCTTTCATTTCTAAAAGAACAGGAGTAAAGATATTTGCTCGCCCTACAAACATAACAGCTTTTAATTTTGTGTGTGTGTCTGTGTAAACTCTGGCTGCATAACCCAGTCATGGAAAGAGAGAAGCTTAGTAAGTACAGGCACACAATATAAACAGTAAATGGGAATGTTGGCAAGATAGTAGAGACCTGAATTTCAAATGGGCTCCCACCAGGGACAATTTGGTGATGCCCACATATATTTTACTTACTTTGTTTACTAACAAGTCCACTTTTTATTCACCAGGTCTTGGAGAGGGCTGTCTTTAATCTCAATTTCTAGGATAGTTCACTTTCTCCAAGAAATAGACTCCACTGCTAAGGGGCGGGAGGGACTGGAGTTTGGAGCTTAGAAGATTTAGGGGGGTTGAACTACTACGTGGCTGCCACACTGAAGCACCCTTTAATGCCGTGATAAATGCACGCAGGTCTCTTTCCCACCAGCCCCAGAACTCCTTCTCTGGTCGAGGCCCCCAGTGTTCTGGCAAAAGAATACGCTGGCCACGTGGCCTTCCTCCTTCATCTTTGGCTGCTGCCATTACTGTCTTTATTTCTTGGCGTTCCTTTGCCCTCAAATGAGGTGCGCTTGCACAGTGCATTTTCTCCACCCCCGCACTAGCGTGCAGGGTGGGGTACTTGCACTGTCACACTTGGGGGTCTACATCTGATAGGCATTGGAGGAAGTCAGGAAGGTAATTACTGCCCCAAGGTGTTGCTCAGTGTACTTCTTCCTTCAGATGAGTGACCCTGCCACTCACCTTCCAGGTTAATAATTAACTTAATATCCCAATGGCAACTGATGAAATTCAATATTCATTCTTATGAAAGCCCCTAATAAGCTAGAAATAGAGGGAAACCTTTATAAAATGATGCAGAACATGTATCAGAGAGGAAGTACAAGCATCAAATCCAGCAGTAAACACGGCGGGGGCCTTCCCTCTGGAGTCGGGAAGGAAGTGAGGCACCTCTCTGGAGGGGGGGGGGTCTGGGCAGCACACAGGAAAATCATGCGCATTTGGAGAGGGAAGCATGTCAATTTTATTTAGTCTACAAGAATCATTTAAAAGCAATTAGACTAATAAAATTAAGTAAGGGAACAAGTAAACAATAAAAATTCCCATTGTTTTTTGATAAAATATCAGAAGATAGAGAAAAACTCATGCACAATAGACCCCCATGCACAAATGCACATCACAATCGATATTAAAGAAAACTATAAAGCTTTGCTGAAGTACATTAAATGGAAATTGAATAATTGGAGAGAAAAACCAGGTTCCTAGAGGAAAACACTTCATGTTGTAAAGATATCAGCACTCTCTGAACTAGCCTATAAATTTCCTGCGACCCTAACAGACACACCACTCATCATTTTTGGAGATTAGGGGGTTCATAAAGCCATTTTAAGTTTTATCGGGAAGAATAAGTGGGTGATAATAGTCAAGAAATTCTGAGGAAGAACAATACTTACATGGAAAAAGAAAAACAACTTCATAATTTAAGAATTACAGGATATTAATTCCAAAGTAGATACGTGGATCTTCACAACTGGGTGGAAAGCCCCTGAACAGACCCACTATAGCTGCACATTATGGTATGATGAGCGTCATTTCTGGCTAGCAAGGAAATGATGGTCTATTCAATTAGAAAATATTAGTTAATTGTAACTTTTGAAAAATGAAATTAGAGTCCTACCTCAGATCACACCCCAAGTAAGTTCCAAAGGAATTCCAGATTTAAGGACCAAAGTACTGGAATCTCGATTATTTGCCATGCACACGTATCTCCCACGCTGAATTACCGGCAGGCCCGCACAGCACACGCCAGGGTGCGGGTGTGCTGCCGCAGAAGGGAGCCCTCCCGACCGGCGGGAGGGAGCTGCCCCTCCCTGCAGAAAGCGACGCCCCTCACGCCGCACCTGAAGACGCAGGGGCCTGTTTGCTGGATCACACATGGTCTGCTCAGGGTCCATACCCACCCGCCCTCCTGCCCACCAGACCAGTAACAGCTTAGCCCAGCCAGGGAAGTGCTGCGTTTGTAAGTGAAGAAAGGGACTATTTGCTAAACTTCGGCATATAATTTTAGCATATAAACTTGAGCATGCATGGGGTGTCCAACCTTTTGGCATCTCTGGGCCACACTAGAAGAAAAGTTGTCTTGGGCCACACATTAAATACACAAATACTAAGGAAAAATGATGAGCAAAAAAAAGGTTTTAAGTAAATTTACGATTTTGTGTTGGGCCGCATTCATAGCTGTGGTGGGCTGCATGCGGCCTGCGGGCCGTGGGTTGGACACACCTGGAAGCTGAAGGATCTTTGGGACCTACCCAAAATGTACTGAAAAAGGCAGAACAGTATTATGGGATTTCATCTTAAAGATTCTGGATAAAAGAGGGTAGAATGTAAAGGTGGATAAAGGAGAGTTTACCAGCACAAGAACATTCACCTGGGACACAGGATTTCATTCCTGGCAAGGAGCCCAGGAGACGCTGCTAATAGGCTTTAGGAAGCTTGGATAAAGCAACAGCCCGCATTAAACAAGAAGTCCTGACAAGATGGGATCAAAAGACACAGAGAAATGAGTGTGTGAGAACAGATCATCTCTGAAAGACTGGAAAGCAGCACAAGCAGAGAGGGCTTGGAGTGCACTCTGTTTACCAAAGTGATAAGGGATGTGCTGGTGAGGAGGCCACCAGCACTGCCGAGAAGCTCAGTGATGTCTGTCCTCTGTAAGCCACGGCTCACAGCAGGAAGTTACTACACAATTGGTGCCAGTAGACGGGGGCTGACAATATCCTCAAAACAGGCTGCATTGTGGCATTTAACTGTCAAAGCGAGATGAACAGTGTGTGTTTTATTTTTTTTAATCCTCAGCCAAGGATGTGTTTATTGATTTGAGAGAGAGAGGAAAGGGGTTGGTGGGGAGGGAGAGAGAGAGACGATGTGAGATAAACATCGACTGGTTGCCTCCTGTACGCGCCCTGACCCCCTGACCGGGGATGAAACTGAGACCTTTTGGTGCATGGACGACATTCCGACCAACTGAGCCACCCAGCCAGGGCCACAGTTCTTTCAATGAGCCGCCACGTCTCAGTGGCAGCCAGCGCGGTCTGATACTCACAGAGAGCTATGGAGATGCTTAATAGTACGTGGTTTTCCCAGGGGCAGGAGAAAGGGACAGCTGACAAGAGCATTGCTTAATTTATGCACTCAAGAGAAGTCAGGGATGGATGATCAAGAAGTTAAAAGCAGCCACTCCAGTAAATAATTAAGTTGAAACAAAAACAAAACAAAAGTTATGACCCTCCATCTAGTTTTGGACTTGAGCCAGCTGTCGGACCTTGAGTCCATTCACTGGATGAGAAGCTATGATTCGGCAGCATTACGGCTGGGAGCGGTACCCCCCCACACACCCCCGTACTCCCCCAGGGGAACCTGAGGCCATTCCTGAGGCAAGTGTGGAGTAGATAATGGAGATTCACAGACATTCAGATGACAGTTGGACACAGGGTTGGAGTCGACTCTAATACCTGGAGGCCTGAAGTGTTTGAATTACTCTCTCGTTAGTGGGGAGTTTGTTTAAAACTAGACAAAGAATGGAGTCCTGACCAGCTCATTCTAGGACCACTGGAACTGAGATGCAGCCCGTGGTCCTTTCGTTAGTTGTTGCATGTTTACTTGTAACGAACATATTTGGGAGTTGGAAGAACCTTCACCTTTGTTCATTCTTCTGTGTAGTAAGATCTGTCACAGTAGGAAAGGCCAAGTGACAGCCTCTGAATCTGCGTCCCCACCTGCCAAGCTTATTAAGCAACAGCATCACTACATCCTGATGAGAGTGGCAGAGATTAGTGTCACCCTTCCAGACACAAAGGATGTAGGGCCAGGGGTTCCCATCATCTCCCCCTTTAACTCGCACTCGGGCTCAACATAAAAAGTAGGTGAATTCTAGAAGCTGGCAGTGGACTGTGGCAAATTCAACCAAATCATGTCTCAACCACAGCTGCTATGTAAGATGTAGTATCCTTGTTCGGGAGACGAACACAGCCTTAGGTACACGGCCTGAAGCCCCTGACCTGGCTGGTGGGATCACAGCAGCGTGCATTCGTGTGGGACAGACACACGAATGTGACCCAGATTACATCAACTCTCCCACCCTCTACCTCGATATAATCTGAGGGTACCTAGAAAATAAGAATATTGCACAGAACATCATATCGGTTCGCTATATTTATAGCATCATATAAACTAGACCATTTGAGTAAAAAGTATCGAACTATTGGCGCATTAGTTCAAATGAATTCAAATTCGACAAGCATACCCCTCCAAAATTTATTTTGATCCATAATTGAAATGGACAGAAGTTTCCTCACGGGCGTGGTATTGTGCTGAGTGAATTAAGCAACTGTAAAAGTACGGGTTACGATGAAAACCCAAGGGTAAAGACGCAGTCCACGGCAACACCGCTCTTCCCTATTTGCTCACGCAGGACTTGCCTCTAGGCTGGAGGCTAGACTGCCTTCTCGTCTCAGCCCTGTCCAGCACCGGCAGCTGGCCCCACCGCTGCCCTCGCCGAGTCGGCAAACAAGTGACATGTGGTCTCCACAGGCCTCTGTCAGGCTATCAGGTCACACAGTACTTTGCTTGGAAAAACTCACTTATGTATCTCATCACTGATCAAATTCAAGTGCTTCATATTTACAGTTTAAAAGCCTAAAATGGGTTAGTTTATCATAGCCCAGCTTCACGACACTGGTGCATGTGGCTATGAGCTTGGTGCTCTTTGATTTAAGTGCAGGAAGCTTTTATTTTTGAATTTCTACCTACTCGTGGCAATACATCAAACAATCAGTTTTAATATCTTTAGGGTTAAGTGCACTCATGTAATTTAGAATTAAATTATTTTTATTAAGCACTTTTACAGACTATCTACATGCTATACAACTCCACTGATTAAGGATCGTGGTGCCTGGTAAAACAGCAGCCCCCATGAATTAGGGAAGCATTAGTGAAATGCATTTTCTGAATTCATCGCAGAATGCATTCAGACCTAAGTAACTCAAATGTCACAAGAGAGTCTGAATAAAAATTTCCCTCCACAGAGCAAATACATAGATAACTCAGTGGGCTGTACTGGATTCTAATAGTGACATTTCTCTGGTTTGTAGTCTTCCTGCTTCTTCTGGACAATATTCTCAGCCACTTCACTCCCACCTCAGCCCCATGACTTTCAGCTTCTAAGTTTAGCCTGTTATTTCTCTTTGAGGCTGCTAGGAAATGGAGCTAGGAGTAGGGCAGTAGTCAATCAGCCCAGGCCCTGTTCCCATTATGAAAAATTTGCAGTAGAGCTTCTCACCAGTAGAGGGCAGCATAAATCTGTTGCCTTGCACATGCTCAGAGAGGCTTTGGGCTTCACCTTTGTATAAACGCAGAAAGGAGCCTAGGGCTGTGTCTGGCAGAAGCCACTGGGCTGCGTGTGACTTTTGTGTGCTGCCGAACCTGATCACATCTCCAGTTCATGCCTACTTGATCACAACTAATTAAAAACTCTCTTGCCTACTGTTTCAGCTGGCATGGTTGCAGAAGCCATGTGGAGATAGCTGGGTTCCCTGTAGGATTCTTTGGAGAATTACAGTTTTAGTTTTGGCTCAGAGGTGGGGGTTTTTGTTTTATTTTATTTTATTTTGTTTTGTTTTTGTGTGTGGATGTACATGTACGTCTGTGTGTGTTCGGCTTTCCCCTCAAAAAGACAAAGCAAACTTAAATTTGTTTAAAAAGTTATTCAATTCATGGCATGTGAATTGGCAAACGGTTTTTTTACCTACATCACAAGGATATCTGGAGTCAAAATAATCTTATTGGAAGAATGCTTCCAACTGAATGATTGGTTAGCTGAAGTGTTTTTTTTCGCAAAGCTGTCAAGCCTCAGTTGTAAGTAGAAAATATTTCTCAGCATCATGATAACAGAGGTTGGCGACAGTCACAGTCCCTAAACATCAAAGCCAAAGCCAAGGTAATGGGAGAAATATTCTTTCCTTTATGGAGAATTAGTCTGATAAAGGAAATGCTTGTTATTACAAGTTGCACTTACTCTGCCGGTGACACGTCTCTCACCAGCGGGGAGACTATACTCTCCTTACCTTTTCTTCAGGGAACAAGAGTACTATGCACTGAGCGGGGAACTTCAACTCACATCTGAGTCATACTTGAGGCTTTGCTTGAGGTTTCAAGTGCTGTCAAGGAGTCAAAGGAAGAAGCTTCCTCCTGCGAGGTGAGGGAGGACTGGTCCCAGAGAGAGCAGTGGGGATCTCCTAACTGGGAGACCTGAAGAGGAGTTTGGGATGGGGGCTGAGGTGGGGTGACCAGAGGGAGGAAAGGGAACATAGGTGGGGTCACCTCTAGCAGAAGTGGGCGGCTGGAGGGGTTGGGGGGGCACTATCCTTTTGTACTCCTAATTCTGGAAGGCCCTATCCCTTGGTTGGTACAAAGGAACATCTAAATCAAACTTTAATTTCTCCCTGCAACACCTTTAGAGAAAGGCATGATTCTCCAGGACAGAACTTAATTTTTCTGTCTTATGGTCCAAAGGGCTTGGTTTCATGGAAGCTGATAGGCTTGGGGCGGCAAGAGTACTTCTTCTCAAAGAGCTTCCAGGGCTGAGGGCAGAGGAACACCATCTCCTTCCTGGGGATCGCCTTTATCACACACACAGAGACCAATGACCCAAGATAGTCGCAGGCATGAGAGGCACTGAAATTAATCTTCTTAAATTCTCTAAATCTTCTTAAATGCTCCCTGCTTATAACTTGTTTGGGGTCACTCAAAGTTAAAATCAGATTTTATTTCAAACTTTTCTTCCAACCCAACTATTTCTCACCTAAGAGTTTGCTGTTTGGGGTAGGTGCCCCTCCTCTGCACTTCCCTTCCCTGTGCTCACACTCGCCATAGCACCTATCAACAGGGTGCCGACGTCCCCTTCCTACTCTGAGCTTCGTGAGGGCAGAGACACTGTCAACGTTATATGTGGCTCTAGTGCTAGTGTGCATCACAGCGCCTATACAAAAGAGGCGATCAATACCTGTATGTCAGCTAAATGCGGGGGCAGATTTACTTGCCTTATCACGTTTAATCCTTACAATTTCTACTATCACCTTCCACTTAATAGATGTGAGAACTGAGGTGTAAGCAGTTACAGAAATTTTTTGAGATTACACAGCTGATATGGAATTCAGGAGGAGGAGGTATTTGAATTGGGCCTTGAAGGACAAATGGCATTTCAATAAATACAGATGGAAGAGGGAACATCTAAGAGGTTAGCACACGAATGTAAGTAGCACAATAATGCAGCAGAGCAGAGGGCGTATTGGGGGACTGATTACTGTTCACTTTGGTATTGTAACAAGGTATGTGCCGTGTTGCGGAAAATTAAGCCTGAAATGGAGGCTGGAGTAACAATGAAGTAATAATAATAAAAGTAGATAACACTTATTGAGCATTTAATACACACCAACACAATTCTAAACACTTAAGTGTTAAAAATACTTTTATAAATAGCTAATATACATATGTGATAAAAAAGTTTAACAAAATAGGAGGGCATACACTGCAGGGTAAGACTCCCTCCCACGCCATATCTTCCTCTGCCTCATTTCCACTCTCCTGGTTTTTTGTATATCCTTCTAGAGACTCCTGTTCTATGTATTTGGAGCATATGTATTTTTTTACACAAATGATCATGTACTAATATATTGTTCTACTTGTGCTTTTCATTTTTGACATAGTAGAGGTCCACTCATATTTTGGAGGTGCCTCATTCTTTTTAACTACCTCTTAGTATTCCATCATATGGATATGTTATCATCTGTCTAACCTGTTCCCTCCTAACAGATGATTAGGGTGTTGCAAATCTTTTGCTATTACAATCAAATACGTTGAATACCCTTATGTGTTTTGTTTTCAATTCGTATATCTGAAAGTTAATTCCTAGAAGCGGAATTGATAGGCTAACATGAATGTACATGTTAACTTCCCACAGATATTGTAAAATTGCTCTTCAAAGAAGTTATACTTGTTTATACTCCTACCCACAATGCACTATCAAATTTTCTGATCTTTGCCAAGCTGATAAGATAAAAATGGATTTTCACTGTAGTTCAAATTTGCATTTCTCCTATTATGAATAAAATGAGCATTACTTAATATATTTTAAACATAATTAAATTTTATTTCATAAAATATAAATGAAAACTTGTAATAACAAATAATGTTGATTTAAATTAAACATAATTTTAAATAAATAAGATATAAATATTTTATAAAATAAAAATTACTTGATACATTTTTCTTTTTTTCTGTAATTGTGTTCATTTTCTATTTTTAAAATGTTGCTTTTTTGTACTTTATTGATTTGTATGGCCTCTTTATATATTAGGAGAAATAGCTCCTTAGTAGTATATGTCTTATACTTTCTCCCTTAATTTGTTATTATTCTTCAGAAACTGTATATCATATTTTTATGTTTTATTTGTAAAAAGTGTTTCATCTCAGAAAATTTTATTCATATACAAAAATACATGAACAAATTTTATGGACTAAATACCCAGCATTATTAATATGTAAACACACTTAATTCACTTATTACCACCCCTCCCTGCAATGCCTTTCTTCCTCTTCCCTGCTACATTATTTTATAATACCATATATCATTTATGTAATTTTTTCTGTGATAATTATAGTCCTATAGCAACTTAAATTTTCGTACAAATTTATTAGTCTTTCATTTGGTATTTAGGTCACCAGAACATATCCTTGAGAATATATAAAGTCAAAATAAACTTTTAAAAGAAGTAATATTTTAAATATGAGCAAACTGCACCACAGAAAAGTCAGGGTGCCTTGCCTTCACACAGCAGGTGAAGGGTAGGAGCTGGGACCAAACTGACAACCTAATCCAGGGTTCCCTCTCCTGCCCAGCACACCATCCCGTGCCCAGGGCGCTACAGAGGCCTGGGCAGTCCTGAAGCCTCCTGTCTGCGCTCTGGTCGGTTCTCAGATGCTGAGCAGCGCGATCACACACGAGTGGTCTGCCCACTCCACGTCTAAGGGGGTGCACATCAGAGCGGGTGTGGGTCTGTCACAGAACCCCTGGAGGATCTCATAAAAGTTCCTGGAGTCTGGCTATAGGAAACATGCATATTTACACACACATACACACACACGCACACCCCAGCTCTAAGAACAGCCTCTGGGGACTTATCTTCATTCTGTCATCTGTGTATTAGGCAAGGAAACAGGCTTTCAGTTATCATGAATCTGGATTGGATACTTATCAGGGCTCTTTTTTTTTTTCCCATTCAGTTCCCTAGAGAACAGTGCAGTTTGATTATATTTGTATTTGTAGGCAGGTGAAGATGAACTATTTAATCAATAGATCTAAAGGCTAAGAGGTAAGCTATATTATTCAGGCTCAGTAACAATGCTTATGCTAATTTAATCTGACATGCACCATGTTAGGTTAATATGATTTGGATCACATGTATCATTTTTAGAAATTGATGTTTTTGTTGCTGGTTTCTCCTGACATCTTTGAACTATAAATATGGAATGCACTACTTCTCCAACAAAGAAGGTAATTCTCACTAGTGAAGGTAATTAATGGTTATTTGATCATATTACAGCATAGAAATGATGTTTTTGCTACACAATAGGTTTCCTAATTGGTGATCCAAGGATGACCACGTTCATTTTCTGCTGATAGAGATTTCCTACTGTGCGTGGCATTCTCTCCTAATACTGCGATAGCAGCAAATAATAGTCATAGCCAGTAAGGAAATTAATTTACAATGCTTCAACAATCATTATAAAAGACCTAATAATGCTAATTTAGGTGTAGGATGAGTCATCTAATTAGTTAATTAAATAGGACATTGCTGCCAGTCTCCTACAAAGGGGGTGCTGTGTGTATAGGTGTTCGGTAGAGCTGAACAAGGCCGGGGGAAGGTAAATGAATGCACGCTGACCCCCACTAACACGTGTGTATTCATGCAAGCGCGAGCAAAAGCATCCACTTTGCTCCAGTACCAAACAACCAAATTATAAGTAATTTTTATTTTGCTCCTACTTTATAAGGAAACATTTTTGCCAGCTTATTTACTTAGCTTTACAACTCCCCCAAATATCTTTATTTTTTATTTGATTCCTAAACTTCAAAACACTCTCACAAGTTTATTACCCTTTAGTTTTTCTGAAAGAAAATAATAAAATCACTGCCATCAGATTGAAAACTGCCAATATCTCCATTTCTTTAACTACTCTCAGTTGCAGTACTTGTGTGTAATTTATAAAACTTGTATGCTTATGTGGGCCATATACAAAAATGGGGTGGCTACATTTAATGAGCTGACTAGCTGGTGGTCCACAGAGCTGGGGATTCAGAGGTCCCAGTTACTTCTCCCCTTTCAGCCTTTGTTACTTCACACTAATAGGTTTTTGTATTTTCAGTCTGTCTTCATGTAAGAAGCACCCCGTCCCTTCGGTGAGCTTAGCTGCTTTTCCCTAGGCCTTGCCAGATGTCCTGATTCTTTTTTTTTTTTTTGTCTTTTTTTTTTTTTGATGGGGAGGGGAAGGGGGTGTGAGCATTAAGACAACCAGAACATCAAATATTTGTCATCTGAATACAACAAAATTGTTCAGAAAGAACATCCATCTTTACCAATAAGGCAAAATATTCCTTTTTGAACTGCCAGCATGGAATGACTAATTTTAAATGTTTTTGTATTGTAAAGTAGGAAGTGGTTTCTTTTTTTATTTTAAGAAAGGTATTGAACATGATTACAATAAAAGCTATCTAATGATTGAATGGAAGTTCAACATTTTCTTAAAGGGTTTACAAAACCACAATAGATTTTCTTTCTGGCAAATCAGATATTTATAAGTCATTCAGTCTAGTCTACTGCCACAATGCACCTATAATTCCTTATTTTAAAATATTAATTAACTTTTATACACAAGTCCTTTAGCTCTGGATATAGCACTGCCTATATGAAGGAAATAACATGACTGAGGTGAAGAATGGCGTTTCTTGGAATAGGTATTGTTTGCCGAGCTGTACCCAAGAGCCCTACAGAAAGTAAAAAAAGACATAGAAGACTGAGCAGACATTTTTATAAGGTCACTTCATTCAGACTGGAAAGTGGCCAGCACAATGTCATTATTTACAACAGGATCTGGGAACACTTGAGGAAATTACAGACCATTTAGTTTTGATTCCATTGTGGGGGGCAAAGTCTTAGGAAGTATTTTAGGAGATTAAATGGGGAACACTGAGAAAAGCACAGCTTGATTAAGGATAGCCAATGCAGAGTCTGGAATGAAAAAGTCATGCTTCGATAATTTTTTGACTTCTTTAAGGAAGTAAATGCCAAGAAAAGCAAATGAATGCCTCTAAATTCTGTATTCTAAATTTCCTGGAGGTGTTTGTTAGTTTTGCTTGACAAATCACCACACACAAAGAAGTGGTTCTTAAAATTGGAGAAATGCAGAGACAAAGATTAATTGTGCATTTAATTGTTTTTAAAGTAAAAAGGCATCAGGCAAATATACCTTAGGATGAAAAGAATTTTAAGGAAACAAAGACAATATAATAGTTGAAGTCAGTCGAGACATGCCATTATATTTATCACCAACATCGGCATCATATTTCTGTGGATTTATTACGTAGTTGTGTAGAATTTTTCCATAAGACAATGGAGAACAGTAAAAATCCCAACTCTCAGAAACATACAGTCTAATAGAGACAACGCTGATTCAGAAAAATAGACAGAAAACTAGACAAACATAATAAAATTTAATAAGGCTGACTCTTAGATGGCTAGAACCAAGGAGAACATGTTGGTTTTTAAGATTCAGAACGAGCATTCACAGAGTTTCTGTTTGGGCAGGGGAGGCAGAGATGCCATGAAAAGATGCTGGATGGACGGGCAAACCCTACAACCATCAAAAAAGCGAGCAAAGCAGGGACTTTTCTGGGTGTGGAGTGATCCTGGAACTCTCTGGAGGTCATCTAGGTTGCCCGGTCTAAGTAGAAGGTAGGAGGGAAATGGCCCTAGACAGATAATCTACAGCTACACATGCAAAGGGAGTTCACTGCAAATGAGTAAGGAGTAGACCAAATATAAGCAAATGCTATTAAGGTATTGGATTATACACCTCTACGCCCTTTTCAAATCTAAGTACTATGATCTCCCAGAAGAGACACTACAGATTCGGTAAGGACAGGACCTCAGCGAATGTCTTCGAATTAGACAGGAAAGACTTCCTGGGTCATGGTACCTAAGGATGTATAACACCCTCAGGAGGCAAGAGCGCTGGTACCATAAAAGGGGAGACGAGTTCACTCTATCGCGGCCACTTGTTGAACACTATGTCCCAGACATTATGCTAAGTATTTAACATACATTATCTTTTACTCTAAAATCCTAATAATAGGTAAATACTACAATTATCCTCCTTTTACAGTGGAGGAAGCTAAATTAGAGAGGGAAGGTAGCTTGCTTATGAGTCACATAGCCATTAAGTGAAAGCTACTGGAGCCAGTTATTTTAAACCACTATATGAACCTGTCCTGATTCGCTTGATCATAAGATTTAATCTGGGTGCTTGTTAAAACAGATACTCCAGGCCCCTCCCCTGATGCCCTGGGAAGTAGCTACTAGGATGGAGTCTGGGGATAAAATGTTTACAAGCCTCCTAAGTCAGTCTTATGATCAGCCTTGTTTGAGAAACAGTGACTCAATACCACAGGCCTCTCGAGAAACCAAATTACTGTACCCCAAAGCCTAGACAATTCTGGCAGCTGGAAGGCCGTGCGACAGTAGGTATGGCTTTCACTAAAGAGGGCTGGGAGCCTAGAGCCCCACAGCAGCAGCAGTCCAGCAGGCTGCAGCCGCACATCGGCCTGCAAGACACGCTCACCCTCTGGGCTCCATCCCTTGTAAACAAACTCTCCGTGGCTTCAAGCAGGTCCCCTTGATAAACTGCACTTCAGAGAACCAGACCCCAGCATTCTTTGAAAAATCCTTATATGAAGTAAAAACAGTAAGAAAAATAGAAGCAAGTGGCATTATCTAGCAAGGGATCATTTCTGAACAAAAGGGGGGAAAAGAATATGAAATAGAACAGAGATGATAATAAAACATCTAATTTTAGGGAGACTGTAATTGGTTAATACTTGAACCCCAGTTGTTTCTTATCTTTGGTGTCTTTGTTAACTGAATACTTAATTGATGCCTAGGCCTTTTTTTGCAATGAACCATGAATACATTAAAATCTGCAATCTATCTTCTTGGTACAAGAACTCTAAAAAGATTACACATTTAATTAAATGCACCAGACCTTCAAAGAGCTGCTAAGGTATCAACTCACTCTTCAAGGGTTCCATGGGGAAACTACCACTCACACATTCGAATAAACACACCCATAGCAGAGCAGGGCTGATTAGTGTTCACACTTCATTCAATCCAACACACATTTATCGAGCCCCCTACTATGTGTCTGGCACTAGGACAATGCTCTAAGGGGAATATAAACATGAACACAATAGCCTCTATCTTAAAGAAACTTATAATTGAGCAAATGAGATAAAACATTTATACAAATGACTGTAACACCAGCTCCAAATATCATGAAAGACGACAAAAAGTGTTCGAGGAGTTCAGATTGCTTCTAGGCCCTGAAAAGTCCTCAGGGGGAAGATGACATTCGAGCTAAGACTGGAAGGATGAACGGGATATATAAAGGGGGTTATAAAATTCTCATTGGTCACCTTTATGTTCTCATCTGAAAAATAGGGGATTAATAGTTGTCACAGGCTACTCCGCAATAATGATTACAGGGTCAAGCCAACTTCGTGGGTAGGTCAGAAGTAATAGTTACTTCTTAGGAATGTCTACACTTGCCACTACCTATTATTAACTCATTTTAAAAATGTTTCCAGGGTCACCATTCAAAGCAATTTGGAGTAATAGAGCATAAGTTTTATAGTGGAAAGGTTACCTTTTGAAAAATCCCACAAAAGTATACCATAAGAATGAATATATTATCTAGCCATGTACAAATCTCTCTCTCTCCCCGACCCGCTATGATTTTTTTTGGAATTGGTTGCTATGTGTTGAGGTGAACCAGGGAGGTAAGCTCTTTTCTGTGAGTCAAGAGTGAAGAACTCATCAGCATCTTGACTTGTTCAGCAAAACGCCTCTCACATCTGTCCTGATTGCTCTGGTCCCACTGCCCTACTCTGGATCAGTCCTTTATCAGTTACCTCACCATTAAAATCTACTGCACATGTCTTCCAAATGATCTCTTGGTATCTAAATCTTCCATCTGCTATTCTTTTACATGAACCACCCTCAGATTAATTTTCCTAATGTGGTGCTCAGTTTGCTCAAAAGCCCTTCAGTGGCTCTCTCCTGCTCTCCAGAGAGAATCCAGACTCTAGGGCCTGCCTTTCTGGACTCTACAACCTGGACCCAAGACATTTGGCTAACCTCTAATCTCTGGACACTCCCCTGTCTGTGGCTTTGCTTATGCACCTCTCACCTACTGAAACACTCAATTCCCACCTTCATATATCAAAATAGTAACCATCTCTCAATTCCTGCTCAGCTCAACTCCCACCCTCTACCAATATTCTGTGTATACTGCTTGGTACTGTACATGTGTGAGTACATGGCTATATTCATTTGGATAAATAACATTAGCTGCTTACAATAATACAGTATTGTTTCCTGCTCAGAGTTGGCTTATTGTAGGCACTCCAAAACTCATTTGATTATACAAGTATTTAGTAATAATACTAATATTTAGTGTTTATTAAGTACTATGTTTCCAGTGCTGTTTAAATTCTTTACATACATTACCTCACTTTTCTTCTCAAGGACCCTCTGAATTAGGTATTGTTATTATTCCTATTAAGAAATGAGGAAACGGGGGCACAAAAAGTAATTTGCCCAAAGTCACACAACAGTAAGTTGGGCAAAGGCAGTTTACCTCCTGAGGCCCTTAATGCACACACGCTGCCAGCTCCAATGTTTGTAAAGTCTTTACAATCAATAAAGCACTTCTACAAAATTTTCATTTTGTCTTTGCAAGAAATTAATGAGAGTAGAATTTTTATCCTCTCTTTTTAGATGTGGAAACTGAGGCTTAACGGTAGGCCCAAAGTTATCTAGTGAGTCACAGAGAGAAGATTTGAGCACTAGAGGTCATTCCTCCTCATCGCTCAAAGGAGTCACGGCATATTACATGCCCACGACATAAGCAAAGGCAAGCAGGCACCAGTGACTGTTAATGCAGTCCAGGAGCTTCTCAAGATCAGCGTGAGAAACCCGTGCATTCCTGCTGCCAACTGGCCATCTGACAATGTAACCCAGGTAACAAAATAGGGAGGTGCCCTCAATGAGCTCTAATCTTGCCATTACTATTTCCCCTACCATGTTCAAACTCATATTAGTTTGGGGAAAGAGTATTTGCACCTCAGTTTCTGGGAAATGCCTCTTAGTTTGGGCTCCCCCCAACTAAGAATTTGGGTACAGAAGTTGTCTTGGGAGATGATTCTAGCAAGCAGAAGTAAAGGAATGATGAGTGTGGGACGGGAAAGAGGGAGGTAGCAATAACAGGTGTGTTATCAAGATGGTTGCTGGGCAACCGTGGCTCCATTACACATGGGTCCTCGAGAAATATGCAGAATGCCTTCCAGAGCTGCCCACCCCAAGGCAGAAGGCCAGAGTATTCATCCACTGCCCTTTCCCCAGCTGGCTGACAGCGTCCTGGTGGCATTAACTCCATCTGCTTCTGGACTGCCTTTGAAGGTAGGTCCAGCAAGCTCCTGTATCTCTGCAGTAGACACTGGGCACAAAAATGAAACATCCAAGTGCACGTTTGAAGTGGGACAATATGAACCTGAGTCTGAACATGCGTCTCTTGTCCACCACAGCCATGGCTGTGATCATAGGCAGGCTGGGGGTTGCAAAGTGGGGTGCCAGAGGCTTCTCTTATACCAACTGAATTTCACCTGAAGAATTTTTAAATCTCCCCATGGGCCACCTGGAGATTCAATTCTTTGGATCATAACGCCTTGGCAATATCCTAAAAAATCCTAAGTAACCAAAATACATATCCTAGTCATGATAACATACCTTCAATAATATAGATCCTAATTATTTAAAAACTTCCCATTTAAAAAATGTGACCAATATAGCCCATACAAAGATAGCTTAGTCCTAAAGTTACCAGTTTGACTATACAAAGATTATTAGATTTTATGATAAAGGCCTGAGGATGCTTTTTAAAATGGTTAAAAATATAAATTTGTAGTATAGGAAACACAAGTAACTTTACAAGACACTTCAGAAATATTCCACCTAGCACTGGTAGGATTTTGTTTCCATGAACATGGTCCTAGCTGAGTTGTAGTACTACAAGGTAGGATAAACAGGATAGGTTTTAGAATCACACAAACTCACTAACTGGGAATATGAACTTGAGCCAGCGTATCAGTCAGATACACTGAAATAAAGATATGTGACAACTCCAAGATTTCAATGGCTTATGCCTATGAGCATATATTTCTTGTACACCAAGCCTTTCGGTAGATTTGATTCTGATGGGCTTATCAAGGATTTGCTTGGCTTGGCTCCAGGATTTGAATTAGGTTCAGGTCTACTTATGTTTCTCTTTATTCTCCTCAGCACGGTAGCTATGCAGGCAGGTTCTTTTCACCATGAATAGCAGAAGCACAAGAAAGAAACCAGTTCACACAAGTACATTTAATCCTTGGTTCACATCACTTCTGCACACAGACCCTTGGTCAAAGTAAGTTGCATGACTAATCTCCACAGCAGTGGGCTGAGGAGATGTACTCTGCTTACTCTTTGGGGAGGTGTTGAAAACTCACGGCAGAGGGAGGCAGTGAAGAACAGGGAATAATAATCCAATCTACTTGATCTACAAAATAGGGACAATAATATTTACTTTAGCATCTGTTGTAAAGTTTAACTTAGATAATTCATGTGAAATGGACATTATACTTGTGGCACATAGTAATTGATCGCCAAATATTAATTTCCTCTATTTTATCCCCTTTCCTAACCATTAGGAGAAAGGTAGAAGAAAGCAATGCTTCCTTTCTTAAATTTGGTAGAAAAATGATCAATCTTTCAAAGGGAAGAAAGCACACCTTCATTAACTACTTTTTTTTCATTCTTGACTGCTTTAATATTTATTACCACATCTCCTCCTACCTAACTGCAAAATAACCATCAAAGTCAGGAAAATAACATTGATACACTGCTGCTAAATTCTCAGACCCCGTTAAAGTTTTCCCAGTTGTCTGAACAATCCCATTCAGAATCATGCAAAGCATTTAGTTGTCTATCACTTTAGTCTCCTTTAACCTGGAACAGTTTTTTAGTCCTTAATTGACTTTCATAATTCTGTTTTCTACACTGAATAACAATTGCCATAATTTAGCAGCTTAAAATAACACATATGCGTAATTCCAAGGTTTCTGTGGATCAGGAGTCCAAGACTGGCTTAACTGGGTCTCACCAAGCTGAATTCTATGTGTCAGCCAGTGCTGTGGGCTCATCAGAGGCTGTATTGGGGAAATATCTGCTTCCAACCTCCCCCAGGTTGTCTGCAGAATTCACTTCCTTGCTGCTGCTGGATTGAGGTCCCCTGAGCTGCTAGAGACTGTCCACTGTTCCTTGCCATGTGAGCTTCTCCAACATGGCCACCTATCTTGTGGCAGCTTACTTCAAGGATGGTAAGGGGTGTCTCCTACTCTCTGGATATGGAAACTGAAGTACAGAGAAGTTGAATACAATCAGGCCATAGTAGAGGCAGGATTTTAACCCAGGCCACTTCACTAGTGGACTAAACTTCCATTCATTCTCATTCTCCTCATTTCTAGATACTGGTCTCTTTTCCAAAAAATTAACTCAACTAATTCCAGTTAATATGCTAAAAAGAAGTTGGTTGATAGTGGCTAGGACTATTAAGATTCCATAATATTCATGTTTTAATAATGAAATCTTAAAATAAAACACCTTCAATTAAAAAAATATTTCCAACAGGATGCAGAATTATTTCTTGAAGAAAAGTAATTTGATTGGTGCTTCTCAAATAAGGAGTGGCCTATTTGCTCTACTTATGGGTATCAGGAAACAGGCACTGAATTAAATGAGGTGAAATAGCTGTGAAATGTACCATTAGTGCATACCCTTAGTTTTCAGTAATTATGTTAATGCAGATTGGTATTACATAAACCAATCTCAATGTAAATACTAAAAAAACCCAATTCTGAAAAGCATCTTTTAAAAACTAAATTGGAATAGAAGTTTTATAAGATGTATTAGAAACAACATTCTCAAGGAGATAAAAAACCTGTACTCAGAAAACTATACAACATTGAAGAAAGAAATTAAGGAAGACACAAACAAATGGAAAAATGTACCATGTTCATGGATCAGAAGAATTAACATCATCAAAATGTCCATACTACCCAAAGCTATTTATGGATTCAATGCAATCCCTATTAAACTACCAATGACATATTTCACAGATATAGAACAAACATTTCAGAAATTTATATGGAACCATAAATGACCCTGAATAGCTGCAGTAATTTTGAAAAAGAAGAACAAAATAGGAGGGATCACAATACCTGATATTAAACTATATTACAAAGCCACTGTAATCAAAATAGTCTGGTACTGGCATAAGAATAGGCACATAGACCAATGGAACAGAACAGAGAGCCCAGAAATAAACCCAAGTCTCTATGGTGAAATAATATTTGACAAAGGGGGAAGACACATAAAATGGAGTAAAAATAGCCTCTTCAACAAATGGCATTGGGAGATCTGGACAGCTACTTGCAAAAAAGTGAATCTCGATCACCAACTTACACCATACACCAAAATAAACTCAAGGTGGATAAAAGACTTAAACATAAGTTGTGACACCATAAAAGTCCTAGCGGAGGACATAGGCAGGAAAATCTCAGACATTTCATACAGCAATATCTTCACTGATATGTCCCCTAGAGCAAGGGACATAAAGGAAAGAATAAACAAACGGGACCTCATCAAATTAAAAAGCTTCCGCAAGGCTAAAGAAAACAGCATTAAAATGAAAAGAGAACCAACTATATGGGAAAACATATTTGCCAATGATACCTTGGACAAAGGTTTGATCTCCAAAATATATAAAGAACTCACATGACCACTCGAGGAAGACAAACAGCCCAATTAAAAAATGGGCAAAACACTTGAACAGACACTTCTCTAAGGAGGACATACAGAGGGCCAAGAGACACATGAAAAGATGCTCAGCATCACTGGCCATCAGAGAAATGCAAATTAAAACCACAATGAGATACCACTTCATACCAGTGAGTATGGCCATCATAAACAAAGCAACAAATGAGTGTTGGAGAGGATGTGGAGAAAAGGGAACCCTAGTGCACTATTGGTGGGAATGCAGACTGGTGCAGCCACTGTGGAAAACAGTATGGAATTTCCTCAGAAAATGAAAAAGGGAACTGCTTTTTGACCCAGCAATTTCACTGCTGGGATTATATCCTAAGAGCCCCAAAACACCAATCCATAAGAACCTATGCACCCCAATGTTCATAGCAGCACAATTTACAATAGCCAGGTCCTAGAAGCAACCTGAGTGCCCATCAGTAAATGAGTGGATAAAAAAACTGTGGTACATTTACACAATGGAATACTATGTAGCCGAGAGAAAGAAGGAGCTCCTACCCTTTGCAACAGCATCAATGGAACTGGAGAGCATTATGCTAAGTGAAATAAGCCAGGTGGTGAGGGACAAATACCATATGATCTCTCCTTTAACTGGAACATAATCAACAAAAGAAAAAAGCAAACAAAATATACCCAGAGACATTGAAATTAAGAACAATCTAACAATAGCCAGAGGGGAGAGGGGAGGGGACAGTGGGGAGAAGGGTTTTCAGGAACTACTATAAAGGACACATGGACAAAACCCAGAGGGAGGGTGGAATCAAGGGAGGGAGGTGGGTTTGGCTGGGGTGGGTGGGGGAGTGGTGGTGGTGGGGAAATGCAGACAACTGTAATTGAACAACAATAAAATAATGACACACAAAAAAGAATCAATATTCTCATACTTGGTGAAATACAGAAATAGGAATCACTGTTATTACTGTCCCACCTAACAAAAATAAAAATTGTAAGACAATACCATGATCTAAATAATAAATATTATCAATGGGTATATAGTGATGGGGAAATTACAGGTGACTTTCAAGATTTTCTATGTATTCAAAATAAATGTATCCTTTTGCAATCAGAAAAAGTTGGTTAAATGTTAGAATACACTAAAGGAGCCTGTATTCACAAAGAGAAGCTTCAATTGTTAAACATGTAAATAAAGTCATTTATCTCCGTGTTATGTGTCTGCATGTATAAATAGTTGAACAACTTATAGATCATTTTATACAGGTACAATTAAGATCTGCCACTCTGAAACTTACTACATAAAGGACTCAACTTGAACTTTCTCATATGAAGACTTCTGTTATAGTTTAGTCTTTACTACCAGAGGAGGCAGCGAGTAGCGGCTCAGAGCTTGGGCTCTGGAGCCACACAGCCCGGGTTCAAACCCCAGCTCCATCACCTGGCTGTGGAACACGGACAAGCTACTCATAACCTTTGTGGCTCAGTCTCCCCATCCATAAATGCAGGCAATAATAACTCCTATTTCATAGGGTTGCGGTGAGGGTTAAATATGTTAAGCACTCAGAACAATTCCTGGATATGTATTTGCTATCATGATTACTACCAAGTTGGAAGTCTCTTCAAGGCAGGGGAGCTATTTTATTTACCACTCTGCAGTACTTATTACTGTCCCTTCCACATAGGAAAACATCAATAAATAAGTATAGAATGAATGATAGAATTATTTAATCCAAAAACTGAAATTAAAATAAGAACTACATAGTCACTAAAACAAAAATTAGAAGTCTTATGAACTGTCATGTGTGAACTCTCAAATGTGAACCCTGTCAGTATTTTTCTTTGGTTCCCTACCAAGAGCTCTGGGAGGAAGGACCCACTTCTAATTTCTCACTGTAAACTCTAGAGATTTTACTGAGGGTACACAAATAAGAAACAATTGAGTATGTTTATTAGCCAGAACTCTAAAGTTTGAAGGTAACAGAACTTCAATTCTAATCAGTTAATGTAAAAGAATAAAAAGGAATGTAAGTGGCTTATATATTGCCATAATACAAGAAGAGAGGCGCTGAAGCTGGCCTTTGGGACTGTGGAATCAGATGGATCAGTCTGCCGGCAGCTGTTTCTTGCCTGCATTCTCTCTCTCTGCCTATTTCTCTCTTCCATGTTCGCTTTGTTCTCTGCCATTGCAGGCAGTTTCTGAGTAGGGCAGGAGCCGAGGCTGCCAGGAACCCTAAGCTCACATCCTCAGATCTTCTCAGACAGGGAGGAGAGAGATCTCAGCCAACATCTCCATTAGAAAACATTCCAGGAAAGGCTTTCTTGGGCCCTGCTTGGGTATTTTGCCCATCCCTGAATCAATCATCCTGTGTAGGTAGGAGGATTACGTAAAACAGGTACTGGTCTTCCCCTTCGGGGTTTGTTATTGTTGTTTGTCTATTTGTACTCGTTGGATTAGTTTAGTGAATTCTACATTCCCTCACAGTGTTAGGCCTCTGATGCTGCTCCTCCGGGAGCGTATCTCAGCACGTGCTGTCACTCTTTCCAAGACCACGCCCAGCCATTAACACCCACTAACATCTAGCATTAGAGGAGAAGTATTTTCCCCAAAAGCAGGTAGACAGGTAGCCCAGACAGGCTGCTACATGCAGGAGTGCCAAATATCAGGCAGCTCTCTCAGTATGTGTCTACTGCATGAAATAACTACAGGGATTTAAGAGACTGTGTTAAATTCTGAAATGTATTGCTAAGATAGGACATGGACACTTAACTGAAAGTATTCAAAAGTCGAACGTCTCAGCTGTCTGTGAGGGTTAGATGTAGGATTAATATCTTCAAGTTCTTTAATTAAATTCTTTAAGTTCAATGATTATAGTTACAGCACTCTACTTGGAAAGCAGTTAAAGCCCAACAATATCTCCAAGCTCACTTAATATCTCTAATAGTCTATTAAATCAAAACATACATTGTTTTGCTATCAATGCAAAGCATAGAAATTAGTGGCTTTCTCTGGCTCTTATGAGTTTTCTTGGATTAGCCTGGGGGAGAATGAAGGAGGCTTGGCATAATTACTACGTAAAGCATGGTTAGAATTGACACACAGGAAGATTTCTGAGCCACAATGCAGGCTGGTGGAATCTGAATAGCTTAAATTAGAGGCAGTCCAAAACTAATGGCCTTGTAACTCTTTTTTTTTTAAAGATTTTATTTATTTGTTTTTAGAGAGGGGGAAGGGAGGGAGAAAGAGAGGGAGACACACATCAATGTGCAAGAGAAACATTGATTGATTGTTTCTCTCACGTTCCCAACTGGGGACCTGGCTCACAACCCAAGCTTGTGCCTGACCAGGAATCGAACCGGTGACCTTTTGGTTTGCAGGATGACGCCCAACCCACTGAACCACACTGGTCAGGACCCTTTTCACTCTTTATTGAATTTCACAATACTAAAGGCATGGGACCAATTAATGCACGGGTACATAATATTTCAAGGTACACCAGAATTCTTTACATATGTAATGTTTAAATATATAGCAGAGTTCTTTCCCCATAAAGGTCTAAATAATGACCCTGGCACCTTGGACATTCATACCGTGCTGCCAGGCACTGCATAGTTATAGTTCACTGTATGTAGATCCTATTTTACTGAAATCTCATAACTACAGAAGCCACCTGTTGACTAATCACATAATAGCTGGTCAATTTCCTAGACAGAAGATCTTATTTTATTCACAATTTAGTATTTGAAACTAAACTCCTGACCTTTGCTTTAAAATCTTTCTACAATTAAAATTTCACACTGAGGTGGAAAACAATGAAGAATTTCATACTAAAGATATTTTTCTTCTCTATGAAAATTGCCTTAAAACCTGTAGCTTTAATTAACAATTGCAGGTATTCTTAGATCCAGCATTTCCACTACCAGGAATAAGCAAATTATTATGAACTTAGAAAAAAATCTAGGTGTAAGAGTGTTCATTAAAGTATGGTTTTAGCAGCAAGAAATGGAAATAAGCTAAGTATACAGTAACAGTAAATTAAAAAATAAAATATGGCATATCTATGCATTAAATATTTAATCAGTAAAAATTATGCTGTGGAAGAATATATAATAGTATAAAGATATTCTAAGTATATTATAATATTTCCCATTATTTTAATGTACATATATATTTTATATGTATATAAATGAAGAAAAATGGATAAACATTATATATAACAGAGTATTAATACTATCTGAGCTAGGTAGTAGAATTGTGGATTTTTTGTATGTTATATATGTTTTAAACATTTTCTATAATAAAGAAATATTTCATTCACTTAAGAAAAATAAGAAATAAAATACCCACAGTTGAGGCTTTAGGTATTATAAACACTTGAACATTATTGAGGACTCAGTTGCCATTTGCAGATTATCTGTCCTCCTTTATGGTGATTTTTCTGACTTTGTACACTATTTTACAATTTGTCCTAAACTTCAGAATTCATAGACGTATCTGATCTCAGTGAAAATTAACAAAAATCTTCCAAAGAGCTGCGAGGGACATTGCTTTTGTGACTAAGTGGTCAGCACGTGAGGACAGACATTGTCCTCTTTCTATCTCAGATTTCCCCGCGGCGCTGAACAGAGTTTTGCCCCTGCCACGGCCCAACGCTGATTGACCCAGGGTTGAATGCATGTTAAACTCCTTGAAGTCCTGCCTAATCGCTGACGGCACTGTACAGGGTTTGCTATGAGATACATAAACCGTACCCTGCCAAAATGAGAACCCAAAACTGATTCGGGGGAGCATAACTAAGGACACCACCTTCGCTTTATTAACCCTGAATTGGTAAAATAAGCAGCGTTGATCCCAGAGAGGAATGTGAAAGAGTTCACATTTGTCATATCTCAGTTGGTATTTTGTAATAAGATTTTAATAGGCACTCCACTTTGATCGCATTTGCTACAACCCAATGTGACTGCAATAGGTTGGGAGAACGGTGCATCTCTGAGAAGAATGGAGCAGTGCAGAACAGCTGTCATGATTTTCGAGGGACATGCCTTTTGCCTAGCCCATCATCCAAATGTATTTCAACTACAGACATATTTTCTAAATTCAATTTCTTTGTTATCTGTTACCCAACAGGAGTCCTTATCCCCAGGCGTGCTTTTGCCCTATCACTTTAGTAATTCAAATCACCCACACAAGTTCAAGGAAGGGATGGTGAGCATAATGAGCCCTTACCCAAGTCCAGTGTATTTTTGTTCACCTAGTTTACTGCCTTACCATCTGCCTTTCACTTCTAGAGGAGTTGCAATAAAGAAGGAGCCAAAGTAAATGCAGATACCCCACTGCTATCTATTTAACTTCCATTAAGTGAGTTGGTGCGGTGCTCAGGCGCCTTCTCAAAACCAGCCCATCATCTAAGAGTATTTACATAAGACTCTTTGCATTATATTCCGACCTCTGCAACATTAGTATTAACTACTGACATCTGCCAACTCTGACTGGTAAGTGCTTTACAGTATCAATTCATCCCAAGCAAAAAGCATTTCTGAGTGCCGCAGTGCTCTTGTTAATGCCAATAAGGAGTATCAAGGCTCATATGACACCTAGCAGAAATTAGTACCCACATTCAAAGAAAAGTCTTTGTTATTTCCCACAGTATTATGTGGACTTTATTGAGATGACTGCATCTGACACCTGCTGTAATATAAAATGCAGCTATAATTAGCCGACTGATGCTCACTGCAGTTTAGGTCGAATCCCTTCTGTGGGAATTATGCTTTAAAATATTCAGAACTCCAAGTGGCTCTCATTACATTTAATTTTAACTTAGAATTAGGTGGTCTAGAAAAAAAATTTAGGATTGTAATAGCCCCCTGCTGAATGCCACACAGCAACATGAAAACCCATAGGGTTTTTTCCCCTCTAAATTAAAAAAAAAAATGCGAACAGCAGACTACACGAGAGCCTTCAATTGAAGTCTGGCTTTGCTTAATTGTACTTTTTGCACTCATCAGTCTCTCCTCTTCAGAGCAAGCTCTAAAAATTGCCTGAATAGCCAAAGGAAAGTTTCCCACAGTCACTGGCCACAGAAAAACACTATTGTCCTTCCTCACAGTTTGATGGACAACATTTCTATAAATGGGTAGCCAGGCTGTCAATGGTACCCTCGCTGAAAAGGCAAAAGAAGAGAACAGATTCTGCCAATATCTGACAAAGCATGTTAACACATAATCAGGCATTCACTGGTCAGGCAGCTGCCCCTGGGACCTTCATCACACAGGTGCCTTTAAGCCATTTCCTATTCACAGATAAAGGAAACAAGCAGAACATACCTGGGAAAGGAGCAGTCTATTATGGCTTGCCAAATGTCTATCTTCTGGGCTGTAAAAATAGAAAGAAGAAAAAAGGAACTGTAGTTTCAACTGAAAAATTATAAAACAGCAGAACATTTACAAATCTATAATTTAAGCTGTGGTGTTTTCCCCCTTTCTCTTTCTTTTTCTTTATTTTTTTAGGGTAGGTTTTTTGTTTTTTGTCTGACGTAGCAGCACTTGCGTCTAATAACAAAGCTCTTTTTTTCTCAGTGGCTTGTCAGATGTATTTGTCCCAAAGCCCCTTCACACATCAATGCCGAAATACTTACCTGGCCCAACTGAGTCACAAAAAATTTATTCTGTCACCTAAAGTGAGTTTTACATATACACACATACACACTCCATTTCAAGATCTGTGATCAATAAAATGTAAGTGGGGAATGATGCTCCAATAAAGGAGAAACTCTGGACCATCTCTTAAGGAACAACTGAAGTAAAATACTTCAGGAGAATGATTACCATTGTTCATTTCTTCATAATTGCTTAGACTAAGAAATTAGTTCCACGTTGTGCTGATCTCCCCACTCAGAGGAAATATCAGACCTCAATACTCCATCAAGCCAATGGCCCACTAGAATATTCATAGGACATTTTCAAATTAAAAATTAAAATTTAATAAAACATTTTCAAATTAAAATTTCATAATTACTACATTAAGGGTATTAAACATGGATTTCTATTTTATTTCTTCATTTTCATTTTACTTATTACCATACTTAAGATCTCCTATACTCAAACTATAGAGCAAATATAAGGAAAGAACAAGGAACACAATTTTGAGACGGTTTAAATCCCCAGGGAACTTAGATTAGCTAAATATGGTACTTGGGATACAATTTGAGGACTGATGCACTAATACACGTAACTTTTTCTCTACAAGACAAAGTACTATTAAGCTATTGGGGAACAACAAAATCAGCACAGTGTATAAACCAAATGCCATGAGTTAAATAGTGCTACATTTTTAACTTTTTTATTTTATTTTATTTTATTTTATTTTAAAAGAGGGGAAGGTAAGGAGAAAGACAGGGGGAGAAACATTGATGTTATGGAGAAATATTGATTGGCTGTATTCCATACCTGCAACCCAGGCATGTACCCCAATCGGGAATTGAACTGGAGACCTTTCCTGTTATAGAATGATGCTCAATCAACTGAGCCACACCAGCCAGAGCTCAACTAACTTCTTGAATGCTACTTATTTTGTATAGTTTCCTCATCAGTAAAATATGACTGTGTTGTTCACCACAAACAGTTTTGGGAAGTAGTCATTGCTGAAAATTTCTGCTCTTGGGGCGAGAAGAGAGAAATTCTGCTAAGTGGAACAAAACCAATCAAGGATCATGAACACTTTAGAAATACCCAACTGTCAAAAATGGACAGATTTTCCAAACAAAAAATCAACAGGGACATTGCAGCATTGAACAATGCTCTGGATCAAATGGACTTAACTGATATATATAGAGCCTTTCATCCCAAAGAAGCAAAATACACATTCTTTTCAAATGCACATGGAACATTTTCAAAGATAGACCACATGATAGTACACAAAACAAGACTCAACAAATTCAAGAAAATTGAAATATCAAGCATTTTCTTGGACCTCAAAGGCCTAAAACTAGAAGCCAACATCAAGGAAAAAACTTAAAAACACTCAAATTCATGGAGATTGAATAGTATGCTGTTAAACAATGAATGGGTTAATAATTAGATCAAGAAAGAAATAAAAAAGTTTCTGGAAACAAATGAAAATGAACACACAACAACCCAAAATTTATGGGACACAGCAAAGGCAGTCCTGAGAGGGAAGTTCATAGTGATACAGGCCTACCTAAAAAAAGATAGAAACATTTCATATAAACAACCTAACCCTACATCTATAAGAACTGGAGCAACAACAAAGATAGCCCAGAGAAAGTTGAAGGAAGGGAATAACCAAGATCAGAGCAGAATTAAATGACAGAGACTAAAAGAACAATCCAAAGGATCCATAAATCCAGAAGCTGGTTCTTAGAAAAGATAAACAAAATTGACAAGCCTTTAAGAAGAGTCATTAAGAAGAAAAGAGAAAGGACCCAAATAAATAAAATCAGGTATGAAAGAGGAGAGATTACAACTGATACCACAGAAATACAAAGGATTGTAAGAAATTACTATGAACAACTAACTATTTGCCAAGAAATTTGAAAACTTGAGTGAAATAAACACATTTCTAGAAAAATACAATCTCCCAAAACCGAATGAAGAAGCAGGAAGCCTGAACAGACTAATAACTGCTGGTGAAATCAAAGCAGTAATCAAAAAACTCCCAGAAAACAAAATCTCTGGACCACATGGTTTCACAGTAGAATTTTACAAAACATTTAAGGAAGAGTTAACCCCTATCCTCAGACTATTTCAAAAAATCCAAGAGGGAAGACTCCCAAATTCTTTTTATGAGCCAGCATCATCCTAATCCCCAAACCAGACAAAGACACGACAAAGAAAAAAAACTATAGGCCAATTGATTGCTGATGAACATAGACGCTAAAATCCTCAACAAAATATTGGCAAACCACATCCAGCAGTACATCAAAAAGATCATACACCATGATCAAGTGAGATTCATCTCAGGGATGCAAGGATGGTACAATATTCACAAATCAATAAAAATAACATATCACACAAACAAAAGGAAAGACAAAAATCACATGATCTTATAAATAGATGCAGAAAGCATTTGATAAGGTACAGCACCCGTTTATGATAAAAAACACTCAGCGAAGTGGGAATAGAAGGAGCATACCTCAACATAATAAAGGCCATAGATGAAAAACCTACAGCCAACATCATACTTAATGGGTAAAATTAAAAGTTTTCACACTAAGATCAGAACAAGACAAGGACGTCTGCTTTCACCACTTCTATTCAACATAATATTGGGAGTCCTAGCCACAGCAATCAGACAAGAAAACGAATTAAAAGGCATCCACATTGGAAAGGAGGAAGTAAAACTGTCACTGTTTGCAGATGATATGATAGTGTACATAGAAAACCCTACAGATGCCACCAAAAAACTACTTGACCTAATAAGTGAATTTGGCAAAACAGTGGGATACAAAATCAATATCCAGAAATTAAAGGCATTTTTATATACCAACAATGAAATATCAGAATCAGAAATCAGGAAAAAATCCCATTTGTTATAGCAATGAGAAAAATAAAGTACCTAGGAATAAACCTTACCAAGAAGGCCAACACCCATACTTAGAAAACTACAGAACACTGAAGAAAGAAATTAAGGAAGATACAAATAAATGGAAGCATATACCATGTTCATGGGCTGGAATAATTAACATCATGAAAATGTCCATACTACCCAAAGTGATTTATAGATTTAACACAATCCTTATTAAAATATCAAAGACATATTTCACAGATATAGAACAAACATTTCAAAAATTTATATGGAACAATAAATGACCCCAAATAGCTGCAGCAATTTTGAGAAAGGTAGGAGAGATCATAATACCTGATATCAAACTATATTACAAGGCCACTGTAATCAAAACAGCCTGGTACTGGCATAAAAACAGGCACATAGACCAATGGAACAGAACAAAGAGCCCAGAAATAAACCCAGGTCTTTACGATCAATTAATATTTGATAAAGGAGGCAGGGGCATAAAATGGAGCAAAAATAGCCTTTTCAACAAATGGTGTTGGGAGATCTGGACAGCTACATGCAAAAATATGAAACTAGATCACCAACTTGCACCATACACAAAAAAAAATTCAAGATGGATAAAACACTTAAATATAAGTCATGACACCATAAAAGTCCTTCAGGGGAACATAGGCAGGAAAATATCAGATATTCTGAGCAGCAATATTTTCAATGATATGTCCCCTAAAGCAAGGGGCATAAAGGAAAAAATAAACAAATGGGATTTCATCACAATAAAAAGCTTCTGCATGGCTAAAGAAAACAGCAGTAAAGTGAAGGGAAGCAACTGTATGGGAAAACATATTTGCAAATGATACCTCAGACAAGGGTTTGATCTCCAAAATATATATAAAGAATTCACACGATTCCACTCCAGGAAGACAAACAATCCAATTAAAAAATGGGCAAAGGACCTGAACAGACAGTTCTCCCAGGGGGACATACAGAAGGAGAAAAGGGAACCCTAGTGCACTGTTGATGGGAATGCAGCCACTATGGAAACCAGTATGGATTTTCCTCAGAAAACTAAAAGTAGAACTGTGTTTTGACCCTACAATTCCACTGCTGGGGCTATACCCTAAGAACCCTGAAACATCAATTCAAAAGAACATATGCACCCCAAAGTTTATAGCAGCACAATTTACAGTAGCCAAATGCTAGATGCAACCTAAGTACTCATCATTAAATGAGTAAATAAAAAACTATGGGACATTTACACAGTGGAATGCTATGCAGCAGAAAGAAAGAAGGAGCTTCTATACTTCGCAACAGCATAGATGGAACTGGAGAGCATTATGCTAAGTGAAATAAACCAGGTGGTGAAAGACAAATACCATATGATCTCTCCTATAAGTATAAAATATAATCAACAAAACAAACAAGCAAGCAAAATGTAACCAGAGATATTGAAATAAAGAAAAAACTGACAGAAACCAGAGGGTAGTGGGGGTGGGAGGAGGATAATGGAGGAAAATAGAGGAAGGGCCGTCAAGGAACATGTATAAAGGACACATGGACAAAGCCAAAGAGGGTACATTTGAGGGTGGGAGGCAGGGAGGGATGGAATGGGGGGAGGATCTAGAAAACTGTACTTGAACAACAATTTTAAAAGATATTTGTTAAAAATAAATAAAATAAAATAAAATAAAATAAAATAAAATAAAATAAAATAAAATAAAATAAAATAAAATAAAATGCCAAGGGTTAAAGATAAAGAGAGAATCCTACAAGCAGCAAGAGTAAAGGAGACAGTTACCTACAAAGGAGTTCCCATAAGACTGTCAGCTGATTTCTCAAAAGAAACCTTGCAGGCAAGAAGGGGCTGGAAAGAAGTATTCCAAGTCATGAAAAGCAAGGACCTACATCCAAGATTGCTCTATCCAGCAAAGCTATCATGTAGAATGGAGGGGCAGATAAAATGCTTCCCAAACAAGGTAAATTTAAAGTAGTTCATCATCACCAAGCCTTTATTATATGAAATAGTTAAAGGGACTTATTTAAGAAAAAGATGATCAAAAATATGAACAGTAAAATGACAACAAACACAACTATCAACAACTGAACCTAAAAAAAAATTTTAAAAAAACAAACTAAGCAAACAACCAGAACAGAAACAGAATCAGGTATGGGGATTATTTGGAGGGTTATCAGCTGGGAGGGGGAATGGGGAGTAAGGGGGAAATGGTGCAGGGATCAAGAAGCATTGGTAGGAACAAAATAGACAGGGGGAAGTTAAGAATAGTATAGGAAGGGGAGAAGCCAAAGAACTTATAAGCACAATCCATGGGCATGAACTAGGGGTGACTGCTGGAGGGAAGGGGGATACTGGGTAGAGGGGGGCAAATGGAAAAATTTGGGATGACTGTAACAGCATAATCAATAAAATATACTTAAAAATAAAAAATTAAAAAGAAAAAAGAAATATTAAACTGTATTATCTGACTTAAATGTTATTTTCTTCTTTATTACTTCTTTTATTTATTTCTAAAATAAAAATAAAATTTGAGGTTGACTTTAGTTAGTAAATCTTTAGTAAACTAGGATTTATTAATTTTATAATCCTTACAAATATAAAGACGGGCAACTTTCCTTAAATTTGGTTCAATAATATTTAGTAATTACTTATATACAATCATTGCCATTATTGCTACCATCCCTATTATATGCTGGTACTTTAAATCTATTTTATCATTTAATCCTCACAACTCTCTGAGGGGAAGAAAATTATTATCACAATTTTACAAATGAGGAAACTGAGATTCTGGAAGATAGAGCAGGTTAACTTTGTTTACTCTTCTACTAAGTTGTGGAGCTTAGATTTAAATGCAGATGTGTCTCTTTCTAAAGATCATGGTTTTCTGCCCTGGCTGGTGTAGCTCAGTAGATTGAGCACAGGCCTGTAAGCCAAGGGGTCGCTGGTTTGATTCCCAGTCAGGGCACATACCTTGGTTGTGGCCCCGGTAGGTGGTGCACAAGAGGCAACCACACATTGATGTTTCTCTTCCTCTCTTTCTCCTTCCCTTCTCCTCTCTCTAAAAATAAATAAATGAAATCTTAAAAGAAAGAGCATGCTTTTCCTGGAAAATCATGGTTCGTGTTTTAATTAATAGGACAAAATAAATGTTTATTTACTCCTGATTTGAAAATACAAGCTACTCTTTAGTTAGGTAGCAGATATACATATTTTTATATATTTTTTTAATTTTTAATTTTATTTTATTTTTAGATTTGTATTTATTTTTAGAGAGAGAGAGGAAGGGAAGGAGAAAGAGGGAGAGATACATCAATGTGTGGTTGCCTCTCACCTGCCCCCTACTGTGGACCTGGCCCACAACCCAGGCATGTACCCTGACTGGGAATTGAACCACTGACCCAAACCACTTTGGTTCACAGGCTGGCACTCAATCCACTGAGCCACACCAGTCAGGTACATATTTACATTTTATATGTATGTGTGTTATCATTGCAACCTAAGTAAATCCACCTCTTGTCTCTGGATAGAATAATCAAAACCTTTTTGAATGGTTGAATTAGAGTTTCATTTTTCACTACTATTTCTAGGGGAAAAATTTTCATCAGTGACCAAATTTATACTTGAAAATTTTTTTCCTTTATATTTTATTGCTTATACTATCACAATTGTCCCCACTTCTCCCCCAGTTTCCCACCTCCACACAGTCCCCACGCCCCCCTCCCTCAGGCCATCATCACATTGGAGTCTATGTCCATGGGTCACACATATATATGTTCTTTAGCTACTCCCTTCACCTTCTTTTTTCCAGTCCCTCTCCCTCCTCCCCTCAACAGCTCTCAGTCTGTTCCATGTGTCCATGCCTCTGTTACAATTTTGTTCATTAGTTTATTTTGTTCATTAGATTGCATATGTAAGTGAGATCATATGGTATTTGTCTTTTACTGACTGGTTTATTTCACTTAGAATAATAGTCTCCAGTTCCATCCATGTTGTAGCAAAAGGCGTGAGTTCCTTCTTTTTTTTTTTTTACTACTGCATAGTATTCCACTGTGTAAATGTACCATAGTTTTTTACCCACTCATCTACTGAAGGCCACTTGGGCCATTTACAGATCTTGGCTATTGTAAATAATGCTGCTATGAACATGGGAGTACAAGTATTCTTTTGAATTGGTGTTTCAGTATTCTTAGGATATAGTCCCAGAAGTAGGATTGCTGGGTCAAAAGGTAGTTCCTTTTTTAATTTTTTGAGGAAACCCCTTACTGTTTTTCACAGTGGCTACACCAATCTGAATTCCCACCAATAGCACATGAGGGTTCCTTTTTCTCCACATCCTCTCCAATACGTGCCGTTTGTTGATTTATTGATGGTAGCCATTCTGGAAGGTGTGAGGTGATATCTCATTGTGGTTTTAATTTGCATCTCTCTGATGATTCGTGATGCTGAGCATTATTTTCATATGTCTACGGGCCATCTGCATGTCCTCTTTGGACAAGTGTCTATTCAGGTCCTTTGCCCATTTTTTAAACTGGATTGTTTGTTTTCCTGGTGTTGAGTCATATGAGTTCTTTATGTATCTTGGAGATTAAACCCTTGTCTGATATATCATTGGCAAACATGCTCTCCCATATATTATGTTCCCTTTTCATTTTGTTGATGGTTTCGTTAGCTTTACATAAGCTTTTTAATTGGATGTAGTCACATTTTTAAATTTTTTCCTTGGTTTCACTTGGTTTTCCTAGGATATATATCAGCAAAAATATTGCTACATGAGATATCTGAAATTTTACTGCCTATGTTTTCTTCTAGGATTTTTATGCTTTTGCAACTCACACTTAAGTGAGTTTGTTTCTATATGGTGTTTATCCTTTTGTATGGTACAGGTTGGTGGTGTAGTTTCCTTTTTTAATTTTTATTTTTTGCATGTATCTGTCCAATTTTCCCAACACTATTTATTGGATATTTAAAAAAAATTTTAACCAAAGACTACTTTTACTTCAAAGGCATGGTCTATCTTCCCAACCAGATAGAAACTCCTTGAGGTCTAAGGGGAACCCCATTTTCAGCTTTCTTAATACTTTTTGTGGCCAAACATAACCTCTTAGGAATTTCTTCTTTAAGTATATCCTAAAAATTCTTACAACTTAAAACACTCTTTTCATCCTGGCTTTGGTTAAATTCATAGTTTCTCACAGTTGACCATCAGGTCAAATACAAACATTTTAGCCTGATGTTCAAGTTCATAGGCATCTGATCCTAATGTGCCACTTCAACCTCTAATCTCACCCTTTACTCCAGCTGAGCAAATATCATCTCTGCTTTTTCCTTGCTCATTCCCATTTCTAGACTCTTAGTTGCTGTGCTTCCTGCTAGAAATACACTCTATCAATTTAAGCCTAATATTTCTTGTTCATCTAATGGTATATCTTCTTCAATGAAATTTTCTAAACTTAACTCCACTCAACACTGATATGTCACTTAATATCATGTGCTCCTATTGCTTTATTATGTGGCCTATCACCATTCACTTGAATGAAACGATATTCTGTGTCATCCTCCAGTTCCTTCATGGAGCCCAGGCCTATATTTTCTACCAAATTACATCCTCTTGAGGAAAACGAAAACCATAAATCCATAAATAAATGAGTGAAGAATAAAATAATTTATCCTAGTGTTCCATATAATATTCTCTTACATTCAGTCTTTGAAGAAAGTTATTCATTAATATCCTTCTAGTTCTACACCTAGAAAAGGGATCTGCACTCAAATTTGGCTTGAACAAAGAATGCATTAGAAGAGTTGCCATCTCCAATCTTTTCCAGATGGCTGTGGAACTCACTAGCACACGAAATTTTCTGGCTTTTCTCCTTCTGAGCAAATAAGGGGATTACTGTTCTTGACCCCATTTGAAGTTAGCATGGTCATATGATTTGCTTTAGTCAAGTAATGTGATCAGAAGTGACAAACAGCACTTCTAGGGAGAAGTTTTAGTAGTTTTGCTATTTAACATTCTACTTTTCCTTCCTGCAGTAATTATGAAAGAATGGAGGTAGAGACCCTTCCTCAGCTAGGGTCCCTGAATGAAGATACTGTGCAGCAGAAGCCCTAGCCAGCTTATGATGGACATGTAATAGCAGCAAGAAACAAACTTGCCTTGTTTTAAGCTACTAAGATTTACCACTGAAGTATAGCCTATCCAATGCTGCCTGACATAATAGCTTACTAAAGTCAAGATGGCACTTGGAATGCCAACATATGAGAAGACTGAAAAACAGAATAACTGGCTAAATTAAAGCATCTTCAAATATGATCCAGAAGTATATAAGATTAGGCATTTCATTCCTTAAACTTGTGGGTAAAGACTCAAGTTCAGTAAATCCTTCAAGCATCCGGTTGTTTACAATTCCTTTTCTTTCTTCACGTCGGTGTCCATTTGTACCTTCAAAGTCTGCATATTATTTTAGAGTATTAAAATTGTATACTAATCACTGACTCCACTAAAATCTTAATCATCACAAAGCTTAGTGGTAGATTTCCATAACTTTTTCTGGTTGAATATTAAAATATCATTTGTGTCCTTGTAGGTACAGCTGCAAAATGATATGCGTATTTGGCATCATTTTGCTGTTGGTATTGTCCAGGTAGTCAAAATAAGAAATCACATGTCTGGCTTTATTAAACCACTGGACTTGCTTTTACCTATGATCTGTCTTGGTGTGTGGCTCTTCATGTTCATCTTGTTTGGGACTCTCTGAGCTTCCTGGACATGTGTGTTTTTTTTCCTCCACTGGGTTAGAAAAGTTTTCAGCCATTATTTCTTCAAATAGGTTCTCAATCCCTTGCTCTCTTTCTCCTCCTTCTAGTACCCTTGTGATGTGGATGCTGTTATGCTTCATGTTGTCCCAAAGGTCTCTTAAACTATCCTCATTCTTTTAAATTCTTTTTGTCTTTTTGCTGCTCTGATTGGGTGTTTTTTCCACCTTGTCTTCCAAATCACTGATTCAGTCCTCTGCTTCATCTAACCTCCTATTTATTCCTTCCAGTGTATTTGTGATGTCACATATGGTATTCTTCATTAATGACTGGTCATTTTTATGTTTTCTATGTCCTTTTCCATGCTGTTTTATTCCTCATTAAGTTCCTTGAGCATCTTTATCACTATTACTTTGAACTCTCTATCTGATAAATTGCTTGCCTCCATTTCATTTAGCTCTTTTTTTCTGGAGAGTTCTCCTATTCTTTCATTTGGGGCCTGTTTCTTTGTCTCCTCATTTTGGCTGTCTCTTTGTGTTTGTTTCTATGTATTAGATAGATCTGCTATGACTTCCAGACTTGGTAGGGTGGCCTTATATATAGTAGGCGTCCTGTGGGACCTAGTGGCACAGTCTTCTCATCACCTGAGCTGGGTACCCTGGGAATGTCCCTTGTGTGGGCTATGTGTTGTAATTGAGTCTTGATTGCTATTGGCCCGTTTGTGTGTGGGATCGACCCTCAGGCTGACTGACTGTGAGGCTCAGCCCAGACCATCACGTGCAAGCTGCTGTGCTGATCACAGGAAGAAGAATTTACTTCAGCAGGATTTGGTGCCTGCCAAAGCCTCCCTTTGGAAATGCTGTTTGTGAAGCTTATTGGTCCTGCTCTGACATCTGAAGAAGGAGACTTGACTTGGAGTGGTAAACACACAATACAATATACAGATGTTTTATAGAATTGTATACCTAAAACCTACATAATTTTATTAACCAATGTCACCCCAATAAATTCAATAAAAAAGAACAGTTATGAAAAATGAAAAATAATTAGAAGGGTTACTTTTACCTATTTGTGTCATAAATATACATTATTTTAAATACACATTATTTTATTTATTGTTTTATCTAGTTATTGTATAAATGTGCACTTTAAAAATTTGTTTTTATATTTGTTCCAAAAAGTAATATATATATATCTAAAGTTTCAAGTAAAAAATATGAGAACCTACTGAGTATGCTTATTTTGTTTTTACTTTTATTCCTTTTTATAATCAAATATGCTGACAGATACATTCCTCCATGACTACATTCTTCACCACACATTAAGTACTATATAGTTATAAATAATTAATTGATTAAAAAGCATAATGAAAGAATGGAACAACTGGGTTTTTTTAAATTTTTCACTCTTGAATACTCATTGCAATATTTCCTGCCTCATATTAAGTTTGAGAGCTTCTAAGAGGTATCCTTAGAATTCCAATCTTTTGGAAAGAATAGTGATTCAATTAGAGTTTTTTAATCATGATTATTTTATGATAATGATCTTATATGGCTAAGATTTGCATTTATGTTGCACTTAGATGCAGCATTTCATTTTATCAAATTCCAAGAACCATTCATGGCTTTTTTATTGTACCTGATCTTTACAAGTTCTGTATCCAAGAACATCTTCATTCACAGTTAAAATGGGGATGCTATTTGATAAATACAGTGATAACCAGTACCATCCGAAAAAACAAAACATGACATATCAGAACCATTTGAAAGCAAACCAGAAATCCTCATTTGTAGTCTTAAGTGATACAGCTTGGAATTGATTCAGAAACCAGTCTTTCAGAGATGACCTGCCATTCCCTTGAAGTTTCACTAGAGAAATCAAGACTTTAGTAACACATATTAGGGGCATTAGCATCCTCCCACAATAGAGGGAGGAACTGAGGTTATGTCACCATCACCATTTCTGATAATATGCTGCCAGCTAAAGATGGAAACTAGCCAAATTGCTGATAACTTCATTCATTCTAGTGGTCAGATATGAATAGAAATAGCATTTCAAATGAATTGTTTATTAGAGTGATTATAGGAAAAAGTTTATTTTGTAAAAAAACTTTAACCTTTTTTGCCATCCTCATTTAAGGTATTCAGTTTATCAATGCTCATTCAGCCACTATCTATTGAATCTGGGCTGTGTTATGAAAATGAAACCCATGGTATTGCATAGAGTAAAAGGCAGCTTAGGCTGCATGTCACAGAAGCAGCACAGAACATGCTGGCTCTCTCAGGGAAGCTACCAGTTACCAGAGAAGCTACCAGAGAAGGCTTGGTGGGAGAAATGATTCTTAAGCTTAGTCTTGAAAAATAGGTGAGATTTCAGGTGGTGTAGTCGAGAGTAATAAAACAGACAAAATGAATGCAAGGGGACCATATGCTGGCAAAGACATCAGTATACTCTAATAATTGTAGACCACTTATGCAAAAAGAAACTATGAAAATAGGATGTTTATAATCAGTAAGTACAGCCAGAATTTTAGTTGTTGATGATAGTGATGGGTTTTTTGTTGTTTGTTTGTTTGTTTGCTTGTGGGGGGAGAGATTTAGGTGTAGTGAAGTGATCCTCCTTTGAGAGAGTCAAATCAAGTCCACAGAGGAAGGGGAAAGGAATGGTATGAGGAGATTAGCCTTGGTAACAAAAAACACCTCTTCCTTAGAGTTAGAAACCATCCTTCTTCACTAAGAAAGAACATCTAAGGTCACAATATCTATCGTGTGCTTCCTTTCCCCCTCCTCAACTTAAAGTATTTTGGCCTCTAGATCTATCTTTTCATGAATACATACATTCACTTCAACATTTATTGAGCACCTACTATCTGCCAGGAACTGTGCTAGGTGTGGTGTATACAAAGATCAATCAGCTATATCACTTTTGGCATACCATTGCCCAAACATGGTGCCTGGCACACGATTGATATTCAATAAAAGTTTGATGCTTTAAGGTAGAGATAAGGAAAAATGAGAAAGCACAACTAGTTAGCTTTGAAATTCTCAGTGAAGTAGGATGGTTATTGTCTGGTGAGAATGGAAAGGATAAGTAATGAATCAGATGTGTGAGCAGAGAGACCTGAAGTACCTGGTCGGGGAAGTGTGCTAGAGAATAAATGGAGATCAATATCAAGATTGCAAAGCAGCAACGAGAACCCATTTGGAGTAGAATAGACTGATTTTGCAGTAGGCCACAGTATACATAGTGGTATGACTTTCTCCAAGAACACTATTTTAACAAAATTCTCCATAGTACAAGCAAAGTATCAGGGAAACACATACGGGCAGGGTGGTGATTGAAGGTGAGGGGTATATGGCAGAACGATAGGGGGTTGATAAATGTAGAGTTGCTAATTCTTCTAAAGGTAAGCCCTCTCTACCCCCCAAAACTTGGTGTTACATGATATTTCCCCATATTCTTAACCCATAAAAAATGAATTATTAAATTCCTGTCCTATTCTAAAATCATATTCCAACAGGACTACTGAAATAGTTTTATCATTAGTAAACTTGTTTTAGTATTATTTGTATCAAAATGTCCACAGAAGGGTCCACTTATAATAAACTCCTATCCTAAAGTTTTATAAAACTATACAAGATGTTATAAAATTAATATTAAATAAATAAATAATTGTTACTTTTCCATTGTGGGATTCTGGAAATTCCATACTATAAACCCTATAAATTCTTCTTTTGAATAAATGGGGAGACCCTTTCAGAGGACGTTAAATCTGTACAAAGAACAGCCTCTACTGATTTAGCTACGATCATGTTCATTTATACTGCCTGTTTAGTCAGAATTTACATATCCCATGTTTTTGCATATTTCAAATGACTATAAGAAAATATGGTAAAATATCATTAGCTTATTCAAAAATGTTATGATTGAATACATCACAATTCTAAAACTCCATAGCAGAATTAGTAGCTTTTATTTTAAATCCATTTTCTAACACCTGGATTTTCCTCAGTTTAGATGGGCTCCCAGCCTTAGATGGAAAGAAGCTGACGACTCTGGTTATTCTCAATTCCTCTCTTTAGGAAGCCAGCTAAGTGGTCAGTATAAGCTGTTACATAGTAGTCAGGAAAATACCATTCAAATACCATTCAGGGTGAAAGCTGAAAAGCTCTTCAAACATATGGAGTATCTTTTCCCTTGGGAACCCTAGATTTCTCAGGATAGGGCTGGGTTTACACCAGACACTCAAATACTCATATGACTAGACTCCATACAACTCGAGGATGGGTTTATATCTGGCTTGTTCACATCTAGATTTCCATTGCCTACCAAAGTGTCAGATACACCTTGACTTGAAGAGGAAGGACACCAGGCCATCCAGAAATAGTTACCTCCAATTTTAAGTAACGACTGTAACATTCTCTTAGGCAGTATCTTGAAAGGGTCAGGCACTGAACAAGACATGGGCACTTTAACCACTATCTTAATAATAGCACATGTTATTAAATACCAAAGCACTTTTGGAAAGACTCATATTAAAAAGATTTAGAAAATTGCATTCAAATTGTAAGTAATCTACATATGAAATCACTTGCAGTTAATGTGTTGCTTAATAAGCATACATTTGTTCACATAAATTTCTCTGCCCTTCATTTAACTAACTCACCTTTTCAAGAAAGTTGTTGTAAAGCTGTATTTTAAGTGTTAATAATCTCTCTCTCTCTCTCTCTGTCTCTCTCTCTTGAGGTGGATGCTGCTAATATCTGGGTGTAAGAACCAGAGATAAAACCAGCTTAAAGGTTTTGTTATCATTATTGTAATAGTTCAAAGCAATAATAAAACAGGTAACACAGTTTAGTATCTTCAGGGAGATTTTCCAAGTGCTTTGGAACCCCATGTATACTGACAAAACTAAATTAGATAAAATTGGCTGAAAAAAAGAGCTCTCCATATCAGAGTTCAAAAGATGAATTATAATTATTACCCTTCAGTGATTGATAATAATAATTTACCTTACTACTTTGGCTTATAGTTTACAACATGCTTTCACCTACTCTATCTCAATTGATTTGAACAACTCGTAAGTTAATTCATGTAGCTAATACTAGCCCATTGATTGTTTTTCTATTTCCTTGATGATTCAAGCCAATTTGCAGAAAATTAAAATACAGGCAAATATATAGAAAAAGATCACTCTGAACCAATCATAGAAAATATTTTGGTGAATTTCCTTTTTTTTTCTATGAAACTATTTCAGTATTTGAGTTAATACTCCATACAGTCTATTATCCCACATTTTTCTTTTGAAATTATAACAAGCATTTTCCCATTTTGAGTCTTTAAATATTATTTTCATAATGACATAAGATACTTAGGATTTTTAAACATGAACAAATAGAAAGATATTTTCCTCAACACTTTTTTGTTGTATTTCAGAGTACTGTGTTTAGGATCGATTGTAAGATTACATTTACCAAATACTAGAATGTGCAGACAGGATCAGAAAGGATTTGATTTTATGTAGTCACTCATGGCCTTTGAGAACAATCATACTTTTTACAATCCCTAAAAACCTATAGGAAGTTTTCCTTGCATCTCTCTTCAATGTTAAAGACAGAAGCTCTTAAATCTCAGTTTGCACTGTTTCTTCTCATGATGTTCCCTGGTGAAGGAAGAAAATACATAAGTTTCTACATTAGCATAGTAAGATATTTAAAGAATATCAATTTTAATATCATTTCTTTTTCAAAAAGATAAAGATCTTAATAATAATAGCAGCAGCCAACTTTTCTGAGAACTCACTATATGTATGGCACAGTGTGCTAGCATTTTACATGCATTAATTCAATAAAGAAAACTGCATGATTGAGAAAAGAGATGAAGAGTAATCACCTCAACAACTATGTGTAGCAAGCCAGTTTATTAACACAAGAGGTAGGTTTAGACTTCTGTTAAATAAATATAGACTATAAGAAAAACTGCTGCTAGTCAATCAGGAGATACACCAAGAGACAGTTTCTGATCTTGAGGGATGGTGTAGAATCTAGTTAGAAACCATTAAAAGGAGAGAGGAAAACAATTGGGAGAAGGAAGTGGTATGGTACATTTTTCATTTCTTTCTTTTTTAAAGTAATAGGTGCTGAAAATAGAAGGGGTAAGGGTGAGAATATCAATGAGAATCAAAGAAAGAATATAGTCAAATTACTTGAGAAGAATGGGGAAAAAATAGGTAATGTATGGCTAACCACTCTCCTGAGACCTTTTTTTATATTATGTATTTTCACACTTAACAACTCTATGAAGTAAATGAAATTGCCTCCACACAATCTAAGACAGAATTGACCAGCAATTGCTTGACAAAATATAAAAGTCTGAATTAAGAGACATGGAAACATGGAACACACTGATAGCTGTAGGAGAGGAGGAGGAAGAGAAGGAACGGTAGAAGGAAAGGGAAGGGAGTAGTCAGTGAACATGTACGAATGACCCGTGGACATGGACAACAGAGAGGGGATGGACCGTGGGCGAGAGGAGAGCACTGGGTGGAGGGGGGCAAAAGAGAAAGAAGAAATTGGGACAACTGCAATAAGATAAACAGTAAAAAATAATTTATTTCCAAAAAAAAGCTATTATACTGGCTTGAAATAATAGAGATATGTGCCATTTTGAGTATTTTAACTGCACCTTAATGAAATATATTTATATTGATTTCTTTTAGTACTATTGAATGTATTTCTTTACTATTCTGTTACCTGTTTTTGAATAAATAATTCTAAAGCAAAAAAATAAGTAAAAGCCTGAGTTAGAAATATTAAATAAATACATTTAATATTTTCAAAGAGGTAAGGGAAGAAATCAACAAGCAGACAAAAATAGGTGATGAAACATACACATTAACCAAGTAGTTAAGAAAAATAACCAATTATTTATCTTAGAAATAAAAACTATATTTAAAATAAAAACTCAGAAGATGGGTAAAATAGCAGACAAATGGAGATGGAAAACAAATTCATGAGCAGGAAGATGGGACTAGGGAAAGCCCCCAGCATCAAAGTATAAAGGGACATAAAATATAGAAGAAATGTTAAGAGACACTTTGGACACATTTTCAGAAGTAAAAAAACATAATGGTGGGTCGGCAATATCTTAATAGGAAATCACTAACAATTTGGCAGCATTTTTTTAAGTTTTAAAAGTATGTTTACTTTAGAGAGAGGGGAAGGTGGGGAGAGAGCGAGAATCATCAATTGGTTGCCTCCCATAAGTACCCCAACTGGAGATTGAACCAAACCTTCAACCTAGGTATGTGTCCTCACCAGGAATCAAACCCCCAACCTTTTGGTGTATGGGACAACACTCTAACCAACTGAGCGATATTGGCAAGGGCAGCAGAAATATTTTTAAAAGACCCATGTCTTCAGATTTTAAACATGGATCAAATGCCGATGAAAATTAATTGGGGAAAAAACTCATATCTAAGCTCATAATGAGACTTGTAAAAAGTGAAGTAAATCAAGCTCCTACGGAAAAAACACAGATTACTATAAAGAATGAGAAAATGTCATTAGATTTTTCAGCAGTAACACTAGCTCTAGAAAAAATAAAGAAAATACTTTCAAAGTACAGAAGTAAAATAACAACAAAATAATCCTTTGAGCCTACATATTTTTGACAAGTCTAACTATCAGTCAAGAGTGAAAACAAAAATAAAGATACTTTCAGACACATAAGAATACAGAAAGTTTAACACCCACAGATCTTTGTTTTAGGATATTTGGAGAAGTAGACTTGTAACTGTTCTTCTTGAAGCAAACTTGGTATCAGAACCACTCTTTTAAAAGGTGTTAAGTGAAAGTCAGGAAGTAAACTTTTCAGAAGAGGAGAAGATTAGAGGTAGAGTCATTGTCAGGAACACCTGGGAACTTTCTGTGCTTCACCCAACACCCTCTCCCTATCCTTATGAAAATGTAGCCCCACTGGATTAGCATGAATTTGGCTTTTCCAGTTCTGGAGGATGTTACCTGTGGAGAGTGTTTCAACCACTGCATGACCCATAAGGTAATAAAAAAGCCTAATAAAAGCAGCGATAGATATCTAGTTCTGAACCAGATGAAGTAACAGGGGCCAGATTTGTGCTCCCACTTAAACAACTAGGGGGGATAAAAAGCAACTTTTTCCAGACATTGGACACACAGGAAGCAGAGGACTGTGATCCCTGAGAGAAAAGAAACAAGTTGAGCCCTACAGTTGCACCAGTTAACAGCCTATAGACAGTTTACAGTCTGCAATTCAAAGAGGTAGACACAAATAAGCCTGTCTCACTAGGTTGAGGAGATAGTGATCACAGTTTCGGGTGGCAAGGCAGCTAGAGTTTGTGGGACAGAGTATTAGAGAAAAGGGAGCTCTGAAGAGAATGTTGTGGAGATGTGCAGGGGGGTCCCTGTGAGTCTTTGGCTCAGTATTGATCTAGGTGCATGTGAGAGGAAACTACCCAGGACTAGAGAGTAACAGGCAGAACAATTCTCAGTGCTCACACAAGGATGAAAACAGTTTGTATTCTCACTAGCAAGAGTGCAAAGCTCTTGCAAGGCAAAGGGCACTAATCAGAATACTCAGAATGCGTATCACCTTAGTTGTGGGGCTAAATGAGCCCTAGGCTAAAGCTGCTCTGGACACACTAAGACAAAGCTTAAAAGCAAGCCTCAAAGCATCCAATTGATTATACATAACTAAACTGCATAGCAAAATAAAACCCTATTTGAATGAATGCTTCATCCAGGAACCAATAGTGTAAAATTTGTAGTATTTGGCAATCCAAAATATTAGGAAAATATGACTCATAACCATAAGAAAAATTATTCTATAGAAACAGACCGAGAAATAAAAAAAATGGTGTAACTAACCATTTAAAAATAGTTAATAGTATTAAAATAGTTAATATAAATATGCTTTTTATGTTCAAAAACATGAGGAAACATAACCATAATGAAGAGAGATATAGATGATATAAATAAATTTTATTTATTCATACCATCAATATATTTATAGATGATAAATATAAATTTTTCTTAAGGCTACGAGTCATATTTTCCTAATATTTTGGATTGCCAGATATCACAAATTTTACACTATTGGTTCATGGATGAGGCATTCATTCAAATAGCGTTTTATTTTGGCATGCAATTTAAAATAAGATTTCAATGGAACTTCTAGAAAAAGTAGTATAATGTAAGGAATAAAAAAAAAATACACTAGATGGAATTTAGAACAAATTAAACACTTCAGAAGATAATATCAGTGAACTGGAAGACATAGTAAAAGAAACAATTCAAAAAGAAGCATCAAGAGAAAAAGAATAGGAAAAAATGACTAGACATCTAAGATATTATCAAGTGGCCTAACATATGTTTAGTATAAGTCCTAAAAGGAAAAGAAAAAAGGTGATAGAAATAATATTCAAAGAAATAAAAGTTAAAAATTTTCAAAATTGATGAAACCTACAAACACAAAGATCCAGGCAATTCAATGAACCCTGAGTAGACTAAAAATAAAGAAAATGATGCCAAGGCACAGCATAATCAAAATTTCTGAAAACAAGCAACAAAAAGAAAAATGTTAAAAGCAGCCAGAGAGGGGAAAAACATTAAATACAGAGAAACTAAGTTAGGAATTACAGCAGACTTCTCAAGAAATAATGTAAACCAAAAGGTAATGGAAATACATCTTTAAGGTACAGGAAGAAAAACAGATTTCTTTGCCCAACAAATCTATTAAGAATTAAAAGTAAAATAATTTTTCAGAAAACCAAAAACTAAGAGAAGCATATCTTCACTACAAGAAAAATTAAAGAAAGCTCTTCAAGCACAGAGAAAATAATGCCACATTAAAATTTGGAGATACACAAAGGATGAAAAGCACAAGAAATAATGAATGTGCACATTAACATAAAATACACTCTTTTATTTTTGTTTTCATTAAAAGATAATTGTGCAAGGTCAAATAATCATTTTTTTGTGGGAGGATATAACATTTTCCTAACTATTCTTGTTAATCTTTTCACATTAACTTTAAAATGAACTTATAGATCCAGAAAAAAATTTGTTGATCTTTTTAATAAAATTTATTAATTTTATACATGAACATAAGGGAAACAGTTGACATCATGATTTTTAATTCTTAGCCAAGAATATGGAAGGTCTTTCAATTTGTTCATCTACTTTGTGTTTCTCAGAGGTGTCTTACAGTTTTTTTTGTACATACAATATAGATTTTTGTACATTACCTGGGAAACTTATATCTTAAATATTAGGGACTACTGACTTATGAAAATAAATTAGAAATAAGTACAAACTACCTCTGAAATTAAAATACAAATGGGAAAACAGATTAATTTGGTAAATGTTGATATACCAAAAAAATTCTATTTTTAATATAAGGTAAGCATTCATTGAAAATAAATAAGGTGATTAATAACTATAAAAAATGAAATGACAGACTTCCCGTCAATTTGGCAGGATGGGTAAACATGTCTCACCTCCTTGCAAAACCACATCAAAATTGCAACTAAAATATAGAACAACCATCACTCAGACCCATCAGAAATTGAGCTGAATGGAAGTCTAACAACTACAGAGTTAAAGAAACCACACACATCCAAATGGGTGGAGATGTGAAACAGGCTGCTCCCACATCCACATGTGGTAGATAAAAACTTGGGAGAGATATCTGGGGAGTGAGGAGTCCCAGCCCAACACCAGGCACCCCAGCCCAGGGTTCCAGTGACAGGAAGATAAGTCTCCATTAACTTCTAGCTGCAAAAATCAGTGGGGTTGAGCTGGTGAAAGAAACTTCTGGAGCCCCGAGCAGTTCCTCTTAAAGAACACAGACATAGACTTACTCAGATTCACTTCATCTGAGCTCCAGCACCTGGGAGCAGCTTAAGAGGCACCAGTAGCATACAGGGAAGAACTGAAGTGTCTGGCATTAAGGCAGGGGCTGGAGGACAGTTGTCTGTCAGACAGAAAGATGGGCAGAGGCCATTGTCCCGTTTTGGAATCCTTCCCCCACTGAGCCACAGAGCCAGCTCGCAGGTGCCATATCTGAGACTCCATCATCCACGCTAACACTTTTTGCCCCACCTAGGAGATCCCCTGAGACTCTGTCAGAGCCAACTTTGAGGCCCACCCAAGATATGAATGGCTGGTCTTGGCTCATGCTTCACAACTTCCCAAATCCTCTCAAACAAGCAACAGCCAGCCTCAGTGAGCTCCCAGCCCCCATACCTGTTGCTAAGTGGCCCCAGGCCTGACACTAGCAGCAGCCAGCCTAGATTCACAGCTTGGCTTCATCTGGGAATCTCCAAACCCAGCACAAGAAGCAGCCATCTCAGATAGCTTAATAGCTCAGATAGGGTGGTCCTAGGCAGAACACAGGTGGGGGCTGACCTTGGCCTTCACCACTCAGGAAACCCCAGAGCATGTGTACCCAGTGGAAAGCCACTGACCACCTCGGGCCACCACCACCCTGCCCCTGAACAGCTGATCCCCAATGGAGGGCGGAAATCGGTGGTCAATGGACACAGCCAGTTCTTGCAGCTTACTGGCCTGGGTAAATCCCTCCCATTGACCTGCCAATAGCAATCAAGGCTCAACTACAAGAGGAGGGGTGTACTCAGCTCACATAAAGGGTGCACCTCTAGTCTCTGGCTTGGGTGATAGGGGAGGCTATGCCACTGGACTCTATAGTACACCTAGTACATTAGGCCATGCTACCAAGATATGGAGTCAAAGCAGCTCTACCTAATACATAGAAACAAACAAAAGGAGGCTGCCAAAATGAGCAGACAAGGAAACATGGACCAAATGAAAGAACAGATCAAAACTCCAGAAAAAGAGCTAAACAAAATGGACATAAGCCATCTATAAGATGCAGAGTTCAAAACACTGGTCATAAGGATGCTCAAGGAACTTAGTGAGGAACTCAACAGCATAAAAAAAATCCAGTCAGAAACGAAGGATACACTAATTGAAATAAAGAACATTTATAGGGAAACAAAAGTAGAGTGAATGAAGCCAAGAATCAAATCAATGATTTGGAACATAAGGAAGCAAAAAACAACCAATCAGAACAACAAGAAGAAAAAAGAATTTAAAAAATGAGCATAGTATAAGCAGCCTCTGGAACAACTTCAAGAGGTCCAACTTTTGCATCATAGGGGTGCTAGAAGGAGAGGGAAAGGGCAAGAAATTGGAAATCTATTTGAAAAAAAATAATAAAAGGAAACTTCTCTAAGTTAATGAAGGAAACAGACATGCAAGTCCAGGAAGCACAGAGAGTCCCAAACAAGATGGTTGCAAAGAGGCCCACTCCAAGACACATCATAATTAAAGTGCTGAAGTTTAGAGATAAAGAGAAAATCTTAAAAGTACCAAGAGAAAAGCAGTTATTTACCTGCAGGGGAGCCCCCATAAAACTGTCAGCTGATTTCTCAAAGAAACTCTGTAGGGTAAAGGGGACTGGCAAGAAATATTCAAAGTCATGAAAAGCAGGGGCCTAAAGCCAAGATTGCCCTACCCAGCAAAGCTATCACTTAGAATCAAAGGGTAGATAAAGAGCTTCTCAGATAAGAAAAAACTAAAGGAGTTCATCATAAGCAAACCATCATTATAGGAAATGTTAAATGTTAATAAAACATTTTAATTAAATGTTATTTAATAAAAAGACCAAAACTATGAATAAAATGGCAATAAATACATATCTATCAAAAATTGAATCTAAAAAACAAACTAAGCAAACAAGAAGAATAGAGACAGAACCATGGATATGGAGGGCTATTTGATGGTTAACAGATGAGAGGGGAGTATGGAGGACTGGGTGAAGGAGTGAGGGGATTAAGAAGTACAAACAGGTAGTTACAGAATAACCATGGGGATGTAAAGTACAGTATAGGAAATGGGGCAGCCGAAGAACTATATGCATAACCCATGGACATGAACAATGGTGTGGGGATTGCCTGAGGGAGTGGGTGGTACTGGGTGGGGGAGGGCAAAAAGGGTAAAATTGGGACAACTGTAATAGCATAATCAATAAAATATACTTAAAAAATGGAAGGACAAATTTTAAAAATGTGCCTTTCCTTGAATGAACCATTTCCCTTTAGTTGGCCTACCTTCTATTAAAATTAGTCATTTACATAGTGTTTTCTACTTCTACCAATTATTGAGAGAAAGGTGTTGAAGTTTCCAAACATAATTATGGATTTCTTTCTTTCAGTTCTATCAGTTTTTGCTTCAGATATTTTGAAGATACGTTGTTGGTGCACAAACAACACTGCTAAGTCTTTTTTAAATTTTCTTTTTATCGTTTATGCTGTTATAGTTGTTCCTGTTGCACGGTTAAGTCTCACTGCTGTGCTGACTCTTTTAAATTTACACACTGCTGTTCTACTCTGTCTGATACGAAAATAGTCATTGTGGCTTCATTTTTATTGGGGTTTGCATATATATTCTTCCATGTTTTATCTTTTAACCTATTTCTATCTTTATATTTAAAGGGGGTTTCCTTTAGTCAGCATGCATTTTAATTTTCAGTCAGTCAGTCTGTGCTTAGAATATTCATATTTAATGTTACTATTGTTATGGTTGGCTTAAAATGCATCACCTTGTTAGTTATTTTGTTTGTTCCCTCTACTTTTTGTTTCTTTCTTCTTCGTATTCCAACCTTTTTGAATTAGTTTTATGATTCCTTCATCTCTCCATTATTAGCTTATTTCTATTTCTTCTAAAAATACTTCAGTAGGTGCCCTAGGACTTATAATTTACATCTGTGATTTATCACAGTCCACCTTCAAATAGTATCATCTTGCTTTATGTGCAGGGTGGGAACCTTACGACTGTATACTTACAGCTCTCCCCTCTTGCTTTCTGTGCTATTGTTGTCACAGATTCCCTTTGCATGTGCTGGAAACCCACAATAGTTTGCCTCTATTTTTGCTTTAGATAGTTAATATCTTAAGAAAAATAAAAATAAGATAAATTTCTGTTGTATATCACTTTATTTTAACAATTTCTTAAGATCTTAATTTCATTGTGTACATACAAATTTCTTTCTGTTATAGTCCTCTTGCCTGAAAATCTCCCTTTCACATTTCCTGTAGTGTAGATCTACTGGTAAGGAATTATCTTCATTTTGTTTTCTTAAAAAAGAACCTTTATTTCTCCTTCATATTTGGAAGTGAGATACAGAGCCTAGTATGTTCCTCTTGACTGTGCGCCAGTAACTTGCACCTGACAAACTGAATTAGATGACCACAAGAGACTAGGCCCTAAAAGGCACTGTGGCCTCTGTCTCACTGGCTTTCTCCCTAGTAGGTGACAGAACCACCAAGCGAAGCTACTCCACAATTTCTCGACCAACAGAACCTGGGAGATAAAAACTGCTTGTTGTTTTAAGCCACCAAGTTTTGGGGTAGTTTGTTACGCAGCAGTACATAATTAACACTGGAGCTCTCTAGGTGGCTTGGTCTGTGGTCTGGTGCTTTCATTATTTTTGGCAATTTCTCTACCGCCATCTATTGAAATGTTTCTTCTCTGTTCTCCTTTAGGGCCTCCAATTACACATGTGTTAGACAGCATGGTGTCGTCCCATAGTGCCTGTATGCTCTCTCTCTGCAAATCTAAGGCATTGCCAAATCAGCTTCTTCATGCCCCCACATAAGACATCAATCCCAGCTAGCAGTACCCCCTTTTCTGAAGGTCTCCACAGAGATGTTCCTTTAAGCTCCTAAGCTTTAATATTTCCAAATTCTGCCCTTGTTTCTCCACCCTAGAGGGGTTAGCTATTTCCTGAATTTGCTAACTCTGTGATATATGATTATTCTTTGTTATCTTTTCAGTTAATTAACAACTTACCCTAATTACCACTTTCTATTAAAATTTTATGTTACAATAACGGTCATGGTTTTCTGTCTCCTGACTAAACCTTGACTGATTCAAAAATTGCTACAGAGAGTCCCAGTAAACAAATCCTCAAAGGCGGAATTTTGAGATTGGTTTAGTTGTGTCCTTGGGCCTGATTGCAGTGCTGAGCTCCTTGCTAACAGAAAGTGGAATGTTGTGATCCATTGTAAGACATGGCAACACAATTAGGAAATATTACTGCAGCCTATTTAATCATGCAAACTTTTGTTGAAAGAAGCTTCTTATGGGACTAGTATTCAGCAGAACAAACTTTGGAAAATGGTGGCTTAGCCATACTTCTCTATTCGAGGTGATCCTCCCAAACACATCAATCACGTTTAAGTTGTCACTCATTTTTATACATATTGAAAATTCTTACTCATCATTTGGGCCCCAGTCCTTGTTTTACAAGTGTTTAGAGCTTTTCCTGACACTAAACCCAAATACTACCTCAAAGAAAACAATTGGCTGTATGTTTTATACTTCCCTCCAATATAATCATTGTCACGTTGTATCATAGTTGTTGCTTTCATATATGTCTTGCACACTAGAATTGGAGCTCTTTGAGAGAGGCTCCTTGGCCAAACTCATCTTTGTACCTCCAATGCTGATCAGAGTGTCTGGCATTAAGTAAGTATAATTAATTTGCATGCATATCATTTATGAGAATGGTTATAGATTCCAGTTATATTTATTCCTTAAGAAAAATCTGAGCACTTTGTGAAATAAGCCAGGTGGTGAAGGACAAATACCATTTGATCTCACCTTTAACTGGAACATAATCAACAAAAGAAAAAAGCAAACAAAATAATACCAGAGACACAGAAAGTAAGAACAATCTGACAGTAACCAGAGGGGAGGTGGGAGGGGATAGTGGGGGGAAGGGTTTTCAGGAACTACTACAAAAGACACATGGACAAACCAAGGGGGAGGATGGAAGCAAGGGAGGGAGGGGGGTTTGGCTGGGGTGGGGGAGGGAGTGGTGGGGGGCAAAATGCAGACAACTGTAATTGAACAACAATAAAATAGTTAAAATAAAAAATAAAAAATAAATCTGAGAACTTTGAATTGAGTATTCCAAAAGAGAATAAACAGACATGATTCATTATTTAAAGTGAATTGTTTATAGCATTCTTACTATGTTTTACAACTTCACCTCAAGAGTAGAAACTTGGTTGATCTTTTTTTTCCATTTTACAAATCTGTTCACCTTGGTAGGCAAATACCTAAACTCAGCTCACCAAGCACAAGCTGAGCAACTAGTCTGCTGGGAACTGTGCTAAGCCTTAAGAACATGAACATGATACATATAAATGCCCATAGTTCAATAGGGAGAAAGATTCATAACCAAATACTCAGTATCAATGTGACAACTACAATAATGAAAGTATATGTGACTTGTGGAAATAGTTTAGCAGAGAAGATAAAATCTTTATGAAAAGGAATATGAGGAAAGACTTTACAGAGACTTCTGAGCTGGAGTTTGAAGGTGAAATAGTTTTCCAAGCAGGCAGGGTTATAAGTTTAAAAACATGGAGGCTAAAAAAACAGTGAAGCTTTGAAGTAAGACAGTTTCAGGAGCATTAAGCACCAAATGGTTTGTGGTAGAAAATGAGGCTGGAAATTTAGGCAAAGGCCAGATCATGAGAAGAGCCTTAGCTGCCATTCTAAGGAACTTGGGCTTACCCAACAGGCCATAGCGAGCCAGAAAAGGCAAATACCATTTATTTTGTTTGTTTGTTTTCTACATTAGAAAAAAATTTGTACTTCTATACATTGCACAAATATCTCTTTAGCACATATAATATCTCAGGCATGTTGCTGGACACTGGATTACTTAACAGAGTTGTACTTGTAAAGCTCTTTATGAAGGACATTTTTGTTGATAAGGTAGATAACCTAGATTTCAACTAGTGTTTCTGTCCTCCCAATAGCACAGACTTGCAGGACAGCATTTGGAACTCTTGCTAATGCCAAGACCAACAAACACTTTGAATCATTTCTTCTAAGCAGCAGATTTTTCAGCAACCCATTTTGTAAACTGTAATTAGTCTTTCACAAAAAGTAAATTATTTCCTTTATTCCCTTTCTAGATTCATTATTTCATCTTATTTTTGTTATTCATTACTATCTATATATTTCTATTTAAAGTTAGCCCAATGAAATCCACATCCTTTTAGCCTACAAACTCTTTTTTTAAAAAATAGAAGAAAATTTAAATTCTTTTCCAAAATGAAAGTAATGGACATTAGGAAAGAGTAAGAGTGGTCCCTGGAAAGAAAAAATAATGCATAAATGTGTTAAATTCCAAGTAGTATCTAAGCTAAGTATTACTAATGATAAGACATAAGTGGAAGCGCAGAATTACTTTGTGCATCTGTTAGCGCAAAGGTATCAGGAAGCCTAGGACAGCTGGTAAGGGTGGCATGCTTAGTGTAAAACTGGATATCATTAAGCATGTGTGGTATCATGCGATAGATTTTGGGGACCTGCAAATGCTCAAAAATATTTGTATATAAATTAATGGTCATTGCATCTTTGCTATACCATTCCAGCTTATGAAAGGTTTGATTGGAAAGCTCTACTTTTGGATATTGGGGGGGGGGAATGGCTATCAATTAATTCTATATTAGGAGTTCAAGGAAACAAGTAAAACTTGAAATTTCAAAATCAGTGATGGCAAATCAAGAAATAAGCAGTACCTTATTTATTAAAGATTGTATTCTTATAATATACAAAATATGTTCCAAATGTATTTCATACTAGTGCCCTGAATATTTGGTGGGGGGAAGGAACCTTCACACCTAGATGAAAACAAATGATCTGAAAATGGTTGCTAATTTGTTGTAAAACAAGAACTACTAGTTAACCTATTACAATTATCTTAGTTTTAACAAGAGAACCAGAGGGAAAGAGAATGTGCTAACATTCCAAAGAACCATGCCTGTAGGTTAGACATGGGAATGAATGACTTGAATGAGAAGGTTGCTCAATATGGGATTAGATATTGTGAATTTTTTTTCCTGGATGTCTCTAGACATAGGCTGGATTATAAACTTTATATCTTGCTGGGAACAAGGGAACAGACAAGATTTCTCAAGATCCTGTGAAGCCTGCAATCTTTAGATGTAAAAGCCTAATTAAGAGGCTCCCTAGGGGCAGGTCAAAGGAATTCTTTTATCCATACAGTCCTTATCCCGGTTCTTTGGTGCCTCAGTCCTCCCCTCTCATTCAGCCTGCTCAAAAACTGAAGAATACCCATTGTGCAACTTTCCACCTTTGCTTCCTCTACTGTAATTCATGAGACTATCAGAATTAAGAATTTTAAATCCCTTATCTCTAAATTGTTATTTTAAGTGTTTTTGAATAGAGCTTAACACTAAAAATCCTTCTAAACTTGTTTTTTTTTTCAATTGGGCAAACCTTTTTTAAATGTTGGACTTTGATTATGAAATTACAAATATCTTTTAATAAAGCTATCTGATAAATAATACTTTGTCAAATTTCAATTCAGATTTATGGTTTCCTCCTTATTTCAAAGATTGTGCTGCATGCAACACTTGGGATAAATTCTTGTTGGAATCATATTCACAGTGTTGCACTTCTTTGAAAGAGTTTCAGGGTAAATGTCCCTACTGTATCACTCAGAGAATAGCAACAGATGCACATTTTAAAACTTGACATAATTACAATACCACAATAACACAAAGTATTGTAAGAAATTACAATGAACAACTATATGCCAAGAAATTGGACAACCTGGGTGAAATGGATATATTTCTAGAAACATACAACCTTCCAAAACTGAATCAAGAAGAAGCAGAAAGCCTGAATAGACTGATAACAACCAGTGAAATTAAAGCAGTAATCAAAAAACTCTAGGCACACAATAGCCCTGGACTGGATGGCTTCACAAGTGAATTCTGGTAAACATTCAAAGAAGAATTAATTCCTATCCTTCTCAAACTATTCCAAAAAATTCAAGAAGAGGGAAGACTCCCAAACTCTTTTCACAAGGCCAGTTTATCCTAATTCCAAAGCCAGGTAAAGACACAACAAAGAAAGAAAACTGCAGGCCAATATCTCTAGCAACACTGTGTTTAGCAACACTGATGCTAAAATCCTCAACAAAATATTGGCAATCCGGATGCAGCAGTACATTAAAAAGATCATACACCATGTGATCAAGTGGGATTCATCCCAGGGATGCAAGGATGGTACAATATTCACAAACCAATAAACATAGTACAACACATAAACAAAATGAAGAACAAAAGTCACATAATCATCAATAGATGCTAAAAAAGCATTTCATGAAGTCCAGTATCCATTTATGATAAAAACATTCAGTAAAGTGGGAATAGAGGGGGCATACCTCAACATAATAAAGGCCATATATGAGAAACCTACTGATAACATCATACTCAATGGGCAAAAACTAAAGAATTTCTCCTTAAAATTAGGAGCAAGTCAAGGCTGTCTCCTTTTCAACATAGTACTGGAAGTTCTAGCCACAGCATTCAGACAAGAAAAAGAAATAAAAGGCATCCAAATAGGAAAGGGGGAAGTAAAACTGTCATTGTTTGCAGATGACATGATAGTGTACATAGAAAACCCTAGAGTCTCCACCAAAAACAAAACAAAAAAACCACTCTACCTTACAAGTGAATTTGGCAAAATAGCAAAATACAAAGTCAATATTCAGAAATCAATGGTATATTTCACACACCAACAATGAACTATCAGAAAGAGAAACTAGGAAAAAATCCCATTTACTATAGCAACAAGAAAAGCAAAGTACCTAGGAATAAATTTAACCAAGGAGGAAAAAGACCTGTACTTAGAAAACCAAGAACACTGAAGAAAGAAACTGAGGAAGATACAAATAAATGGAAGTATATACTGTGTTTATGAACTGGAAAATAAACATCATTAAAATGTCCATACTACCCAAAGCAATCTACAAAAGCAATGCAATTCTTATTAAACTACCAATGGCATATTTCACAGATCTAGAACAAATATTTCAAAAATTTGTATAGAACAAAAAAAAAGACCCCAAATAGCCTCAGCGATTATGAGAAAGAAGAACAAAGTAGGAGGGATCACAGTACCTGATATCAAACTATACTACAAGACCACTATAATCAAAACAGTCTGGTACTGGCATAAGAACAGACACATAGATCAATGGAACAAAATAGAGAGCCCAAGAATAAACCCATGTCTCTACAGTCAATTAACATTTGACAAAGGGGGACATGGGCATACAATGGAGTAAAAATAGCCTCGTCAATAAGTGGTGCTGGGAGAACTGGACTGGTACATGTAAGAAAAAATGAAACTAGAGACTTCCAGCCAAGATGGAGGCATAGGTAGATACACTGTGCCTCCTCACACAACCAAAAGAAAGACAACAACAAATTTAAAAGCAAAAAACAACAGATCTGCCAGAAAATCAAACTGTATGGAAGTCCGACAATCAAGGAGTTAAAGAAGAAATATCCATCCAGACCAGTAGGAGGGACAGAGATGGGCAGCCAGGAGGAGAGGACTTGCAGCAAGGCGGTGGCTGGAGAACAGAGGTGGGCAAGGTGGCAGCTGGCAGAGCGGGCAGTCCCACATTCATGTGCAGATTAAACTGGAAGGAACTGGGGAACGAGACAGACTGTGTAACCCAGGGTTCCAGTGTGGGAAAATAAAGCCTCAAAACCTGTGGGGGTTATGGTGGTGGGAGAAACTCCCAACCTCATGGGAGAGTTCGTTGGAGAAACCCACAGGGTCCTAGAACGTACACAAACCCACCCACCTGGGAATCAGCACCAGAATGGCCCAATTTGCTTGTGGGTAGTGGAGGAAGTGACTGAAAGCTGGCAGAGACCTGAGCAAGTGGCATTGTTCCCTCTCAGACCCCTCCCCACATACAGTGCCACAAATGGTGACTTCAGTTGCCCCACCCTGGAGAATGCCTAAGGTTCCGCCCCTTACTACGTAACAGGCAGGACGAGACAAAAAAAAAAAAAAAGGCCCAAATGAAAGAACAGATCAAAGCTCCAGAAAAAATACAACTAAGCAATGAAGAGATACCCAACCTATCAGATGCACAGTTCAAAACACTAGTAATCTGGATGCTCACAGAAATGGTTCAGTATGGTCACAAAATAGAGGAAAAGTGAAGGCTATGAAAAGTGAAACAAAGGGAACTAACAGTGAAGGGAAGAAAACCAGGACTCAAATCAATGGTTTGGACCAGAGGAAGAAATAAACATTCAACCAGAACAGAATGAAGAAACAAGAATTCAAAAAATGACGAGAGGCTTAGGAACCTCTGGGACAACTTTAAACATTCCAACATCCAAATCATAGGGGTGCCAGAAGGAGAAGAGGAAGAGCAAGAAATTGAAAACTTATTTGAACAAATAATGAAGGAGAACTTCCACAATCTGGCAAAGGAAATAGACTGCCAGGAAGTCCAGGAAGCTCAAAGAGTCTCAAAGAAGTTGGACCCAAGGAAGCACTCACCAAGGCACATCATAATTGAGTTACCCAAGATTAAAGAGAAGGAGAGAATCTTAAAAGCAGCAAGAGAAAAGGAGACAGTTACCTACAAAGGAGTTCCCATAAGGCTAACAGCTGGTTTCTCAGGAGAAATATTACAGGCAAGAAGGGACTGGAAAGAAGTATTCCAAGTGATGAAAGGCAAGGACCTACATCCAAGATTACTGTATCCAGCAAAGCTATCATTTAGAATGGAAGGGAAGATAAAGTGCTTCCCAGATAAGGTCAAGTTAAAGGAGTTCATCATCACCAAGCCCTTATATGAAATGTTAAAGGGACTTACATAAGAAAAAGAAGATGATCAAAAATATGAAGAGTAAAATGATAACAAACTCACAACTATCAACAACTGAACCTAAAAAGAAAACAAAAACTAAAAATTAAGCAAACAACTAGAACAGGAACAGAATCACAGAAATGGAGATCACATGGAGGGTTATCCATGTGAGGGATAACAGAAGGGAAGAATAGGAGAAAAGGTATAGGGAGTAAGTAGCATAAATGGTAGGTACAAAATAGACAGGGGGAAGTTAAGAATAGTATAGGAAATATAGAAGCCAAAGAACTTATATGTATGACCCATGAACATGAATTGGGGGGACAGGGATGTGGGTGAGAGGGGGTGTGCAAGGCAGAGGGGAATAACAGGGGAAAATGGGACAACTCTAATAGCATAATCAATAAAATAGATTAAAAAATGAAACTAGACCACCAACTTACAGCATACACCACAATAAACTCAAAATGGATAAAATACTTAACTATAAGTCATAATTCCAAAAATGTCCTAGAGGAAAAACATAAGCAGTAAAATTTCAGCTATCCCAGGTAGCAATATTTTTTGCTGATATATCTCTTTATGACAAGGGAAATAAAGGAAACATAAACAAATGGGACTACATCAAATTAAAAAGCTTATGCAAAGCTAAAGAAACCATCATCAAAATGGGAAGGGAACCTACCGTATTGGCAAAAATATTTGCCAATGATGTATTGGACAAGGGTTTCATCTCCAAAATATATAAAGAACTCATATTACTCAACACCAGGAAGACAAATAATCCAATTAAAAAATTGCAAAGGACCTGAATAGACACTTCTCCAAGGAGGACAGACAGATGGGCCATAGACATATGAGAAGATGCTCAACATCACTAGCCATCAGAGAGATACAAATTAAAACCATGATGAGATATCACTTCACATCTGCCAAAATGTTTATCATTAATAAATCAACAGAAAAGAAGGGCTGCCAAGGATGTGGAGAAAGGGAACCCTAGTGCACTGTTGGTGGGAATGCAGACTGGCACAGCCACTATGGAAAACAGTATGTCATTTCCTCAGAAAAATAAAAATGGAACTGCCTTTTGACCCCACGATTCTACTGCTTGGAATAGACCCTAAGATTCATGAACCACCAATTCAAAAGAACTTACGCACCCCTATTTTCACAGCAGTGATATTTACAATAGCCAAGTGGTAGAAACAGCCTAAGTGCCCAACTGTAAATAAGGGGATAAAAAACTGTGGTACATTTACACAATGGAATACTATGCAACAGAGAGAAAGAAGGAACTCCTAATCTTTTAGAACTGCATGGTTGGAACTGGAGAATGTTATGCCAAGTTAAATAAGCAGTCAGTGAAAGAGAAATACCATATGATCTCACTTATAAGAGGAATCTAATGAACAAAATAAACTAATGAGCAAAATAGAACAAGAGGCAATAAAATCATGGAACAGACTGTTAGCTGTAGGATGAGAGGATGGAGGTGGGGACTGTTTCAAAGAAGATGAAGGGATTATTCAAGGAACTTATATGAAGAACCCCTGGACTGGACAACGGTGTGGGGATTGACTGTGGGGTCGGAGGAGCGCAAAGGGGGAAAATTTAGGACAACTGTAACAGAATAACTTTAAAGATTTAAAAATATAAAATGACATAATTATTTTGCAGATTTTAAATGCCATTCCCTTGACAGGCATTTGCTGTCAAGGGAATGGCATTCAAGGGAATGCCTCAATGAGGTATGACAGAGCACTTTATTGTTTATATGCTTGCACGAAAAATTAATGATGTTAGTTTGTGTAAGTTTTAAACTACCTCGTAGAGATGCAAATGTTCTATCCAATTAGTACAATTCTGCTTTCCAGCGTTTAAAAATACGTGTAGGCACCTCCATCCCTGACCAGCAATCTTTGTCCAGACCACTCCAAAGAGCTGTTAAAATGTCAACTTTCAAGTTGGGACTAAATATTCTACCATTTAACTATAAACTTCCTCTTACCAGCACTCCTAAGCAACATCTAACAGTCAAGGAAAACTTCACAAAGCTACCCCTCAGCGAAGGACACCTGCGATCACCACCCCAAATACTGTTTCCAGCCCTACGCAGGTGGGCAATTAACCCAGTCCGTGTACACGGCGTAAAGCTATAGCTGCACCTGATTGGTGCATGTGTTTGTCTATCAAGTCGAAAGGGTGGGTTCTCAAAGTCCCTCTTTGTCTAGACGCTGTGTTTTACGTCATCGCCAAGCGACGAAAGCAGGAGAGGGGAGGGGGTGGTGTTGGGGGTGGCCTGCGAAGGTGTCATGGCTGCTGTCGCTGAGCCTAGTCTCCCGCGCATCGGTGACAGGAGCGTGGAGCAGAGCTGCAGCCCCAACGTCTCCCAAGAGGTGCTCTTCGGGATCTTCCGCTCCCTGCACACGCTGGCCGGACGAGTGAGTGCTGGCCTGTGAGAGTGTTGGTACGGGAACCCTCCCGCCCCTCCTTTTTCCTCTAGCGGAGGCGGGGCGGGGGGGGGGGGGGGGGGGCGCTGGGCGGGGGCCCTGCGGGCTGGGGACCTCGGAGTCCTGCATGGGGCCCGGCAGGAGTAACGGAGGCCGGGGAGGCGCCGGCGCCCAGACACCTGGGTGGGAGTGAGGGCGGCCGCGCGAGCCTAGCTCAGGGCCCGCTGCAGGGTCGAATTCCCTGCAGCTCCTCTCCCCCGGAGGGAGGGAGGTGCGTGGAAACCTGGTTGACAGAGGAACCGGCTGAACGAGTGCGGGAGGCTCTGAGCGCTCGGTAGGCTCCTGGCGCTTCGGATGCCTTTTCCTCCTGTTCGTTCACTATAGAAATGGCTAGGTTAGTATGGCCTGAAGATTTCTGGAAAATCTCTCTTTTTAAAAATTTTTCTACGATTTGCTCTTAGGAGTCACTGACTTTTTTCCTTTTGTCTGTTGTGTGCTTCAATTACCTTTACAAAGGGGGAGGAAAATAAAATAAATTAATATGAAATAATTAGACCAAAAAGTTGTATGAGTTGTCCATGGTACATACTGTTCACGTCGGAACTGTTGTTTAACTGGCTGATGAATAGCTTTTGCAGAAACGTCAGAATAAAATTCTGTTTAAATAAAAGTGCTCCTTACACTATTCCAGTCGAGTCACTATTTCGTTTCATGATGTAAAATGCAAAGCAAATTTTAAATACGAAATAACTTGAAAAAGCTTGCTTTTTAAAAAGAAATATTTTCTCATAGCTTGGAGTATTTTCTAACTATAAAAGTTTGTTGAGGGGTTGGTACTAGTGCATGTAGTAGGAACAGAAGGCATTTGTGTCAAAGGTAATGTAACTTCTTTTATGAAAAGAAAGCGTTTGTCTGATTTGTGAAAATTATTTTTAAAAGCTTTGGGTGGATGGAGAATCAGTTTTTTGAAGTTATTTCAGTATTTTAAAAAGCCCTAATATGTTTATCGTGATTTACAAAGAGCATTGTTCTAAGTTAAACATCCAGTTTGGTGTAATAGAACGATTATTAATAGAATCTGCTAAAAGCAGTTACTTTTAAATTCAGTTATTTGCCATGAACTTATAAAAAGATATTCCGAAGACTTGGGGACGTTAACATTTCAGTCTTAAGACCCAAAACCTGTAAATGGTTTAAAAGTTGGAGAACTTTTTCTGGCCTGGACATAGAACTTTTAAGGTTTCTAGATTTTTTGTTGTTGTTGTTATGAGATTTCTTTAAATGACAAAACACATAATTTTAACATGTCTTTTAAAATATTTGGTGTACTGAATTTTTAAAACTCATTTAAAATTTTAAGCCTTCAGGTATTCTATAGGAACAAATAGAGATGTGATTAAAATTTACTCCTGTCACGTGTCAGAAATGTTTAGAGTAAAATTTGGCAGTTTACTTAACACAGTGAAGTGACCATATAGAGAAGTGTTAAAAAAATAAGATTATGTCATCTATTAAATAGCTAACTGTTTTGATAATACTCTATATTTTGAGATGTATTTCTTAAAGATGAGAATGGAAGCCTGAGTACCGTACTTAACAAAACTGTGCCTGGAGAAAATTACTATTTGTTTTTGCAACAAGTTTAAAGGATTTTTTAAAAATGTATGTTCTAATATGCCTAAGTTCATTCTGTATGTTGTCACTGTATTATTAGCTCTCAAAAAGGGGACATAAAATTGAGTATAAAAATGTATTTTCTATTTCAGATTTCAAATTTATTGATTTTTAACCTTACTGTTTAACTCTGAGTGTGCCACTTTACCAGGCTGAAGAATTGCTTATTTTTAGCTTGGATTTTTATGTTAATTTAATAAAGTTTTTATTGAAAATGCATATTTAAGTAGTTCACATTAATGGCAGACTAATACATTTTTGAGTGAGTGTTTTACAGTTACAAGTTCTATATGGTAAAAATGCACGGGATTTATATCACTAACAGGGAATTTGTTGAGTAACTAATTGGATGTATTGGGATAGTTTTAATTTGTAGCAGTATTATGTGGTCTGCTGAAATTGTACTTCTTTAATTTCACTTGAAGTCTTACATAATCTTGCTTTTCCGTAAATTATTATTTTCTCCAGAAAATTTGATTCTGTCCTTTGGTTAAGGATTACTTGCTTTTTCCCCAAACTGTATTCATAAATTTGTATAGTCAAATATAGATCTCTTTGAGGACTGTAAAACTATAGTAATAGTTTATTTCATACATAAGTTGTCTAAAAAAGTCTTTATAGACATTAAGTAATACAAGATTAATGTGGTAATCTTAATATAGAACCTTAGTAAAATTGATACAAACTAACCTTTGCCACTGCAACCTACACAAATTTTCTTTTTCTTTGCACTTGCCTAATACGGACTGTAAATGATTCTGGTCTCCTGTTCAAAGAGTGGTAAATTTCTGTCTTACAGTATTCATTCAGTATAGTGTCTTTTGAATTTCTTTGGTTCTTTGTACAGTTATTCATCTTTTTTGTTTTATTATAATTACAACTCATAAGACCTGTATTTGAACTAACGTTACGCTTGTCTTGGTTTTGTAGAAAACGTGACTAGTTTTTAAAAAACAGTTTCTGAAAAAATAATACAGTAGTTAACTTGATCCTGCTATGCAGTATATATCCTTATAGTACAAGCACATGTTCCTAGAAAAGTTTATGGAGGTTCACTTTTATTCATTCAGAAGACTAAGGATGGAGGCTTTCCCTCTAAAGTTTTTGCTGATTTTGATATTTTATATTTAGGTTCTTGGTAGTTTTCCATATATAACTTTATTTAAATAGGTCACACTAAGCTAACTTATGATAAATTGAAAATACCATTCAGCAAAGTATCTGGTCATTTCATCCAGTCTCTGGCTGTTTATTTCACTATCGTAGAAGAGCATTTGCTTTTCAATTTCAGGTTTCTACAATTAATAAAAGTTTAATTTTTATTTGAAGTAGATAAACATGTTGTCATTTATCCCTAGACTTTATAATATATGTGAATAATTATGACTTTTAAATTATTTTTAAAATTGGTTAAAGTTGAAAACAACAAAAATGTGATACGGAAGATATCAGAGTAATAATGCAGTTCAGTTATCTATTTATGTATCTATTCCACAGAAAGAACGTGTACATCAGCACTTTCATAAGTGTGCACGCCCCTCTGTTTAATTCTCTGAACCTGAAGTATGGGATTCTGAATAGCGCAAGCGTATCTTGGCCTCCATCAAAAGGTTTTTAGATTCTGAAGTGTCAAAAAAGCCTCATCTTTTCATCTTTTGTGGATGGTTTCACCCCCAAAATGATCCCATTACAGAGAACCAAGAATAGAATTAGAATGAGATGTCATTTTACTTTTAAATGAAAATTGCACCTTTACTGGCCTTTTAAAATGGTAACTCGATAGAGTGTATTAATAATGTATCATTAAAAACTTGATAACTTTGAGCTAAATAGGCATGTTACTGTATAGAAATCTTTTTTTGTGTGACAATCCCATATACGTAGAGCTTAATCGTATAATTTTTGTAATGCTGCTCGTTTGCCCCTTTGAAGCTTAACCTCAGAGATGATGTGGTGAAAATTACAATCGATTGGAACAAACTCCAGAGCCTCTCAGCATTCCAGCCTGCTTTGCTCTTTAGTGCACTTGAGCAACACGTTTTATATTTACAGGTAAATTCTTGTTTAAAATGTTAACTCGATATAAGTATTAAGTGTACTTTAATTATAAGCTGGAGTATTTGTCAGTTCTATCTTAACACTGCATTAATAGTATTAATAATAAAAGATTACTTCATCCAGATTGGATCCAAACCTGTCAATTTCCATGGTGATCAGGACAGTTCCAGGCATATAGCCCAATAGGCCGACCTGGGTAGGAAGATTGAATGAACACAATTCTATTCAATTCTGGACTTGCACTGAAAATTCAATACAGTTGCATCTATGGTGGGTTATAATTAAGCAATAAGACACGGCAGGTGTGTGTCATGCCATGATAATGATTCCATGCCTTGGGTGAGTTGGGAGGCTCATGGAGTGCTTTCAGTGGTTCAAGAAGTGGCATTATCCCAGCATGACACATCCTGGAGTGTCTGTTGCAATTAAACAGTTTCAGCATAGTTTTTTAAAAGAAAGTAATTTCTGTGGCATTAATGTCTCATCTTAGTATCCAGTCACTATGTTACCTTTTCCTTAACTGTTGGAAATAATTCATACTTTGTATTAGAAGTCGACATTAAATTGGTATTTATAATAGTATTGCTATGTTATAAAATATTTAGTATATTAGTCCACATAACTGAATAGCATTTTGATCTTGCTGGTGTTCAGCTGAACATGTCTACAATTATAATTGACGCAAGTTTGCAGTTTATCTCTAATCAAACTATAAAATATGAAGTGTCAAAAAGGTAAGTGGAAGGACTATTTGGACTGGTCAGTTTGTTGCTGTTGCTATGTAAGGTTTTCAGAAGAGTATTTGGTATAGCAAACAATGGAAGCAAAACTGCAGGTATGAAAAAAATAATTGAAATTGGCAAGTGTTGGTGTGTTTTGATTAATGGAAGAGACATTAATCTTCAGCCCTCTGTTTAATGACTTTGGGAAGTTTTAACTCTGTTTTATGTTACAAGTAATAGTTACCCCTAGTTTTAAAGGGCAGAAGCAATGACTATAGAACTCAGTCGAGGCCTAATTGTGGTGGGGACAGGAGCAGTATAATTTACATTGTACAGCAGGGTTTTCCTCTCTAGTATACGGATAAGCATCTGTCTCTTCATCTGTGGGTCGTGGCAGGTTTCTTTTGTTGTTGTTGTTTTGTTCATTTTCTTTGTAAAAATTTGATTTCATGACCCAAGAAGATACCTTGCCATGTCCAGAAATGCCCGAGTGTTCACTCAGCCTACCACCTATATATTTCATGTCTATACTCTCTCATTCCCTCTGGCCAACTGCAGTTTCAAGTGGAGAATCTCCAGTGATACAGTGATAATGCAGGGCTTTGCTGAGTGAGAGCGCTGGCTCTCATGTTAAAGAGGAAAAATACTAAGCCTAGTGTTCTGAGGAGGCATTTGAATGACATGTTAATTAAGTGGCATTGGTGCCAGAGGCTGAGGCTTTGATATGGCACAAAATAAAAGATGAGTGACAGAACGATTCCCTCAAAGAAAATTTTGAATTTCCTCAGGTTTTCTTTCTCTCTTTTTTTATAAAACAGATATATAACAAATGATAATGGTCACAATACAGAGAACAGCTATAGTTACTTGTGGTCAGATTTTTGTATTCTGATATGCTAACTTTCTATATTTAGCTAATTGACTCTAAATATTGCATTTATGTTGCAAAAATTTCTATGAATATGGTAAATGCATAATTAATTTTGATCAGTTTGAACCCTAGCAAATGGATTGTGTTCTTCTCAGCCTTTTTTAGCAAAACTTCAGCCTCTGATTAAAGAGGAGAATACAACTGTCGTTGAAGAGATAAGAAAAGGAGAAAAAGGGAACAAGAATGAAGTAGATGCCACATTTCCCGTTGGCGACCCACAAAAGGAAGAAAAGCACAAAGATTGTGATTTAGGGGACGTGAAAAAGACGCAGGACCATTTTGATCCAGAAGTAGTTCAAATAAAGGCTGGAAAAGCAGAAGTAAGAAGGTTTTATTTGGGGAGGGGGAGCATTAGTTTTTAAATATTGTTATATTTGAGTTGTTTAAACATGCATACTTACTGTTTGTAGATTGACAGACGAATATCTGCATTTATGGAAAGAAAGCAAGCTGAAATCAATGAAAACAACGTCAGGGAATTTTGCAATGTTATTGATTGTAATCAAGGTAACTATCTAGAAGAATAATTTTCATAGGATTTTAAGAACAGTTTTTACAGTTGCTCTGATCTTTCACTTGTTTTTAAAAATAACATTAAGAATGCAGTTTATTTCATAAGTTTACTTAGAATGGAAATCCATTCTAAGAATTTCCTTCTGTTTAATAATAGACTATATTGCAAAATGGTTTCATTTACACAAAAATCAAATCAATGGTAACATAATAAAAGGCTCATGTTTACCACAGGTGAAATGTTTCGAAATTTTTTTAGAAAATGAAGATGAAGTGTGGGTAACAGGGTTGCTCGGTCTCATTAGTAAGAAGGAACTAAGCTATATAAGTTTCATGCCTGTAAATGTACTTAAGAAATTATGATGTGAACTTACATAAAGTGAACTTAGTAAAGTTAATACTCCTCAAGAGGGAGCAGTTTTCTCAATACTCCTACGTTGTTCAGAACGTTTTATGTCATGATAAAACCAGTTTGTCGTGAAACTGTGATGTGTACGCTTTCTTCTTCTCTCATTTGCCGTTTCCCATCACATTCTCCTTCCCCTCCCCAGCTGATGCTATAGTGTATTTCTAGATCTGCAGGTATGCTGCAGATCCCAAAATACCGTAAAGCGCTGGCATAGAGCATTCAGGCATCATAGTAATAATCAGAACAAGTAGTCTTATAAAATTATGGAGGAGAGTTTCTCATTGGAATGAGGATTTTCCTTGTTGCTTCTAATATCTCATGGCTAATTATCATGAATATAGAACTGTCAGATGAACCTAGAATTGTTCTACTACATTGGTGCACTGATTCTCTTAATAATGAAATAATACATTCTCAAGGTGGGTCCTCTTCTACTATTTAGCCTCTTCTACTATTAACATTATATGTGCATATCTCTAAGTTTGGTATATTTTCCTGTTAGTTTCTCAAAACAGGTGCAACAGTGGCAGAATCTCAGATACTACAGTTCAACTGCAAACAGCCCATGAGAAAGGGTTTGTTGAGGGAGCAAGCACATGTGTTGCTAATGTTATTCCCCTGTTCTCCCTGCTAACTCTATTATTATAAACCACCAGGGGATAGAAATTGACAAGAATTGAAATGCTCAGCAGGATTCCTTGGCCCATTCAATTTCTTGCTGGCTCAAAACAGTGCTGGCAAGAATTGCTGCAGAGTGACTGGCACTCGTACATTCACTGTCTCCACACCGTGCTGGATTTCTCTCTGATGGGTCATTTAATCTGTATATTTGGAATATAGCTCCGAAATGGATGGTAGCTTCTTTTTTTAACCCTTAGCCCTATGAAATTTTAGAAAGGGAATGGAGAAGTGATGACCCTTTAAATATATTTTGAGGTGTCTCAAAACAAAAATTAGAAAAGAAAAAGAAAATGACTGTTGAGTATCTATACATAAAAGGTAAGTGAATTTGGCATGTATTCACACAGTTTGGTTTTATCAGCAGAACTATTAAGAAAACTTAGACTGAAAAAAATACAAATGTATTATTGTGTGTTTAGTGTATTCCTTTCAATACTTCTCAATTTGACTTAAATATATAAAAGTGAACTTTAAAAAAAATTCAGTGGGGAAAAAGAATTTTCTTCCAGTATCTCTTTTGCCATTTTTTTAATTATAAAATAAGGACAATATTTCAGAAAATGTACTGTAATGGATGGTTTTACCTAATGTAATTTAAAATATTATTTTATAATATTTGAAATATTTATTATGTTAACATCTTTCTAGTAGTCCCCCTTGTTTCTTAATTTATTTATTGATATCTAATTTGTAAGAAACTATACTTTTAATCTTAGAAAAAAGAACAAATTTCCACAAGGGAGCTTTCGTAAAGTTGCATTTTTTTTGTAAGGGGCAGTCTGGAAAGAAGTAGATGGCTTTGCAATACAGGGAATTTTTAAAGGAGCATTGGAAGTCTGGGTAAACTGGAAAAGTATGTGTTGGACCTGAGGTTTCAAGGTCTTTGGAGTTTGAAAGTAAAAATGTAGAAGTGTACAATTAATCCTTTTTGTTAGATGTTCACTAATTTGGTCAGTACATAATATCAAAAAATGCTGTATCTTTTAAAAAGAAAGTTCAGTAAAAATAACGAGTTCTTTTTATTCCTGTGTTGAAATAAACTGGATAACATCTCTTTGACTTAGAATTAAGATATTCTCTATACTATATAAATTTTTCCCCCAGACGCCCAGATAGTTTTTAGGGATATTGGTATTCATTAAAAATTATATTATGCCACTGAATGTTGAGGACTTTTGTATGTGTAAATCCAAAAATTAGATTGGATATTACACATTTCAGAGGGCAAAGATCACTACATTTTATCCTGTATATGATAGTAATTTAATTACTATTACTTAAAATTATATTCTCATTCTAAATAATATGTTAACTAATACAAATTATTGGAAGTTTGTCAAAATCTCATACATTTGGAGTAAGAATATACTTATATTTATCTAACTTCTCCTTAGAAAATAGTTGTGCAAGAACCGATGCCGTTTTTACCCCTTACCCTGGATTTAAAAGTCATGTAAAAGGTCAGTATCTAACTTGATGAGGCTTATTGTAGAGTATAAGCAAAATGTAATAAAATTCGCTTTCCTATTTAAATTTTATTTTAAACCAAAAAATCCTGCCTTTTCTCATACTTGGGTTTGTGGTTAGATGGTCTTTATGAAAAATATATAAAGTACTGTTAAGGAGAAAGAATTTCTGATTTTTGAATTACAAGTTTAAATAGGCTCAAAAGTTTCTTAACTTAGTTTCTAGAGTTGTGAATACATATGGACCACAGACTCGACCTGAAGGAGTTCAAGGGTCAGGTCATACACCGAGCAGCATGCTCCGAGATTGCGGTAATCAGGCCGTAGAAGAGCGACTGCAGAACATTGAGGCTCACTTGCGATTGCAGACAGGTAAGCAGGGTGCTGGGCAGTGCCCCGTAATGTAACTTTACAAGTGGCTAAAGAGATTCCCGTTCATTTAGTCACCCAATTTGTATTCGGTATTTGTCATGGATTGTACAAAACATGGTTTTGATTGGTGCAAAAATGAAAAACAAAACAAAACATAGTTCCTGCTCTCAAAGAAGTTATAGTTCATGTATTTATGCTCTTCTTCCTCTTCTCACCACTTTGAGAGTTGTAGTAGAATGGGAACAGATTCCAAAGAGATCCTGACACTCAGTTTATTAAAGTCAGAGCTGAAAACTAACACAGTCTTTTCCTGCCGTTAGTTCCGTAACCTAACCGTGACCATTGTTCGTTCCTGTCACCTGTGGTACTAGGTACCAAGTACTGATAAATGTGATCCTAGTCCTCACGGAACTCTCAGTGCGGGTAAGCGTATAAATAAGTAAAGGCCATGGGGAAAGTGAGCTAACATTTATGGAATAATACTAAGTGCCAGTCACTCTGAGGGAATTCTGCCTATGTCCACTCACTCGATATTTAACAGTGCCCTTGTGAGGCGTCGGGGTTGGTGTCATTGTCGGGTAAGGCAGCTGAAGTTCAGAGAGCTTCGGCAGCATGTCCAAGGTAGCGGCAGGTAGAAACCAAACCTAGACATTAACTGGCTGCAAAGCCTGAGTCTCCCTCCTCATCTAGTCACCAGATTCTGTTGATTCTCTCTTCAGAATATCTCTCACATCTACCCACTTCCTTCTATCTCCACAGCAACTACTGTAGTTGAAGTAACTGTGTTCTGAGACTGGTGGAAGGATGTTAACTGGTTGTTCTGCCATTGGACTTCCTTCTTGAGACCAATTTTTTACCCTGTGGCCCAATTGCTTTTTCTAAAGCTCAAATCCTGTCTTGCCACTCCTCAGCTAAAAATTCTTCACTGGTTTTCTGTTGCCCTTATGTGCATGCCAACCTTAGCACTTACTCATTCCACAAATAGGTATTAAGTTCCTGCAGTAAGCCAGGTCCTGTTCTAGGCACTGAGAATACATGTACACAGAAATTGTTACATCAGTTCTATGCTTCACTAGGAAAGAAGGGCTATGGATGGAGCAGCTTGACCAAGGAAAGGGGAAGGAGATTCAGATGGGTGGGGGTAGTAATTTTAAACAGCATGAGCTACATCTGTAGTTTCAGCCGCATTTCTGGGCTCCCCAAGCTTCCTATTCATTTTGCTGTCATAGGGCCTTTCCCCAGGTTTTTTCTTTACCCATGCTTTCCCTCCTGACCCCACTCTGGTGTGGGTTACCCTTTATTATATAGCCTCATAGCACTTGGTACTCTTGTCTCCTCTACTAGATAGTAAGGTCAGTGAGAGCACACTGTCAGGTTCATTGCTGTGTACCTAGTGCAGTGCCTGGCACAAAGCAAGTATTTATTAAAGTGTTTGCTGATGGAACGATTTGCTCATTTTACCTTTTTAGATACGTGCAAGGTACGGTGGGTACACAAAGTTAGCGTCTAGCTGTCTGGGGAGGTCAAGGAATGGTATCCCTGGTAAAGTGACATTTGAGCCTTTGAAGGATACTAGTAGGAGTTTTTCAGTGGGCAGGGGCAAAGGATTCCAAAAATGAACAGCATCTGCAGAAAGTACTGAGGCACAAAATATGGTTCAGGAAATTTCTGAGTCCAGTCCAGCTGGAGTATTTGCTGGATAGAGGTAGAAGAGAATGAGGAGATCTTCGAGCATAGTAAGAGATTGGTGTTCAATTTAATCCCCTTGCCCAGAGCTAGAAGAATTTAAAATATAGCTGTATAAAAGGATTGACAGGTTTATTAAGTCTAATAGTATCGAGTAGTTAATTTTGAAAAGTACCTGTTGAATGCCCACAACACGCCAAGCTCTGTTTTAGACACGAGGGATACTGAGATGACGTAGTTGTAGTCTCGCTCTTCAAGGACTTTATAATCTGTTTGGGAGAAAAACAGGTTAATAGTGAAGTGGAATGTTAAGGGGGCTGTGAAGGAAGAGAGTGGTGGGGGCACACGGAGCCACGATGGGAAGTGATTTGGGCAATGCTTTATCGGATCAGTGAGACTTGAACTGGCTCTTGAAAGGCGCGAGGGCGAGGCAGAGGATGTTCTAGGTAAAGGGAGCAGCAAGAACAAAGTCAAATGAGTAAGTTATTCATTTTACCCTATTCAAGAGCAAGAACTGGTTCCAAGATCCTGAGATAAAAAATAATTTTTACAATTTTTATATTTTACAAGATAATACTTTTGATAAGAAATTTTCCCATATTCTTTAGTTGCACAATCATGGGTTCATTCAGTCATTGAATAGTGAGCACCTGTGTAGTCTGTGCTTCCTAGGCTCATGCAGGGCACAGCTGACAGCCGAACCCCATGAACAAATCATAAAATTATGCCCTCTTGGAGCTCAGAGTGGAGAATCGAGCAACAAATAAGCAAAATACATATACAGAATATTGGGTGGTAGTAATGGTTTGGAGAAAAACAAAGGAAAGAGGATCGGGCTGCCAGGTAAGGGGGGAGGTGGTAACACTGGCATTTTTTAAAGGGTTATGAACTCTGACCTGAGGTTGGCAAGAGCAAGCCTTGTGAATATGGAGGTAGAGGGAACCACAAGTGCTAAAACTGAGGGTGCTTGGCCTGGTTGAGTAACAGAAGGAATTAAGAGGCTGGGATGATTGACTATGAGGACAGTGTCCAAACTGTGGGACCTGTAGAGTGTCCTAAAGGCTTTGACTTTGAGGAAGATGTGAAGGTTTTGAGCAGAGAAGTGACATTATCTGTCTCACATTTTAAAAAGATCACTGGTTGCCATGTTGACGGTGTACACTGGCAGCAAGGCCACAAGGAGCTCAGTTCGGAGGTTGTGGTGACGGTCCAGGGAGAGTTGGTGGTGGCCTGGACTAGAACGGTGACGTTGAAGGTGTCGGGAGATGAAAGGGTTTGGGATGTAGTCATAACCTTCAAATTTGAGGAACCTTAATTTACCACCCCTCACCCTGGGAAGTTTGCTAGTTAAGAAAATTGTAAAACTCCTCTTAATGTCATTCTAAGTTAAAGGGGAAAATATGGCCATGTTGAGAGTAATAGAAATTGGAAAAAATGATTGGCAAATTGCAGCCACTGAGTTGAATTATCAATTATAACTGCATTTTTCTCCTCCCAAGTAACTATCAAAGTCTATTAGAAATACAAATTGCTCTGTACAGGAACTGTTCAGTATCTTGTGAGATGGATTTAACATAAAACAAAACTCATAGTGATACAGGAAGCCTAAATGGAGCTTGGGGAGAGGTATAGTATAATAATATATCATATAGTATATGATATAAAAGTGTGAGCTAAGGATTTCATTCTAATATACGCTTGTTAATTTATTTTCTTAAGTTTAAATATTTCCCATTCCTGTGCATAAGTGTCTTTGCATGGTATTTTAAGAATAAAAATTGTCAGGAGAATTGTTCAGTGGTATCTCAGAATGTTTTTAAATGTGTTTAGGTGGTCCAGTGCCAAGAGACATTTATCAGAGAATCAAAAAACTTGAGGATAAGATCCTTGAATTGGAAGGCATCTCTCCTGAGTATTTTCAATCTGTAGTAAGTATAAGTATCTTTTAAAAACAACTGTTAGTTTTATTTTAGGATTCTTGATTATATAATAATTTACTCATTGGTCTGCTATAGGTATTGCCTAGTTCTTTAAAAATTATGATTCCAAATATTGTTCTATAGACTCATAATTTTTTTAAAGGGGGTAATTTGATTGTACATGACCCAGTTTCTGAAACTTAAGCCATTTTCGTGGCATAACGTATCAGCCTAGGTGGTGGTCCGTCTTGTCGCTGTGAGCCTGCTGTCCTGGAACGCAAAGGCTGCTTCTGGGACCTTGCTCTGTCGGTTCTCCTTCCTGTCTCTCTAATCCCTCACTCTTGATGGACTCCTCCCCTCAGCTCTTGCACGTTGACGGTTCTCCCCTACACTGAACAAACAGACCTCAGTCTGCCACCCTGCCTTTTTCTTTCCCTTAGCCACTGGACTCTGAAAACCTAGTCTGTGTCGTCCGATTCCTCACCTCCTGCATTTATTTCTTCGCTCATTTATTCATTCTTACCTCTTCCAAGGACAGTAAGAAACTGTTGTGCTGATAGGTATCTTCTTTGTAACATCGTTGTGCTTTCGACAGTGATCCTGAGCTCATTGCATTGTCCCCTCCGTCTTCTGGAGTGATTTTTCTATAACAACTGCCTTTCTGGGGTCTGGACGTGTGTTTTTGTTTGTTTTGTTTTTTTAGTTTTTTTAAGCCCTGGCATATTAGGAAAAAACTCAAGTAATGTAAAAGTGGACAAAATTTTTAGTAATATTTTTTTCTAAGACTGTTTTTGAAATATTATGTAAAATAGCTCTTATCAGCATGGATCCTTATAAGTCCTGGTGAGAATATATTTAAAATTGTTTTAGGTATGGCATCAATCTTTCCAAAGTCTTCAATTGGGTATTAGAGCGAGGTACACAAGGGAAGGTATTTCTAGATGAAGAAGGCAGGTTACATAACAAGTGAGCAGTGAATTCTAAAGATAACAAGTTTAGAGAAAGACTTTCAGTGATTTACTCCCCTCAAATGTAACATGGTGTTTATTAGAGTACTGAGGGCTAAAGCAAGGATTGAATGGGATGACACCAGTCAAGCACTTACCACCCTACCCAGCACATAGTAAAACCTCGGCATATATTGCCAGTTACTGCGTTTCAGGACCCATCCAGGACGTAGCTGCATAAGTGTCAGTAAGTCACACAATTCTTCTAGCCTCCACTTAAAACAATTTCAGATTTATTGTTTAAACTACATGATTTCAAAGGTCTTCATACTGCTAGGATTATTTTTTTAATGTATCTTTCTAGGAAACTTTATAAAGATTTTATGCCTTTTCCTACAATAATCTACCATAAGTTTTCCCATTAAAGTTGCTTTCATTATGTAATCCCTAGGCAAGATATTTTCCAGTTCAATTTCATACCTTGTTAATGTAATTCTTGTTAACAGTAGAACTGATCTTATAAGAGAATGTCATAGTATTAGACACCTCCGGTGAGACCTCGCCCCATCATTTATCTCTCCTCTCCGATTCTGATTTATAAAAGCTTAACATACACTAGTTATGTAACTCAGTTAACAAAAGAACAGGTTCTTCAAATCCTAATCTTGTTTTGGAGGATCTACTATACATAGGATAGAATTTTTAGGGTGTTTGGTTAAAGAGGTAGAAGCAGTCAGATTATAGAGGACCTTAAGTGGTATACCCAGAAATTTAAAGTATCTAAAGTTTAAATGCTCTTAAAAGCATTTAAGCACAGAAGTGGCTGCTTCAAGTGTTATTTAGATGACTTATCCAGTATTGTCCTGGGAGGTCAATGAAAATGGAAAGACTAAGAATAAGGAGACAGTGTTATACTAACTGCGATGTGAAGTGAGATCCTGAGCTAAGGACACGCGAATAGAAAGGATTATTGCAGGAGTCAGGAGGAAAGAAACGTTGACAAATCCAATGTAGATCACTAACATGTGGAGGGACAGAGCAAGAGTGAGTCCAGTGTCTTGTCGGGAAAATGATACTGTCATTAATGGGAACAGAGTCTGGGGGAGGAGATGTTTGGGAGGAATGTGGATTTGAAGTCACAGCAGGGTACCCAGATAGAAATAGTGGGCAAGCTTTTCAAGGTGTGGGACTCAACCCTTGAGACAACCGGGTGACACTGCGGTACAGCACAGGAGAGGGGAAGCGTTGGCAGAAAAGACAGACACATTGTACTGGGTTCACAAAGTACGACTGGACAGTGTGAAGTCATGTTTGTTGGTGAAGCAGACATAAAACTCTAAAAATAATTAACATACATAAAGTAGGAATTATGACAGAGTAGTATTTTTGTCCCCTCTAATGTAATCATTCCAAAAATCCTTACCTTTCATATTCAACATGGAAAGATTTGTGTGATAATGTTTTTAAAAATTTAAGGGCATCGCATAACAGACCATTTAAAAGATACAGTCCTTAGGAGTATTTCCAAAGAATTACTGATTTTAAGTTATGACCCTTGAAAGCACTGAGTATGACATGCTTCACAAGTATATTTCCACAGCACTTCGTTCATTTGATAGCACTTATCACTTGTAATTACATGTTTTCCCATCTGTTTTCACACTATTTTCAATCTCTGAAGGGCAGGAACTGTCTTGTTCCTCTTTAACACACAGAATGCAGTAGGCATTGCATACATGTACAAATGAATGGGTAGGACTTGGCTGGTGGTTAATTATGGAACTTTTGAAGATGTGTTAACTTTGTTCCCAAGCACGGACTAGGCGGAATCTTAAATTTGTTCTGTAGCGGTAACTCCCGGTTCTGAGGGGAGTGTCGGGAGAGGGGCTGCTGAAGACCAGATCAGCCTTGTGCGTACAGGCCAGGCACGGTGGGCCTGAAGCATGAAGCAGACACTGGGTCCCGCTGGAAGATTAAGTTGCAGACACATTTAAGAGGGCCTCAAAGGTCACAGGGACCAGTTTGCAATTCCAGTGTCATTGAGAAAAAGAAGCCTGTGGTTTAGGTTCCTATCTGATGGCATCATGAAGTGTGAGCTGGAAAGAGATTAGAGTCAAGGGGAGTAGTTTAGGAAACATCGTTGTCCACACCAGGGAGAGGTGAAATCTGAATCAGGGCAGTGGGACCAGAAGGGAAGAGGCATTTAAGACACAGCATCTTTAAAATCAGTAGTCCTGACCTGATCAGGAGTAAGGAAGGGGGTTGGTCAGAGAAGAGGGCTCCTTACCACTGAGTTTCCTTAGAGCATGGGTTCCTTGGACGTGTGTGTGTGTGTGTGTGTGTGTGTGTGTGTGTGTGTGTGTGTGTGTGTGTGTGTGGGTGTGTGGTGAGAGAGAGAGAGAGAGAGAGAGAGAGATGGGCAGTGCAGCTAAATTACCTGCTAAGGTAAAATAACAGGAGAGGAGACATTTTTTACATTATGTCTGTTTAGCTATTTAGTGTGCTGTGCTCTCAAATATTTCTCTCAGATACCAAAAACTTAAAAATTTCTACCTTGTGCCTAAAAACAATGAATTTTAAAGCTAGTCCATTGTATCCACAGTAGATGTTTCTAAGTGTTCTACCTGTTAAAATACTCTGCTCAGGTCTAAGGTAAGCCCCTAAGTCACCTTACTGTTTTTTTTCTCATCCTCACCTGAGGACATTTTTTTTCATTGTTAGCAAAAGGGGAATGGGGAGGGAGACAGAGAGAAACATTGATTGGTTGCCTCTTATAGGCTCCTCAACCAGGGATCAAACCCACAACCTAGGTATGTGTCTGACCAGAAATGAAACCCACAACCTTTCGGTTTATGGGACGACCCTCCAACCAGCCGAGCCACACTGGCCAGAGCCCCCATTTTCCTGTTCCCAGTCATCGCACCACTGGTGTCCTCACTGTCCTTGTTCTGATGCTTTTCACGTTAGTGTCACGATACAACAATAGTCTGATTGCTGCACGACATGGAAACTAGCAATACTTTATAGATTAAGCTTGGGGAACAAAGGGGAGCATATCTTCATCAGGTGTGTAAAAAGCCACCTCTGGGGAGGGTAAGACACGGAGCAGGGACCAAACCAAACATGAAGAAGCCCTTACCGCCCACAGCCGCCACCAGCAGTATTCGGCTCAGTTTGGCAAAGGAAGGAGCATGTTTATAAAGCCGTTTTTCCCCATATTTCATAATTCTCACACTTGGATGATTTCCCATTTATAAGTATTGATAAGAGGCGTACCTCAATATTCTTTGGAACAGCTTTTGACGCAAAGGGAATTGTGTCTTCACCTTTGTTCTAAATCTCAGTGGTCAGAAATGTTCGTGAGAAAATTTTGTCTCCTGCATTGGCAGTTTCTTTGTCAAATGTACTAATATACTGATTTGCCTCTTGAAAGCTTGTGGATCTTTGAAACCAAAAACAATATCTAGACAATTCATTAGGTTAGGATTTAGAAGGTTCAGCAGTGTAAGGATGTTGTCAGCTTAATACAATAGAAATTTAAACTCAAAATGGCTTAAACAGTATAGAAATCACCTTGTAAAAGAGGAAGTTCGATGCTAGTGCAGTCCTCAGGGTTAAATGATTTATTGGCTAAATCATGATTGGCAAAGAATTGGGCTCTTTCCCCTCTCAGCTCTTCTTAGTGCTGGCTTCTTCCTCAGGTAGATGGCAAGGTGACAGCATCACTGTCCCGTGTCCTGCCCAGCAGCAGTGTCCAGAGGAACTGCCTCCTTTTAGGGTTTTCTCTTAGAAGTGAGGAGATTTTGTTCAGCGGCTCTCCCCCTACCCCCAGCAGACCTCTCCTCACTCACTGGCCAGAAGTGGGCCCATGCCCACTGTGGGCGCTGACGAGACCGGTGGGGCGGGACCCGCATGCCCCAGTCTTACGGAGGAGCAGTGGGTAGGTGCTCCCTCAGCCAGTGCCCCCTTGTAGCCGGTCAGGAGGGTGCGTGGTGTGTTTTCGCCCTTTGGCCTGGTAGTCCAGGCTCTGTTTTCCTCTGCCTGTTGCTGCTTCATTCGTTCAGTATTCTGGGATGGAAAGATAATAAAGAAAGAACCTAAGAAGATCCCCAGAGCACCTCTTTCCACAAGCACTCAACCTCATTAGAAGCTGAGAATTAATGGGAACGTGTGTGTAGCCAGGGACAAGCATGTTGCTGTGGTGTTACTACTATATACTTTAATATCTTTGCAGAGTAACTTCCAAAATACGGGAAAGTGGATGATGGTGCAGATAGTGCTTTTTGAGTTTGTGGCCTTTGTTTCTGCCAGGATTATCCATATTTTATTCTGTACTCTGTAAAGGAAAATTGTTGAGATTTTGTAAGCATTAATATTCTTTACTTTTAATCTAGAACTTTTCTGGCAAAAGAAGAAAAGTTCAACCACCTCAAGTAAGTTACTGCATTTTCATTTTAGCTTTTGAAACAGTTTGATTTGCTTTATACCTTTCTTACTAAAAGTTTCTACTACTGTTGCTTTTTAGGTCATACTTTGGGATTTAGAACTAAAATAAAGGGCACCATGAATTAATGTACCTGAATTAGAGAATTAATTTTGGTTCAAGGGTATGGGATGACTCAGATAGGCCTAATTAAGTATAAAAGTCTGTATTCAGCTGTTAATAGTAGAAGGGATGTATCAATTACAAAATGCTAAAAAATAATAAATGCTTACCAGTAAGTAATTTAAATCTCACTCCCACCCCCTTTTGCAGACACCACTAACTAGCAGCATCTAAATCAAAGAAGAGCGACAGAGGGTGTCTTCAGCTCACCCCTGTCCACAGTAATGATGTATTAATTAGTTTAATCATAATTAGTAAGGTTTTGCTAGCCTTCAGTGGTGGTAATGTAAATTTAAAGTTGGGGAAAACGTTAAAAATTTTTTTGGTTGGGTTATTTTTTAAGAGTAGTAGCATGTTATTTTTTTATTGTAAAATTTAGAGTATATTTTTTAGAGGATCCATTTTTTTTCCAGGAGAGGTAGTTGATTGCAATTGAGCCATTAAAAGACAATTTCCAGGTATTTCAAGCACTCGTGCTAATCCTAAACTTTAATTTTTGTTTTTTTTATTGTTAATTATGAGTGCGGTCAGTTTAAAAAAGTTCTTATAATCCTTTCAAAGAATAAAAGGCCCAGGAGAGCTTTCATTAGGAAAGAGAAAGAAAGAAATATTTAGGCCTTGTTATTTTATACCTTAAAGTTCATGATAGAGTCAACATATAAGGTTCAATTTTAAAATTATGCTCATGAGAAAAAAGACATTTATCACGCTTTTGAATATTTTAAAGATTTATAGTTCATTTAGCATTTTATCTGCATTGAGGTTCTTCAGAGTCTTACTCAGCAATTTGTGTTCTTATTGTTTACAGCAGAACTATTCACTGGCTGAACTCGACGAGAAGATTAGTGCCCTCAAACAAGCCCTGCTTCGAAAATCAAGAGAAGCAGAATCCATAGCCTCTCACCACCTTCCGTGAAAAACTCCTGTTATCCTTGTCATTTTACTTTCTTATATTCATGTGTGTAACGTACTTTGCTTATAGTTAAATGGATACATAGTTTTCAATGTAGATGTCCCTCTGAAATCAATGTTTGTTCTCACATGAGTCCATCTTACAACAAGTAATCTTCAGATATTCCAATGAATTTCGAAATAGTTAATGCATTGAAAATAGCATTGTCAGAATTTATTTCCTTCTGTTTTAAAGGAGGTATTTTGGAAATTAAAAAACTTAATTTAATACATCTTTTTTGTGTGTGCGTATGTACCACAGAAGGAAGATTTGTTTTGAATAGTGATATTTTAAAAAGTACTTTATATTTGTAATACTGATGTTAAGCAGTTTATTAGTTTAAATTAGTACTTTATACATAATAAGGCATTCAACAAAAACTTAATTGACCAAAATGATTTTTAAATGAATGCATACTTTTTTTAGTTGTCAACTTTAATGTAAATAAACAGTATATTCCACTTTTACCCCCTTATTGACCGTGTGACCTTGAGCAAGTTATTTATTGATCTCTCTCGGTGCCTTACTTTCCTTATCTGTAAAATGGAAACGATAATAATGGAACATACAGTTGTCATGAAGAATAGGTGAAATCATACACGTACAACTTCTGAAACTAGCCCAAAGGAAGTGCTCAGTAAATGTTAGCTGTTGGTGTAGAAAACCAAGTCTATCTTTGGTAAATTGTTAAGACGTTACAAATTATAGTCCCTCTTGAGAGCTTCACTTTTTTTTACAGTGCCCCAGTTATATTAGGCAGTACTTATATTTCCATAGTTGCAAAGTAAGCATTTAAAAGATGCAACTACAGTCAAGGAGCAGACGTTTAGGTCAAGAATTGTTTGGTTGTAAGAATCAGAAGTAGTCTATGCAGTTAGGAAAAGGGGAATTGTTAAAAAAATCAGAAATCTGGAATTTCGTTGCAGGAAGTATAGCTGGACACGGTGATGTCTAGAAAGTCATTAGCAGTTCATCTCACTATGCCTCCAGCTGCCTCTGTCTCTTTTCTCTCTCTGGGTGGCTCTGTCTCGGTCCATCACCCTCCTTGTTTTCTACCCTCCCTCCGTCTCCCTCTTCCTCATTTTTTCCCTCTTACACATAATCACCTATGCATCTTCTTTCTTCTCTCTCTGTGAACTGGCTTCCCCACTCAGGCTGACCCATTAGTCCAGTCTCCGTGGCCTTGGCTTCTTCATGCCTCGGAGCTGCCATGGCGCACACTCTGAACCCAATTTTACAGAACCTCACAAAACGCCGCTGGCCGCTGCTGCTTACCTGTCTTCGTATCTCTTAGTTCAAGTCCTTCAGAGACTGAGTCCCACTCAGTGTGATCGGGGTCTGTCAGTTGTGGACAGGATGATGGGGCAGGAACCCCTTCATAGGACTGCAGTGTACGCACAACCGTGCACAACCGTTTGTGGCAGCCTTGAAAATGGAGTCACCGGGTAAACAAGGGGGGTTTTGTAATCATTCCCAAGAAGAGGATGTACACACTCGGTCAGTTCTACTAACTCTCACTATATTTCTTCTCTGTGGAGTAAACTCCTCTTTCAAGACAGTTTTGCCTAACATGCTCCAGTATTATAGGCTACAAATGCCTGCCCCTCAGTTTCCGCCTGGTCCTTGTAATCGCCGTCCTGCCAGAATGACCCCCTCTGGGTTTGTTGGCACATTTTCCCACCGTCACACCACCAATGCAATAGGTAAGCCATCAATGAAAACGATCACTTAGAAAAAGAGGCTGACTTAGATGTGGACAAGAAACCTAGAAAACAGCCCTGGCTGGTGCGGCTCGGTGGACTGAGCTCTGGCCTGGGAACCCAAAGACTGGGTGTTCAGTTCACAGTCGGCACGAGAGTGAGTTGCGGCCCAGGCCCCCCCCCAGTAGGCGGTGTGCAGAAGGCAACTGATTGATATTTCTCTCCTTTCCCCTCTCTAAAAATAAGTAAAATCTTTAAAAACAACAACAAAAACAACCCCAGACAACAGGATCACATGCAGGTCACCAGTCTGCCCCTAAATTAAGGCCATGAGTGTGTTTGCTGACTCCTTTGGCACTAGACAAGTTCCCAAGTCATGGCTGATAGTCCCAGGATCTGGCCATTAGAAGGATTTCCTTTTTTCACTGTCCTTCAGGCCTGCTTTTCTAAAGGACATTAGAGTCTTCCTCTCTACACTTCAGTGAATGTTGTCTGGTGCCAGCATCCTTTTCTACTTGAGTCAGAGCCTCCAGAAGAGGCCAGGACTCAACACCGTGTTGGTATAAGTTGGTATAGGTGCTTGTTCAAGAGTAAAGGTTCTTCTGGTGATAACTACCTCAGAATTTCAGGGGGCTTTCAAAGTCGTCTTTCCCGAGTACATCATTGAGTAAAAGGTATGCCAGGAATTTCTGCGGGACGAGTTTGCTCCCTTACTCACCAGGCTGCCTAATGACCATTACTTGAGGACTTTTGTTATCCAGCTCTTAGACCCAGTGTTAATGGGCCTGTCCTCAAGAGAGTAAAGAAGAAAAAGTGGAAAGAGATTTGCAGGACAGGAAGCACTTCCCTGTGGTCTGTTCTAAATATCCCTCTCCTCCACAGGTTGCATTCCAATTTAGGGAAGTGTTTTATTAGGAATTGGGAGTTGGGGCTGGGGTGCGGGGAGTCGGTGATGGGTATCAACATGTTTAGCCTGTGCTACACAGGTGGGCTTCCCAAACTTCTAGCTACTGCCAGATACCTTCCTTTCAACTGCTAGGCTCCTGAGCCCTGGGCTTTTCCAAATTCACAAATAATATCTGGATTTGATTTTCAGCAATCTGAGCAGAAAAATATTTCCCTTGATGAAACATAACTATGTAATTTGCTGCTTTTCTCTATCTGCTTTCAGCCAGAGAACCTGGTATAGAAAACCCTCTTTGCCACTGAATTTTAATTATGTCTAGTACATTCCTAATTTCAATATTTGACAATTTTTAAATCTGAAGCTTTGCCTTCAGTGACATATGGTTTGTGTCCCAAGATTTTAGACAAGTGTTTAATTAGCTATTTTGCCACCTCTTACCTCAACACTGCCAGTTTTCCACGGAGCAGGGAAACAGGTTCTTCTGGCCCTGCCTGGCCCAGGGTTTTAGTGGGCTCTGTCACCTGCCTTTGCCCCATCCCTCTCTGCCTTTGCCCCATTCCTCTGCCTTGACACCACAGCTGGTTTGACATTTTCACTCAGAGCCTGTTACTTGCACTCCCATTCCTAGCACTCATTTCTGTTTTAGGGATGTGTTGTTTTCAAAGAAGAGAAATCTAATTTTAAGTAAAGGGATTTTGTTATAAAGAATGTGAGTAATTCAAATTGCAGGCAGTTCTGTCAGGTTTTGTTACCTTCTTCCCATCGCTGGACCATGTTGTCCCGATTCTGTACATCTGCGTCACTCTGTGGCGTGGCTTCTCTGAAGAAGAGGTCTTCCTTCCTGCTTCTTTGCAGTTTAGTTGTGCTCTAGCCTTTGGGCTCTGCGGTGCAGCTAGCTCTGACCTGTCTGCTGGCTCCAGGGTCCCATGTTTGTTTCTTATGATTCAAAATCTGGAAAAAGAAGAATTTGTATTCTCAACTTGGGTCAACTGTCCACTGATGGACAAATTAATTATCTGTGGCTTGAGTGTTTGGCTCTCCAAGAGCACTCGCCCAGCGCCTTGTGGGAGGAGGGGCAATTCCAACACAGAAAGCGTGGTCTCAGAACTCTGGCCCTGTGATCTGGACTGTGGACAGCTGGCCTTTTTAAAGCGTTTAGTTCTCTAAGAAAGAACTTTCTCCATGACTTTAACCAAAACCTTTCTATGATCCTCTAACCCTAGAGATAAATCTGGGGCTACTGAACAACATTTTAGTTTTTTGAGCAGTTCTAACTGTAAGAATTGATGTTTAATGACTATTCTCCAAGAGAATAAAGGGAATTTCCTTTAAAAAATAGGATAAAACTCATATCTTTCAAATCCCATGTAAAAGGGTCCATTGGGCCCTTTTATAACTCTAAGATATATTATAGGACCTCAGTGATGTAATCTTTCTTACCTCTTTTGAAATATTTTGCTATTTTTATTATCCCAGGAATTATTTAATCATCACTAATCAACTATTCCCAACTATGCTTAAAAATGCTAAAATAATAAAGAAATGCAACAATGATAGAATCACCTAAAAGAACATAATAGTGAAATTAATGATCACTATTACATAATCCTTGAATTTTCACATAGCATTGACCAGAGTACCGCATCATCTTTGCAGAAGATATAAAAGTCTGGGGAGATGCCACCTTTGTTTTAGGCTTCCAGTGAAGACAATGGAGAGTTTAAAATTTTCCATTTTAACCATAATGGCAAATAGGAGAAAATTAACAGAAGTTTTCACACTTACTAAAGGAATCACAAGGTGAACGCAAAATAAGAGACTGTACCCTAGATCCTAGTGATGCAGATTAACCCAATCAGGTACGCAAAATCTCAGACCACGGCTCTTCAGATGCACGTTCCAGATGAGTTTTCTCAAACTCAAGAATAGATAAGCGAACTATATATGTCTAAGGACAAAAAGGAAGTACGGTGTTCTCATCCAGTCTTTCAGCAGGAAGGGCTTCATCATACAGTATTTTACAACAAGAAGCTGGGCCCTCTGATTTTGCTGAATGGATGGTGCGGCAGTATGCTTTCACCGTTATTGATGTCTATTCACCAAAATTTACTTGGTATAATTGCTAAATTGAAACATTCTGAAGACAGCTATGTATACAAAGGTGACTGAAAGGAAATAAATGATGTAGAAATGAAAAAAAATAGACTGACCATTCTAACTGGCACTGATAAATCTAAAAATTAAAATGTTTTCCAATCATCACTACCCTTTTTCAACAAATCATGTCATCAAAGCTTCTAAAAAGTATTGCATCTGCTGATGCAAGTGCGAAAAAGAACCAGAAGTGAAGATAAGGTACACCCTAGTAGAAATGTATTGGAAATGTGGAGTCACTATTTACAAGAGGAATATGTCCCAAATTAACACATGACAGGTGATCTTACATTCAACCAACTCTGCCCATTTCAAGTATATATAACTTCAAAGTCTAAAAAAATGAAATAAAAATTGTTCACTATGCTTAAATTCTTATTAAAGTTTCTAATTAAACTACCTCCTTATACTTCTATAAATTATTCATAAAATTACATAAATACATACAGTATTTTTTTAAAATTGTAAGACTCCTTGGACCCAGGTGGTAAATGATGATGACTGTTTTTCCTGGTATATTGAGAGTTCATATATTTTTGTATCTTAAATATAGATTAAATCATTTTCAAAGGTTTACTTTTTTAAATGGTTCCAAGAAACTTAACGGCATGTGAGATTACTTCCCCACGTGCTTCTCAAATAATAAGGAAATGGAACAGTGGAATCTTTAGTCAAGAGGAATGGATAAATCTGAGAAAATCCTTGGATTGCAAAATGTTCGCATTTTTGCTTTTAAAAATCCTAAATGTTTAAGTAGCTGGCAGATTGCTTTCTCTACGTGAAAAGTTGGGATACTTTCCAAAATAATCTGTCCCTGTAGGAGAAAATACTTCAAATGTGCATACTTATTTCTTATAACTTGCAGCTCTTGGTAAGCACAGAACTCTCTGAGAAATTTAATTTATTAGAAGTGCTATTTTCTTGTCTTCAACTGGCATTTGGAGGATGACCTTTATCTACACTACTATAAATCACTAGGAAGTAGAATTTTTTCCAAGTTATCTTAAAATTAAACTTAAAATATTGATGTACGTTTAAACTGTCAATCAGAAGGGGTTAATAATAGATTTTTGCCATTCTAGAATTGTGAAATTAGCCTTTTAGAAAAAAGTATGAACTATTTCAAACACACAGCAAAGTACAGACTGTGTATCAGATAACCATGTCTCACCACCCAGCTTTCACAAATAACATTTGCTATATTTACTTCAAGTGTTTATTCTGAAAGAAATAGGCCAAGTACAGTTATAGAGAAAATCAATCCTCCCCACCCCCAAGGGGACCACAATTCTGAGTTTGATACGCATCATTCTCATGCATTTTTAAAGTCTTGTTTTGGTTTTAATGTGTTACACTAATTCTATCATACTTAAAACTTGCTTTTCACTGGATGTTGTTTTGAGTTTTAAGCATATTGATTTCTGCAGATCTACTTTACCTACTTCAACTACCATTTAATATTTCAAATGTATGAGTAAACCAGAGTTTATCACCCAGTTCCCAAGTGAGGGACACCTAAGTTGTTCCCACTCTTCCGCTTCTTGGATGGTGCCCTGGACTGTGTGTGGTGGCCTCTGGAGTGGGTAGCTCGCAAGCACATAGCTTCCAACTTCGGCACACAAGCTAGCCCAGAGATTTACTGAAATGTAATTTTAAAATGGGGATGCAAAATAAAGTTATTTATTTATTTATTATGGATAGAACCAGATATTTCAAGTGGTAGACAGAAAAGTCTAACCAAGTCTAAAACGTATGTTTGTTTTTTAATATCATTTCTTTCCTGTATCATCTCGATTGATTTAAACATTCAGGTTTAAAAGTATGGGGAGTATGCTTTGAAATGCACTATTGCTGAAGAACTTCAGCCTTCACGTGGCAGCCTATTAAATAGTGCTATTCACTGCCTTTTTTTCTCTTGCTCTTGGAATCCTGATCTCATTTTTCTGTCTCAATAGAAAGCCAAGCATAGATGAACTCTAATGCCAATTAACAAATCTAGAGAAAGAAATATGCCTGATGCTTATTAAGTCATGGCCTCTGACCTCTATTTACCTTTATAAAGTAAAATCAGAAAAAGGGAATTGAATGGGCATTCTGTTAACCTGAGTCTGTGGCCTGAGACTACCAGCCCAATGTGCCATTATGACCTTTTTTTTTAAAAAAAAAGGAATTATGGAGCATTAATTTTTTCATTTAACATGTATTGAATAACAGGCAGTATCACTATTTACCCAATGAGTCTGGGTAAATAGTGATACATGAAATACATAGAATCGCTACACTCACAATGCTTATCCTTGTCCACAGCACTGATAACTACCCCAGTTGCTTCTTTTCAAGAAAACTGGGGGGATCTGGAGATGCTCAAGAAGCATAACTAACATAATCAAGAGAATATATGAAAAAAATAACCAGAAAAAGCTAAACATTATTAGGGTTTTTATATCATACCAGTATTGTATACAGATTATAGAAAAATCCCACTCAACTGGCTTAAACATCAGGAGGATTGATTATTACACATGACAAGTCCAAGTTTGGTTAATTCATTAGTTCATTGTTACTGAAGACCCAGGTCCTTCCCATCTTCCTGCTTTATTACCTTAGGCCTTCACGGGGGCCAGATGGCTGCCCCACTTGCAGGAGTCACATCCAAATGAAACAATGCAGAAGAGCATGAGAAGCAGTATTTTGCCATGTATAATGCGCACTTTTTTCCTCAAACTTTTGAGGGAAAAATTAAGGGTGTGCATTATACATGGGTACTACCTGAAACACCTTGTATCTGTTCTTGTGTTTTGTGATTATTTGTTAAAATTTCTTTCTAATACAAAAAACAAGTATCTAAATATAAATAAATAATTGAATTAAAAATTAAAACAATTTTTTTCCTGGAAGTTTGGGCCCAAAACATGGGTGCTCATGATACATGAGAGCGTATTAATATGTGGCAAAATACAGTATTGCCTTCCAGGTGTCTTTCTTTAGGAGACATTCTCTTACATCTCATTGGCCAGAACTACATCCCATGCACCTTCTTAAACCAGTCACTGGCAAGGGAATGACATTTCCAGGATTGCCTTAGATGACTTTAGCCCAATTTAAAATATTGAGCAACCGCATGCCAAATGTGCTCTACCATTGAGTGGAAAAAAAAAAAAAGAGAGAGAAATGAATACAAACAAACCAAACAGAGGACAGTATTCTGCAAAGCTCAGGGATGTACAGACAATGCTGTAGATGGGAAATTAGACTATGTGTTAAACAAATTGATCAACTAATTTTTAAAATTTTCATCTGACTTCACTTGCTATCTGCAATAGGGAGGCAAGATCAGTATTGGGAGACGCCTATTCCCCCATAAAGTCTTCCTGATAATTTCTGGCTCCCAGCAAAATGTGACAATTCGAAACTTCAAATGGGAAGTAAAATAGAAATCAGGCGTTACTCAATGTTTAAAATGTTGTTCATTTCATCAATGAAATACCATTACTGAAAGAACACTCTTCTTTTAAGAAATAAAAGTATGTCCCTGACTCTATATTTTGCTAACAAGCCAAACTTTATGAAGTTCTTCTTGGATTAAATGATACTGTTCACAATGGGGAAATAATCTCTTAAATTTATAGAATATGGTATGTCTTTAAAGTGCTTTCTCATACATTAATCTGAATTATATCTCATTCTTAGTCTAGGAAGGAATAAACAGCTATAACTGATTCCTTATTTTTTAGACATGAGACCTGGAACATGTCACAAGTTAAAAGATTTGCGCAAAGCCTCCGTGGCTTAGCAGTTAAAGTATCAGAATTACTTCACTCCCAATCCAGTGCTGTGGAGCTCTTTCACAATTCCATGTGAATTAAAATTATCTGACCCTGTAAAATCCTGTAAAACAAGTCACAATCTTTCTTGTGAATAAATTACAATATGACGTCTTCGTTTAGATCTTACCTTCTCCAAGCTAGCCCAGCTTTTAGGTCCCTGAAATCTAACGACCTTAGATATATTGGATTCAAAATGTTTGTTCTCTGAAAGTTCCTGTCACCTTCCTCTGTTAGGAATTCTACATATTCCACATCAACTCAGAATCCAGCAAGCCTTGGCCCAGACACTTGTGTGCCTTTAAATCCTATTTACAAACGGTTGTGAAAGAGACAAAAGTCAAATTTGAAAAGAACGAGATACCTAAAGTGAGACCCTCAAAGACAAAGCTGAGAAGAATCTCACTAGAGGGGGGTCTTGTGTAGAAAAAAAGACTCCTCCCCCTTTCCTGAATTTCAGGGGGTAAAAAATGGAAGAAATGTTTTAAATCTGTCACCCCTTTTCCCTATCATTCAAAAGTGATGGCTAGATGATGATAGGAAACTAAGCAAAACAATACTTTCAAAGAAAGATATTTTCTAAGTAAAATTAGAAGGATGGAACAAAAATTTCCTTAAGAGGATTGTGACAAGCATCTCTCTTGGGGCACGCTGATCTAAATGGAGGTTACAGAGAGTGCAAAACCTCCGTCTCCTGCCCGGCCCAGGCTTCTGTATCAAGTGGCCCACTTAAAGTCACTGCTTAGATGCCTGAAGTTACGTCACACTCAGCACTTCTGAGACTATAAACTCCCGATCTTTTCCTTTGACCTGCTCCAGTCACATCGCTCATCTCAATGGATGGCAATTCGCTACTTTCCAGGCCCTCAGACCAAAAAATCACCTGTGATTCCCATCTTTAACTCCTACCTTTCTTTCATACCCCATATTCAATTCGTCAGAAAATTCTGTTGTCTCCTGAAAATACTCATATATTCAAAATCCGACCATTTCTCTTGGCTACACTGCTACCACCCCAATGTGAGTGACCATCACGCTAAGCCCCCGGATTATGCCAAGATCTCCCCAGGGTCCCCCTGCCTCTGCCCTTGCCCCTCACTTCTCTATTTTCATCACAGCAGCCAGAGTGAGCCCTTGAAATCAGAAGTCAGTCCGCACCACTTCTGCGCAGAAAACCCTACGTTGGATTCTCAGTTCCCTCCGGAGAGAAAACGCAATTCTCCCTAAGGCGTGCCGGGCCCCCTTCCTTCTCTGACCGTCACGGCTGTCCTCAGCTCCAGCCAGACCCGCCTCCCGGCCGCCTGGACGCCCGCCCGCTGCCCCTCCCACCTCCCGCTGGGAGCTCTCCTCCCCGAGATACTGTCCATCCCACGTCCCCTTCGGGTCCTCGCTCAGGTCTCACTGTCGGTGCCATTGGGGTGTCAGAAAAAATACAAGGCGCCAGCTACGCCTGGACCTCAGATACGCAAGGAGTAGCATCTTCGGGGATGTCCCAAATACTGCACTGGACGGAGACTGAGTAAATTCTTCATTGTTTATCGAAACTCACATTTCACTGGGCGTCCTGTTGTTTGGGTTTTGTTTTTACCTAATGTGGCCACCCCACGTGGGTTCTGCCCTGACCCAGTACTTCTTTCTTTCCCTCTCCTCCCAGACTCCAGACTCCTCTCACCTGCTTCGTTTGTCTTTTCTTTCCTCCTAACACTCAATTTCTCCTAACAAGCTATGTAATTTTACTGAAACATCACGTTTACTGTCTGTCTCCCTCCTCTGGGAAATCGTGTCCATGTGAACAGATTCAGCATGATTTATTTTATGGTTACAGAATTTTGTTTTTCAGCATATTTCTTTTTCATTGTTTTGAGGAGTTGGAAGTTTTTCCATGAAAACATCGAGGGAAACATAGGCACTTCTATCTCTCCCTCACTATTCTTACACATCTAATAATGTGCATGTATGTTAACATAACTGTTTTCCATCCGTAGCTATAGTCTGTAGAAAAGAAATTTGTCGTCCAAAAAGTATACCTATACATCACAAAATAGAAAATTCCCATGGGGAGAAATATTACCTTAAAAACAATCCCAACACTGATTGAATTTCCCCATTATGATCTTTCTTTAATAGCCAAGTACAGATGTATACAGGCTTGGGCCAAAATAGTTGTGCAACTGTTCATATGGAAAATAAGACAAAAATTAATGAAGCCTAATACAAGAATAAACTGTTTTGCCTACTCACAACTGTAAACCTATTTCTGTCTCACCCTGTATTTAAATTAAAAAATAAACTTTTTTTCTGCTGCAGCAAGAAGGCCATCTGTGGAGCTCTTGAGGTCAATACAAGCTATGGAGTATGTAACCACCGTGCTCTTTCTTGATTCACTCATCTGTGTACCCATTCAACACATTGCCTTTGTGTAGCTGCAGAGTGCGCAGCACTTCCACGGGTGGGGGGTGGGGGGAGGGTGGGAGAGGTGCCCCTGAGAGAAGAGGGCCCCGGGACAACCCGAGGGCCTTGGAAATCAGTTAAAGAAGCCAGTGGGAGGAGCCAGGGACAGGCCTGATCAGACTCTCATGGCAGGAAAATTACTCTGGCTTCTCCTACAGTGCGAACAGATTACTAGACTTAGGGACATTACACTTGATTAAAAAGTTATTATTATAAACATGGTCTTAACCTTAAACTCTAGGCCTCAAAAATAAAATGTCAAAAAAGGGCCCCTTTGAAGAAACCACAATAGATCTGTTCTAAATACCTCATTAGTCTATTTCAACACCATTTTTAAGGTCATTATCCGTATAGCAAACATCTGCCATTTTATTCAATTCTCTGAATTTCAACTACCTCTAATTCTAAACCCAACCTTAACTTTCCAACCATAACCTTAACTCTAACCCTAAACCTATCCCTAGACCTAATAGTATCCTCAACCTAAACCAAACACTGAGCTAACCTCTAACACTAACCCCAGTACCAATACCTTACCTCAACCTTAAGACGGAGATAAGAGTTTAAAACGGAGAAAAAGGAAGGAAGAGCTGGCAGGAACTAACAATTAAGAATACCCTCACTCAATCCAGAAAAGGATGAAGGCCTTCTCCTGAATTATCTCATTTAATCTTTACAAAAAGCAGAGAAGTGACTGTGTTATTACCCCTGTTTGCAGATACGAGATTTGAGATTAGAAAGGTGAGTTCCGCCCTCTGCAAGGCTCAGGGTGGTGAGCCTGCCCTCACCCACCCTCTCGGAAGTTCATGTTCTTGCCTCTACGAAAAGCTGCTGATACACTTATATATAGTACAGCTGGTTTAGGCAGCAGATGGGGAGGGGAAAGGCTGAGGTAACCTTGAATAAAAACAGAATAAAGGGAAGAAATGATCAGCTAGAAGAAAAGGGAAAAATTAATTAAAAATAAATAAAATTATGAGAAATTATCCTTTTGATAAGAGCAAAAGAGGTATTTGCTTCTCAAAAGAAGAAAAATGGAGCTTGGAGAGCATCAGCTTTGAATTTTGGGGGGGGATACCATAAGTACAACCATAAACATAGTTTCTATTGAACTATGGAATCCAAGAGCTGGCCTTCTTGCTGAGGTACTAAGATTAAAGATAAAATGTTACAGGAAAGAAGAGTACTTATTAACTTATTTAACACAGCCCCTCTCACCAAACCTGCTATTTGCACTGGGCAAGGAGGTTCGATCAGTATTCAAATCCCCCAAATGGCAGCAGGTTTGGCCGCCTGGCAAGGCAACCCTCCTCACTACGGGGGACAGCAGATCTCCTCTCCCCAAAAGACACTTTCACCCACGTTTGTGCCAAAAATTCTGGAATACAGATTCTCTTTGGAGGGAGAGCCAGTTACTCTGAAGGTTCAATTCATGTCGAAGATACAGTCTAATCCAGGGCCAGTTGGACAGCCAATGTCCATCCACATATTTGAGGAGCACAGGAAATTTCTTCCTGAAAACAGCCTCCCTACTGTGTGGTAGAGGCCTCACAGCAATATGCCTGTAATGTGGCATCTTTACCTGACACCTCTCATCCACTACCAAAAACTTCAGGCACTGGGAGCATTGACAGGAAGGGTGCAAGGGGGGACGCTGGCCCACGTTAGCCTGCCTCACAGAGAAGGCCAGCTAGCCAGGAAGCAGGTGCGTCTATATGTGAGTAAAGAGAACAAGGGCTGTATGCCCAGCACGCCACAGAGTAATGTGTACGTGGTCAGCACTCAGGGTTCCTGGAATAATTGTTGAAGTGTTATGAGAAGTAGGGATTAGGAGTCAGCCCTTAACCTAATGCTTAGGTTTTTCACTAGCTGTATCTGAACAAGCAAAAAAAAAAAAAAAAAATTGCTTAGTTGAGCAAAGTGGAAGTATATCTAGCTTCTCCGTGGGACTTGGTGCAAGCCATGTGTGTTTTTCTAAACATGGGTCCATGTTTTTTGTGCCTTTTTACTTGTTGACAAAGCAGCAAAGCAAAAAGATGGAAGAGGAGGAAGGGAAGAGAGGCAAAACCAAATTTAGTAATTCTCTCAGCTCCTGTCTGGCCTCTTCGGGCTTGCAGGTAGAATCACTTAGGCCAATAAATCAGTACACCTACGGCCCAAGGAGGCCTTTACTGAGAAATATATTTGCGGAGAGACTTAAAATCTTACTGGCATTAGCTACCAGAAAGGGAAGTTGGGGGAGTATTTGAAAACTCCGAGGCAGTAAACCAGCAGCCAGTACACTGAGCGAGAACAGGAGGGAAGAGAAACATTCTCGCTGCCAGAGCCTTTTGCAGATAATTAAAGCACAGACTTTACCTCGCAGCAGGGTGATTTTTAACATACCTGACATAGGGCTCGACTAGAGCTCTCTCAACGTCTCTTCCAGCGCAGTTATGCTATTAGCTTTCAGAATGTCCTACGTGGGGGGAAACACTTTTCTTCAAGCCATTCCATTTTTCAATTATTAAAGAGCTTTGAGTTTAAAAGTTCACCAAATAAAACCCATCACACTCCCATCTCCGATGGACCCCTTGTCTAATGGGTGGTAACGAGATCGCTCTTGCAGACACTACAATCCACATGACTTAAACATCCAGCTGCCCTGTTTCACACTTGGAATAGGCTGTGCAATAAACCTATTCGATCTTTGTGTGTGTGCGCCTCAGAAATGTATGCAGGAGTTTCTTCTTTGCTATAGAAACAGATTTCTTCTTTGCAGTGGAGGAAGTGATTCACCTCTAGGAGGCTAATTTCTTATAGTCGAGTGCAGGATCTTAATAAATAAACCAAAAAGTGAAGTGCTGTTTTGAACAGCCCTCACACCAGCAGGAAGGATCGGTGAATGAGGAACCATAGAAGACTGTTCACCACATACCCATTTACTCCAAAATATTATTTGGATCAGCATTGGATATTTTTAAATAAATTACAAGTGATTCTTCTTTCTGTATTAATTAAGAACGTACACTAGTCCTCAAGTGTTTTAACTCCCCCAGTGCCAAGCTTACATCCTCTGGATTAATTCTGATGCATGAAGAGCTTTAAAAACATAACAATGGTAAGCAACAACTCAGAGTGATTAAGAAATCAAGATGTGTGCAGGTGCTAGTAAAAAAAAAACAAAAAAACATGCAGAAAGATGGCAAATGGAAATCGGAAAGCTTGCCCAGACACACGTCGGGACAACCTGAGAATCGGAACCTAAGGCTTCAGATGTGCTACATTTATACACAGCTCACTTTGAAAGAAACTGCGGGAGGAGGAGGGTATGAAGAATGTGAAAGACGCAACGCTGTAGCAGAGGGCCTCGCACAGAGTGAGTACTCAAGAAAAGTTAGCACGAAGCACATGAAAAGCAGTGAAAAAAAGGTAGGGATGGAAAGAAAGTTTTTCTGCTGTGTCTTTAAGTAGATTTGCCACACAGAAGGGGAACAAGCCATCTTTTGTCCAGGCTGGTAACGTCCGATGGCAAGTCCTAGCTGTGTGTATTACTCAGCGGTATTCAGAGAAACAGCCAATAGGATGGATGAGTAGATGAGAGAGAGAGAGACTGACTATGAGGGATTGGCTCACATAATATGGAGACTGAAGTTCAACGTTTGCAAGCTAGAGGCCTAAGAGAGCCGGTAGTGTAGTTCTAGTCGAAGCCCAAGGGCCTGAGAACACCTATGTCCAAGGGCAGGAGCAGACAGGTGTCCCAGCTCCAGGGAGACCAAATTTGCCCTTCCCCCACCTCTTTGTTATATTCAGGCCCTCAACAGATTGGGCGATGTCAACCCACACTCGTGAAGGTGACCTTCCTTATTCAGTCTACTGATTCGCATGCTGATCTCTTTGTAAGCACCCTCACAGACACACGCCAAAAGAATGTTCTACCAGCTATTTGGACATCCCTCACTCAGCCCAGTCAAGTCAGCACATAACATCAGCGATCCCAATATAACTATCAACTTACAAAGCCCATTTCAATTCAATCAATAAAAACGTTCCTTCTCTGTCAGCATAATACTCTCTTTCTGTACTACAAGCTGGTTTGTCTCTTCATGCACAGGTTTTCTCAGTTTGGAGAACCTGTAGCCAAAGTCTTCCTCCACAGCCATTCTGAGAGGATTCTAGGCCACTGGCATTTTCAGCCCAGATTCTATAAATTGGAAGCCTCTCTGATAAGGATAGAAGCAACCAATGTGTAGTAATATTGAAGTGTCTCATTTTATCCGAAACAGAGAACCTGGACCTGAAATACATCCCTCAGAGGCTCCCGGTACGACCTCTCCAACAGTGACCGGACCAGAAAAGACATCTCAGGAAGACTTACTGTTATCACAGAAGAATGCCTCAGAAAAGCTGAACGTTGCAGATTTTTATTAACGTTAATCCCAACATGCAAGTTTTCTTTGTTGACAGGGTTTTTATTTTCTGTTGCGGCAGTGATAAATGATTTAAGACTTTCTTGACAAATGGCCACAGGAAGCTGAAACAGGGTTTCCTTTGGCCTCTTTCAAGGTAAGCCCCTGCCCACAGGCTCAGTATTGATTTCAGTGAATTAAATACAGTCTTACACACTCTACTCCTAGAATAGTCGATGTTCACTTTTACCTAAACATAACTGAGCAAATGGTCTTTTTTAGTTTGAGTTATAGAGTGGAAAACAAACACAAGCTAATTATATCGAATAATCTCTAGGAGAAAACAAACCATATAGAAACAATTCCCTGTGTAGACCTTCAGTTAAACTCTGCTGAGTCATGGGCGAAGTCCTCATCATAACTGGGAATAGAAAGGTATTGTTTCAAACCTATTATGTACAAATCATCTAATTTTTCAAGGTTAATGAGTGTAATTTACCCATCTTTGGTTACTAAAGGGGTTATATATGGTGAACAAAACTTGAGAGTTCATCCATTTCGTTTCTGTTGTTGATTCACCCACATTTGTTTGGCTTTTATGTTCATGTAATTGATTTGTCTAATTCTGCCCAAAGCAGATGGGCAACTACTCATGACCACTTGCAAACCATTTAGATTATTATTGTACTGATGTTTATTCAAGGACGAATGGAGAGAACATAAAAGGTGTGATGTTCAACTTAGCATAACAATATCATGAAAAATCTATTTGGTCTCAGCAGTAAAATAGATTCTGCCCAGTCAGCTTCATGAGTGCGAGTGAATTGCTTCTGCCCATGGTGCTGGACCAGCTACCCAAATTAATTACGGCAGTGTTCTAGCTCCACAGTGTACTGCAAACTCTCTAAGAGAATAATAAAAGAGCAGTTATCTCCAATGCTACTTGATGTTAAATTTAAATTTCATATTGAAGACATCCTTCTCACACTTTTGAACCAGAGGATAGAAAATTATAAGCACCTGTTAAAAATAAGTAAAGGGATATGTCTGATAATCCAGAGAGCCACAGTCTATTCGAATAGTTCACGCACAGCACCGATCCTAATTTTTTCAATGCGTATAATTTTTTCTACTTTAGTAACATATAATATACTATGTTAAACCTCACAACTTTTATAGTGTTGCTTTAAATTATAATTAGTATCACTAAAATAACACAATGTCTATATAGAACCTTTCCATTTTCTTTTCCAGAGATATCCTATACAAATTTATATTTTTTATGTTTAGATTTGACATTTTCATAGATTTAAACAAGTTTAAGGGCTAGTGTTTATTAGATAAATAGCAGGACACTTTTTCTTTGTGCTGATTAAAGCTATGTCCCTAAATTCCAGATCAGTTAAAAATACTTTGGAAGGACTGGAAGGGTGTTTTACTTTTTCTTCTCAAGTGCTAACGGTCAAGTCAGTTGACAGCGCAGACCAGAGATGTCAAGAAGATACGTAACTTCTGTGCAGAAAAAGACCCAGCTTAGAAATGTACATACCCAAGTGTTTGAAGGGAAAAGCTAATGAGCTCTAATCTTTTGCTAAAGATCACTGTGGCTGAGATCTGTTAGAGACTCACCGAGACCGTTTTCCTGCTCTGGCCGTGAGGGAAGACCACTTTCCCCAGACCTTGCGCATCTGGATACGGACCGTGCGACTGAGGCCTGGCCAGGGCGTGTGAGATGAGCCACGGGTGTGATTAAGCCTTTTTCTGGCCTGACCATGATGTCCCCAGTCTCTTCTCACCAGATTTTCTTTGAGTTAAGTTCCAGTTTACATGGGAAAACCTTGGTCCACTTTGAAATTCAGACAGAAATTTAGATGATTAGCCTGAAGTTCTCAAAACCAGAAAGTTTTGGAATGTTTTAAGAATGAAAGTTGTTTAGGCCAGTCTAGCAAAAGCTATGAGCATCCCAGAACTCCATTTTTTTAAAGACTATGGATCTTGGAAACTGCATGTTCTGCTTATAGTATATGTATTACTGAGTGTTAAGGATTAAGATACAGTAATATAGAGAGGCTTTTTAAAGTCAAGCAGACATAACGCAATTTTTTTTTTTGATGACTGTGCAGACAAGTCAATTCCAAGTGCTTCAGGTGTCCCACTCTGAACATCAGTGTTCTGCGAACTGTACAGCCGACGCAGAAGCTGAGGGTGACTTGGTTGAATCTGGAGCAGCCCATGGCATTCCCTAGGTTATATTTTTAAATAAAACCCTAAAATGAAAGATTTTCATTGTTTTTTTTAAAATTTCTGTGACACTGCCCAGACAAAAACACTTTAGCTATTTTAGCTTCCTATTTATTTGTTGCAGATGAATGAGAATTTTTTATAATACATTAGTTCAATTTATTCATACCGTAAGATCTACATTTATGTTCTCACAACCACCTTCCACTAGCCTCTCTCTGTAAGTGAAAGATCACTTAGCTTTACAGAAATATAAACAATGCCGTGCTTTGTGCATATTGATGTTTAAAACCTCAACCTAAAATTCTACAGATTTTACAATAAAGGCTGAGACTCTCAGCAACTCACTCTAAGGGGAACTTTAAGTCTTGCACTGAAGCGTGAAAGATAATGTCTTATTTTCTTCGATTCACTTACATTTCATTTCCTTTCATTAAAGGGTTTATAACTTCAAATCCTTTGAAATGTTCTCCTTCTTGTATTTAATGTAGCCTGATCTTTTGCTTAGGAAAATACATTGCCATATTTAGCAATTTTCTGAGAAGTTCCTTAAACAGCTTTGCCTTACAAAATGCTTAGCACCACGGTGTAATGGTAACTCTACAATGAAGTTTCGTGTTTTTGTAATCCTTCTCCCTTAACGGAATAATTATTGGTTAAAGAATAGTTTCTTCCCAAAAGGCTTTGAATGCTACGGTCCAAAATGCCGTCCGACAACCTCGGAGAGTGAATGAGCTTGTCACTGGGGCATGTAACCCTCCTGGCGAAGAAGAAGGAAATATGCTGCGACATAATTAAATACTTACTTTCGGGGAAATATAGGAAAAGAAACTTCATCTTTTGTCAACTACACTTTTGTTAACCAAGACTTTGCCAGATTTGAAGCATGTCAAAACTGGTCTTTCCCTCAGCCATTTAAGTACCAAGAATGCACACTCATTGTTCACAACCAGTTTCCGCTGGCAAGTGACAAAACAGCTAGTTGGAGAGTCAGCCTCGGTCAGTGTCTATTTAGGGCAAAATGTCAAAAAAGAATGTCCCGCATTTGGGGCTCAACAATAATGAACATGGCTAACTCTGAAAATTAACAAAAGAAAGTGAACAGCTTTTTAAATTCTGAAGAACGGTAGATTCTGGTGTCCTTTTTGTTCCGATTGTTGTGGGTTAACCCTCTGAAAAGACCACCTGTTGGGTGACCATTTTGTGATTGTATTAAATGCAGTGATTGCATAAAAGAACACTTTCCCAAATAACCTGGCATTATTATTCACTTATTTTATAGTAAATCTGCATTCAAAACCTGCATTAAAATATGAGGCTGTTCTCCTAAGTGAAAATTAAAGCTACAAGTTTGGTGTAAATGCACACTCAACTGCAAATGCATGATTTTATGGTCGAATGCATTATATTTAAAAATGAGCTCATGTAAGCCTTTGATATGGCAATTAGAGAGTATGTTGCATAGAGTGAAATGGTCAAAGTGGTGCATAGCGGACAGGGAATCCCAGAGGTAATGACACAAACCAAGCGCATGTAATTGTTCGACTGACACAGAGAGACAGAATGTGGCCGGAGAAAATGACTGTTGCCCATTAAAAGAATGTGATATCCTCGGCAACCCCGAAAGCACATTTCACTGGGACAATACCTTCGAACTCACGAACAAAAGAAGTTCTAAAAATCCTCTAGAACACAGTGGAAATTACAATATTACTGTTTAAGCCCAGGTGATGAAAATGAAAGTTTGTGTTGTCGGTGATGACTAAGAGGAGAGAGAATACTAAAATAAAGCAGAGGAACTCCTAAGACTAAAAGATAATTTGCCTATAACTATCTCTCTAGTAGTTTTTACATAGGTTTTTTTACTTTAAATGTAACACATAAGAGCTTATCTGTGGTGTAGGAACAAATAATTTGTCTGTGTGAGCATTTCCAGCTTTGTGACTACTTTAGCCTAGTGTGGTGAAGATCAGGTCTCTATTCCCTGACTTTTAGGGGCACGTGAGCCTATGGAGTTAATATATTTTCTGAATTTGGAAAATAAAACTTTAAAAATGTTTTTTAAATGTTACATTAAATAGTTTCTAAGATTTTCTAAATATTTCATATTTCAATTTAATTCTGATTATAGTCTTTTCCTCGTTTATTCAACTTTGCCCCACTTAGTAAGTGATTATATTGTCACAAAAATAATACTCCTTTGTCACTGAGATACATCCAAAAAGTTTATCCCTAAGTTTCTCAGTTTCTATTCAATCAAAGCTTTACTTCTAAAAATGCTTTTAAAAGTAGAGAATTATTTCTGTTATAGTAAAAGCAAACTCTTCCTTGAAAGAGAAAAAATAACAGTGCTTTCTGTAAGCCTTATTTGCAAGGTAGAAAGACCACTGAGAAAGAAATTTCCAAGTTGATTAAGTTTGTAAACAATCTCATTGTTGAGTCATGCAAAATATAATGCCACATTTTACCAGTTAAAAATTATCGTTCTTCTGTGACAGTTGTCCCAATTTTTTCCCCTTGCCCTCCTCAGCCCAGCTCACCTGCTGTTCTCAATTTTTCAGTAAGTTCATTAAACTGTGAATATTTAGTCAAAGTGTGAATTTTTACAAAAATTCCTCCCTGGTTAGATTTAAAGGAAGACTTTTTTTCTGATAAATAAGCACATTTGGATATTATATACATTCTCTCACTTTATTTTATTTTATTTAAAGAAAAGTTTACATCTTCCATATCCACAAGCAAAGATAATCCTGGTTTTCTAGAATATTATTTTCTCCTTCTGTTTCCGAGCATTACATAGATAAATATAGTGTTCAAATATAAAGTTGTGGAAGAATATAGCAAAGAGCAAATATTCACAATTAGGGTGGGTACTGTAAATGAGATAACTCTTCTTCGTAAATTTGGATTTTTATGGTGAATAATTATGTAAACAGCCAAATGTCATGCCCATGTATGTGTCTGGAAAAAGAGCTTAATTAAGAGACTGAAATTATCTGGCAATTTTAAATTTTAGTTCATCTCACACAAGTTTAGCTTCCTAAAGATGTTTTCTTGATGTAAATGCCACTCAATAGAATACTCATCACCCTTCCATAAGAAAAACCATACAGAAAATTAGCAAAGCACATCATGTCATGTAAAATCATGTCCTAACCTAGTGTCAGAGACCATTGGAAGTCAGTGACTTCGCAGGTTAATACAATCTAAAGCTGTTTGTGAAGATGTACTATACCCAGGCCAAAATATACTCTATTCTCCTAAGGAAAATGGCATCTTACAAGCACCCTCAAAAAAAAAGGGCAAAATTATAGAATATATAATAAATTAATATGACTTCCATGTTTTCTAAAAGGATTGAGCCCATGAATCTAGTTAAATAGAATCATAGATATAAACTTGAGTTTATGTTGAAAAATAGGGTAGGCTTGATAAAAAAAAAAAAAAGAGAGAGAGAAGTGGGTCTTTACGAGAGTCACAATGTACCTGGAACTGCAAGGGTTAATAAGAGGTAAGGAGGAGGTGAAGGGAGAAGAGGGAAGGGAATGAGATGAACTGAGCAGATGAAAGAAAGGATTCAATGGGAGGTATTGTTGGTCACAGCCTGGTGTCAGAAACAAAACTAGAAAAATGGGAACTGCTTCAATATGGAAGGGAGACAGAAAATAAATAAATGTACACCACATAGTAAAAAGAAAAAAAGAATAAAAAGGCTTTCAGGCATTTCACAGAGCATATCTGTGGAAAAATAAAGCAAGCAAGAAAGGAAAGAAAACAGTGAGATTGAAATTTTTCCCAAAGGTATCTCATCTAGAGAGTTTCATTGTGTCTTCCCTTTCACATCAAAAATTTAATTTTGCATTCCCTTTGTCTGTCTTGAGGCACATTTCTGGTTTATTCCATGGGTTTCTTTTTTCCTTTAAAAGTTCTCCTTATTGGCTAAAAGAATGCATAAAGATCAAATTCTTACCTACTCTTACCCCCAGGAATGTCTTATTAATGAACGTTTGAGTGTTTGCTCATCCCTGCTGTGCCCGTAACAGCCATCATTTTTGCTGTCTTTAGGACACCCTTCTGTGATGCTGACACTAACAGACTCTATCCTGGGAACTTACCATTAATCAATAAAGCTCCTTCTATGTTCATGGAATGGAATATAATAAGTTGAATTGCTCTTTTCAACCCCAGGGTTGTGGTTCCAACCTGATGACACATTTTATTTCTGATCCTTTGGGGTCTGTCCAGGCTGCTGTGGGTGGTCCCAAGAATCAGGAGGGGTGATTTATTTGGGCTATTCCAAATCTCTGCTTGAATAAACTCAAATCCCAGATTTGACTCTGGAAGGAACTAGTCCTTCCCTGACTTTTTTGCTCATTTTGGCCCAGGGCCACATGAACATACCAAATCCTGTCCATATTTGCAACTTGGGGTTAATTCCGACCTGAGCTAACCTGCAATCAGGAAGGACACCCGGCCAGTCACTTCCCTAAGCTACAGCATGTGGGAGCAGGACCAGGATGGGGGCAACCAGGATTGCCTGGACAAGGAACTTCGGTTAATCTCTTTATAAATGCAAGGGTACCAGTCATTTCTCACTTCACAAGCATGTCACCAGTGTACAGGCCCGTTCTCCTCCACGGACCACCACTCTGCAGCATTTGTTGAGTCCCCATGGAATGAAGACACTACCATTCAGCTGATGATGCCAGGCCCCGCATACTGTGTCTCCTCTGTATGCCCATCCCCCACAAGTAACCTCAGGCAGCAGTCCTTATCCTGATCTCTCTGGTGCCCATGGCAACCCCATCTATTAATGCTGAAATGTTACTGCAGGTTTTTTTTTTTTTCCTGGAACCTTTTTGAAATGAACTTGTGTAGAATTCACAGCCCAAACTTACCAGCCTGAAACCAATCAGGTTTGCTGAGACGCACCATCTAAAAGCTGACTTGTGCATTCTTACTGATTAAACCTGCCATTTAACAAAAGCTTTTTGCATTTCGGAATTCATTTTCTTCCCTTCACTATTTTCTCCTAATTGCTTATGTAGAAAACTACTCAGGAGCAAACTCTCTTGCAAACCCTTACTTGAGATTTACATGAACAGTACATGTGTGTGTCTATACATGCAATACTTGAAGGACTACATTTTTAAAAGCTTAGACATGTTCTATATCTAGAAAGTTCTATGTAGTTTCTTTTCAACTTTCTACATCTCTGGGCTATCATATTTAGCAAATTGATAGTGAAGGATAGAATCTTATAAACCTCCCTTGCACCAAAATGTTTTATAAATTGTCTAGTTTTTGGTTATTGCAAATTCTTTATAATCAGTTTCTGGAAAAAAGGGCACAAACATCAGGTTCTGCAAAGAAATTTGCTAGCCTCCAGGTGACGTCTGAATATTTGAAGACGTTTTTTGGTTTAACTTCTTCCCTCCAGGAGCACCCTGGTGTAGAGTGCTCTCATTGCCCCTGGGGACTGCACGTGTCCTCAGTTTACCCAATCTTGCTTCTCTAACACAGTTTGTATTCTTTTGGGTTTTTAAAAACCCTGTTTTGGGGTCAAATATATGGTAATGAAAGGCAACTAGACTTAGAGTGGTAAGCATGCCATAGAGTATACAGATGTCTAATTATAGTATTATACACACCTGGAATTTACATAATGTTATTAACCAATGGCCCAATAAATTTAATTAAAGAATATATAAAAACCCTGTTTGAAAATTGTATTCACTTAATATGCCTGTCTTGAAGAGGTCAAAAACCCTAATGCTCCTTCATTTGTATGTCACCTGCTAAGGGAACATCTTTCATAAACTGCACAAGATTGTGAAATTAATTAGAAGAGCCAGAACTCTATCCTGGAGTCACCCACTGCTGAAATTCAGCCACTTGTTAAATAAATAAAAAAACACTTGTGAGTAAGCATAGTACTGCTAACATCACACACCTAGGTAAGGCAGGACATAAATGGAAAGACTTTCTCTACCAGAATTGGGAGAAGGATGTGTGTTTAAAAGCTGGAACGTAATGACCACACGTGGGACTCTGAACCAAAAACCCAGGGTTAAAGCTTGCCTGATCAATAAATCATGGATAAGGCCCACATCAAAGAGAGGGTGTGCTGAGCACGAAGCTAGGACATGTGCTTGGGGTGAAGAGAAAGGCTGCCTCCTATAGCCTCCTACAGCATTCTTCAGGGTACCAGCCCCAGGGCAATTTTATTCTCTTCGGTGCAGACCCACGCTGCTCTACCAGGAATGCCGGCAGGACCTTGGTAGGGCTGCAGCCGTTGTAAGCAAGGTTAGTCAGTCATTCTGTACGAAGAGGAGCTTTCTGGCTGCAGAAAGAATTGAAACCTGACAGGTTTGCTAAGCAAGGGCCAGGTAGTTATAGTAAGAGACGGTCTTTCCCCGTGAAGGGCTCCATTAATTATCCATGTGGGCAGGGATTGTTGCTCTTGAGCAGTTACTGATAGAGATATTCAAACAGTTAATGAAGCTCCATCTGTACAGGGGCTTCCAAGTGGAAGTACAGGCTGAATTCATTAGTTTCAGATGGGAGGCTTTTTTCCCCCTTTCTCTTCTTTTCTTTAAGCAAGGAGAAAACCCACTGTCCAAACAAACAGCATTTGTAAAGTTCTGAAAAGACATTGCCATTGGAAATGGGGAGGGGGAAAAAGAATAAATGCTTTCAAGCAAACCCTACTTTCTTTAAAATGAAAAACAATGGTAAAGGTTTCTATATGTAATTAAAATCTCATTCTGAAGTTACCATTGCTACTGGCTTCCAAAGAACTCAATTAACAGGAAACTGTAAAGAATATGGTATTTTCTTTGACAAGCATTACAAAGTGCTCCTAAGTAGACAATAGGTTGGATAGTAGCTTTTACCTCCAAATGATAAGCAATTATGGTTCATTCCAGGGTAGAAGAAAGGGAGGTAAGGCTAAGAAAAGTAGATTGAAGTTATTTTTGTATATTGAAATGAGATTTTCAAGTGTGCATATTTATCATTAGACTCTATACTGAAATCCAGACAAAAATGATACCTTTGTACAAATTCTAACTTAAGAAAATTATGTTATTTCTTTAAAAATAAACTAGAACCCCTCTCCTCCCCTGTTTCTAATATTTCACCCACTGCACACACACCAGACCAGGGTCTCATTTCTCAGCCAGAGGCTTTCTTACAGTTGAAGATTGAGTGCACGGTCCTGGGGACCATCTCCCCTCCCCCCCACTCCCACTTCCACCCCCGCTCCGCGCGTTGGTTCCGCAGTGCCCGCAACAGTGTAAGCTTTAATTTCAAAGTACGGAATGAGGCCTCCACAGGTGTGTGGGGACGGCACAAAGCACAGAAGAGACAACGTGCGTCACCCGAAGGTTGGTGAAGTTGACCCACCGAGCCAGTCAGCCGTGGGCGATCTGATTAAGCACTGCTTCAGGGGTCTGCCTCTTGGAGTCGCTGAAAATTGGGTCTAGAAATCCAGGGTCTGAAGCAGCCCGCCGCACGCCCAGGGCACTGACACACGCCGGCTGCCTGCTCCGAAGAAAGTGGACCACCACGCACACCTGGGGAAGGCGACAGCAGGGCACGCTCTCAGAGCTAATGAGCAAAAGCGGGACACCTGGGAGGTAAAAAAATTCAATCATAAATAAATAAATAACTAAATACCAGGAAACTACCTGTTATTCTCTACCTGTGAGGACCTGGGACGGCGCCTGAATTTCTGGACTTTGTCTTTAATCACAGACACAGACCTTGGAATTTTGTCGATTCCTTCTTTTCTTACAGGCTTCCACCCCCCTGCCCCCCGCCCCTTAATGGAGATCTTGAACTGCAGAGCCGCCGTGTCAGAACTCAGATGGTTAACATTCACTTCTTGCTGTTTTATTGCATATTACTGTGCGCGCCTGAGCAGCGGGAGCAGATTCGGGCAATTACAATCAAGTCAGGGCACACGCCGCGGCGGAGCAACACGAGCATGATGAGGATACTGATGAGGCACTTATCGAAAACCCCACATCATCCACACTCATCAGCCACAGCATGTCACCCCAAATGAGGCATCAGCTGCCTTCAAAAGGCTCATTGCACAGTGTTTACCGCTTCCCTCGGACCCACTTTTGATTTGACGGTCAGAGCTGGGTTCAAACAGCAGCTGTCTGGCAAAGACAGGTCTGTGGCTTCTCACAGCTTCCCCCCGAGTCCTGGGGCTTTGTCTGGGGAGCTTTGGGGAGCCAGACAGCGGCAGGGCAAAGGGACGCGGGAAGGCAGAGCAGTGTCCAGTTCCGTTTCTGTCAAAGAGGAATCCCTTTCCTAGAAGGGGCCCTTGATTAATTTCAAGCACTAGCGCGCAGGGGTGGCATAATGGGGGCGGGCGGGGGAGGCAAGGAGCCTTTCACAGTTCTCCTCAAAACAGTAACAGGGTGGGTGGGACCTCGAGGCAGACAGTAGTTCTGGAAAGGTCAGTCCCTTTGGAAGAGACAGATCCCACCAGGAGAGCCATTCAAGTGGTGATTTTTAATTCTTTCATCATCAACTCATTTTGGATGGTTGGCATTTATTAGCAATTTAGAAGAGGCCTTTATTTCAAAAACTGTTCTTCTCCTATAGAAGGAAGTAGATACGTTCCTAGTAATATTCCTTAAAACTATTCCCTGCTTTTACTACTTAAAACTATTCTTTGTTACTTTGGGTTAATGCAGCTTGCAGCTAACTACTTGGTGGAATCTATTTATTTACACTGAAAGAAAAAAAAAAATACCCATTACCATTTGCTTTCTAATCTACGTCATTCCTGCTAGGGAGAGGGCAGCAGGTTGATACATTTTTGTACATTTTTTTTTATGGTTGGATTAATCAATCCATTTATTTTAAAGCTAAGTGCTCTTAATTTTGTAAAAACTTATCCTACGGTAAAACATTTTCCAGTTAGGTCTAGATCAATTGAACTGATACCTATAAAACCCACCCAGACTTTCAATTTTTCAATCTTTTGTGGACTTTCCAGTTCTCCCCCACACCCCCATGTGGGGGTGCCACCTCAAGCATCCAAAGCACCACAGTAAGAAGAAATGGTAGCACACGGCGTTGAGCCTGGCATGAGGCGGGCAGGGAATAAAGGTGAGCTTCCTCTCCCCCAAGGCACTGATCTCTTCTGCAGACAGTGCCACGTGCTGAGTGTTGTTCGGCAAGGAGCTTGGCGGGGATCAGGTTCAGAGAGACAGGCCACCAGAGTAACAGACGCTGATGAAGTTCCCTGATTCTGGGACCTAGAAACAAGCTCAGGGCACCCGACAAAGGCCTGAGGTGCTCCTTCCACACCGGGCACGGGCTCTGGGTGTCAGGAACTCTTTCCTTCCGCTTTAATCACAGCCACTACTTTGTTTTCAGTTTTCACATGTGATGCTAAAGCAGTTGGCTTTAGGCTGTTAACGGGATTTTCACATCTTTCTAAAAACTGGGGAACCAAACTAAATACTTTTTGACAAACCTTTGAGTTTACAGAACTTTAATAATTATGAGAAATTATTTTACTTTTTGTTGTCGATCATTTTACCCAGTGATGTTAACTTAAAGAGTTTCCAGGAATTTCAGGAAAGGGACACCTTGATCTCCATTCTGTCTCCGAGGCTGTGCTGGGCTTCTTTCCTTCTGGGTCCCTTTCTCCTCTCAACCTTCTAAAACTCCTTCCCATGTTCTTTGCCTTAGATTCTAGTCTGGCCCTTCCTTCCCATACTCTTCTATAGTTTCTTGGGGTCTTTCCTAAGTTAAACTTACAGGTTTATATTACATACTTGGATTCAAGGGAAAACCCCATGACATGGTTTAGTGTGGTGAGCACAAAGGCCCAGAGCAATGTGTGGCTTTGTTGGCTCTGGAGGAGCCCAGACAAGAGGAGGCAAACATAAACTTATGTTTCCCTTTAGTACCCTACCCGCCCCCCAACCCTCGGACTCCAGTAGGAAAGAGGAGGCTTGGTGCCCAAAGAAAGTGCTTATTATGTTATGGTAAGTGAATACTAAAGGGAATACAAACTATGGATGCAGAAAAAATATGGGTGGGTGCCATGGGATAGTGGAAAATTTTGGAAAGGTAGATTAAGAATTAACACAAGAACGTCAGGTTCATCTTGGTCTTTCCAAGTTTTGCCTATGACTGATTTTCACTAGGTCATGTCTTATTAACCTTTCACTTATATTTCTTTTTAGAGTTCTTCTAGTAGATGAGATCTATCGATGATGCCAGAAAAGAAAATGAGGTTTTAATGAGAGTTCAGCAGGAGATCATGGAGAGGATTCATGGAGCAATCAGATGTATTTGTATGGACTTCAGCAACCTTGTAACCATCGACAATGCCCACATTGGTTATTGGTTCTAGGGGTTGCAAACATTACCTATATTTCTTTAGGAAATTTTAATATCATTGGTTGTATATGTGTGCGTGTTTTAACTTTTATATATTGGATAACTTTCTATGTTTTACTACTGATAGAAGTGTTGGGGATGGCAGGAGAACTACAAATTAAAATGCAGCATGATAAATTCTAGGCAATTATCCAAATCAAGTGAAAAGGAATTATTCATGTAGAGTATTCAGAGGAAATCCTTGGTCAGATGGCTATTGAGTCTTCTAGTTTTCAGCCTCTGGCTTGGGAATCCAGAGGAAAACTGTCCTACTGGACTCTTGCTGGAAGCTTCAGAGAAGATGCAGGCAAGAAAGAGGCAGTTTGCATGCATGTATACGCGGCAGCATGCACATCTCCAGTTTGTGTGTGTGTGTGAGAGAGAGGGGGAGAGAGAGAGAGGGAGATCTCTTTGTGGGGTCATCATCGAACGCTCTTTGTGATGCACATTCTAAATTAGGCAAGAGGGATGCATCTTTCAAATGCAGATCATGTTTGCATTAGGAGAGCAATGAGAACACTTGTCAGTTTCAGAACATTTATGTGCTAGAAGTACTGTTAGCAGAAGAGCAGTTTAGATAAATTCAAGACTTTTTTTGCTGATCACAAACATTAAGCTTCACACCTGAAGCCCTCAACCCCCCGCTGTGCTCTAATCCTAGCACCATTCACCCTTCGAGACTCAGAGTGCTGTGCCTCAGCTCTCAAACCTTTGATTGCCCTTACTTTGAATGCCACCACCTGCAAAAATGCCTTTTTATTCCCTTTGAGCCTCTTGAGAAGGAAGTAAAAATGATAATTCATGACAAACATTAATTAATTGTTTACAAGATGATCTTTTCTTTTTCCAACTTCTGTTCAGCAGACATGTTGAATTGCAAGATTCCACTCGCGACGCCAGAATTCGTCAAGAGGCTTGCATTGTTGTTTCTCACTGAGGCATAGGACCGACTGCAGGCCATTGTTTCTCCAGCTCAAGTGGGCCTGTCTGGTTCGTGTTGGAAGAATGGGGGTGACATGCGTGAGTTCCCAAGTACAAAAGAACTACCGGTTCTAGGCAGGAACGGGGGGTTAGCCACTAATGCAGAGTAAATAAACATTTTTCACCACCTCTTGCTCTATGTGATTTTTTTTTAAAGGTCAAGAGCTGCCATTACAGTATTTTAAAAGCTTCAAATTATGTTTAAAGAATGTACCACTAAACTCACAGAAACCTTATCAGAATTTAGGAACCCACTGTGATTGCTTGGTTATTGAGTTTCTCATCGCTGGAAGATGGTATTGTAAAAGCCGTGCCGATGCCCCGTGGTTTCAGATATCCTGCAATTTGCTCAAAGACAATATTGTTCAAGTTCTTCTAAATTGTCTTCAAAATATGGAAAGTGTTGAGATATTTCAATTTCAAAATTTCACGCGGTCCACACTGGTGGCCACCCATTCTGGACAAACAAGGACAGGCTCTGGGGACCTTTCACAACAAACGTGTTCCAAATGCAAAGAACAGGTCCTGTTCCTGCAAAATCTCCAGTGTGTGTGTGTGTGTGTGTGTGTGAAAGAGGCAGAAATCAAAGGCAGAGGGAGATCTTTTTAAATTAAAGAATCAAAAGCTTACTTCAAGGAAGTGTAGAGTAACAGGAGAAAGACTTCCTCAGCAACTGAGGTTTTCAGATTTCAAATTAGGAGCCCTTAGCTCACGGCAACTGGGCTAAAAATCAATTCTATATTTTCTGAGTTAATGCGAAGAATTGCACTCAACAGACATGGAGACTAATAAGGTATGCAGAAGGAGTAAAAGCAGCACACACACACAAATTCAGGCCTTAGTTTTGGCCATGATCCAGCACAATGATGTTTCAACCAGATTTGAAAAAAAAAAATCAATAACATCTGTGGTATAATGGTTAATTAAAGCAGCTCTTCAGTGGAGCTCAGGAGGAGAGGCTCGGCCTGAAATTCAGACAGCTGAAGCTTGATTATCAGGAAAGAATGCTTTTTTAGCTATAAGTGGATAGGCCAAAAGCTGCAATGTGTCGAAATGGGGAGAAAAATTGCTTTTATTTTAACTTTAGGTAATCAATACATGCATTTCACCTGTATTAGGATGCTACTCAGCTCCAAAGCCTGTTACTCCACTTCAGCATAAATTCTAGCTACTGTCTTTTGAAACTTCGGTTTAAAAAGGAGTCCTCCCTCCACCTCCAATTCCCTATAAAGCAAAAGAAAAGATTATGCAGGTGTGGGTGCATGTCCTTGAGACCAGTTATAAAGCTCAGGCTCTAGCGTGGTCCAAGGGGTTTAATCCATAAGCTATGAGCAAAGCTGACCTGACCTTGGGGTATACAGAGGTCACAGCCAAAGTACAAAGGCGGCAATAAAACCACTAAAAATTCTCAAGGAAACTGTGAAGAGCACAGTCAAATTTCCCCCTTCCCCCTTCTTTTTGTCTTTCTATTGTTTCAAGTACTGTGTCAGGGATATTCTGTTTACCTTTTTAAAGACAAAGGTCGAAGAATCAACAATGATGTCTCCTGGCCATAGATGGCAAAGTTCTTTAAAGAAAAAACAGCTGGTAACACCCATCTTGACACCTTGCTTTGGCTTCTGTCTTGAGTAGAAGTGTCTACAAGGGCTACAAATTTCCAAACTCCCTCCAGCCAACTGTGCTCAGAAAGGTCAGAGGCAGGCTTCGCGAGCCTCCAGGGGCACAGCACTGAAGCAGGATCTTGGAGTTTGAAGAGTTCCCAGGCAGACAAGGAAAGAGAAAGGCAGAGAAAGCATTCAGGACATATGTGGGTTATAAGACCAGTTCAGAAGAATATATGAAGGAAGAGATACAAATTTTTATAAAATCTTCATAAACTTTATATGTTACATTGGCTGTTGTCATTTTAAGAACTGTCATGATCAGAGTTTCCAACACCTTCCTTTATGGCTCTCACAGCCAACCAGTCCTTTCTCTCACCTAACCACACGCTCTGGCCGGGGGCTGGCAAAGTCACGGCTGTGGCCTCTTCTCTAAATTAAATGCATTCACCGTCTTCAGTTTTTCCTCAGGGGTCCAGCTTTTCGTCCCATGACTTTTCATTTTTACCTTTCTCTGAGCATTTTCCCGATTCCTTCTTTTCTCCACAATGTCAAAATGTGAGCTAGATTTAAAGGGCCAGGAAGTTGGTCTGTACTAAAGTATGCCTTAGGAGAACGAATAATAATGCCTACCACATTTCATCTTAAAAGTGTTGGTCTCTGGGTGGAACCCTACTCCTTCACTACTGTGTTATATTAGACAAGAGACATAAGCTCCCTGGGCTCCAGTTTCCCCATCTGAAAAATGAACACATGACAATAACTACTCAAATAGTTACTATGTGGGTTTAGTGAATTGATATTTGTAGTGTTTAGAATAGTGCCTGCACAGAATTGCTAAATCAGTGATTATTAAATAAATATGTTACCAGTACTTATTTAGCATGTGCTTCTCTGACCAACTTTATTTTTGTCACAATTTTGTGGTTCCTTTTATGGCTTCACATGCTACTCACCACTTACGCAACTCAACCTTTCCCTGCTTTTTGACATGGGACAATTCTCCACTATCACTTTAAATTTGATTTTTGTCCTGCATTAGCAACTCATACTTAGAGATGATTACTTACTCGTTGTTATTTTATTATTCATATTTTAAAATTATGTTGCCAGATGTTCTTCCCAGCAAAGGAATGGCATTTGCCTTTGCATTCATTTGGATAAGTTTTATGGTTTTATGCCTTGAAGACTGACTCTCCATTCTTGCATCTGTTTTCCTGAGTTGGCCTTTATGCTCTTCCTTGGTAAACTGGTATAATTTCGGCCTTTTCAGCCATGTATTTAGCACCCCATCTTTAATTATTTCTGGAATAAAACAAGTATAAGTAACTACATAACACTTAAAGTGCATATATCTTGAACAACTACCAATTTAGGTACCATGTTCTCTGTTGTCAATATAAAAATATAAAGACTGTTGCTTAGGACGGGCTTCAGAAATTAGCAGATTTAACTATTATTTAAAAAACCGAGCTGAAGCACACTCAGACCTATTCTCGTTTGTACTGTAAAATAAGATGGTAGGTAAGCAGCTCAGAGGATGGGAGTTCCAAAACTTCATCAAGGATCCAGTGTCCTTCTTTTTCTCCTATTTTGGTTTCCACCCTCAGGTCATCTCAAGGTTCAAGATAGTTGCCGAAACATCAGCTGCTACATCTGTTTCCCAGGCATAAGGATGAAAGATACCATCAAAGCAGAGAAGGTATATATCTCTTCCCCTTGTGGAGTCTTTCCAGAACCTCCAGTTAGTAATTTGTCTTACATCATACTTGCTAGAATTCAGTCATATGCATGGAAGGCTGGGAGATCTAGACTTAATTCTGTTGTCACTCGTTCAGCCAAAAAGTCATGTTAAAATAACCAGGTTAGGTCCAAAATGGACCTAACTCCTTCTAAGCCCCAGGTTAGCACACCAAAATGTAACTAAATTTCTATACTTGGTTCTTCCAAGAAAGGAAGGCATAGGTCAACCAAATGCTTAGCACAGGTCACCTGACCCAGCTCGAGGACATCCCTTTGTTCCATATAAGAAAAGTAACCTTGCAATAACCAATCTGCTCATCCTCAAATGACTTCTCTGTTCCTGCTCCTTCTGCCTATAAAAGCCCTTAATTTTGTGCTGCTCCTCAGGACTCCGTTCTGCTAAATTGGATGCTGCTCAGTTCATGAAGGGCTGAATAAAACCAATAAGATCTTTAAAATTTACTCAGTTGAATATTATTCTTTTTTAAATATACATTATTGATTATGCTATTACAATTGTCCCATATTTTTCTCCCCTTTGTCCTCCTCTGCCCTGCACCCAGCGTACCCCCCTTAGTTCACATCCATGTGTCGTACATATAAGTTCTTTGGTTTCTCCATTCCTATACTATTCTTAACCTCCCCTATCTATTTTGTGCCTAGCAATTATGCTTCTTTTTCCCTCTACCTATTCCCCCGTTCTCCCCCTCCCGCTCTCTGCTGACAACCCTCCATGTGATCTCCATTTCTGTGATTCTGTTCCAGTTCTAGTTGTTTGCTTAGTTTGTTTTTGGTTTTGGTTTTGTTTTTTTACATTCAGTTGTTGATAGTTGTGAATTTGTTATAATTTTATTGTTCATAGTTTTGATCATCTTCTTTTTGTTAGATAAGTCCCTTTAACATTTCATGTAATAAGTGCTTGGTGATGATGAGCTCCTTTAACTTGACCTTATCTGGGAAGCACTTTATCTGCCCTTCCATTGTAAATAATAGCTTTGCTAGGTAGAGCAATCTTGGATATAAGTCCTTGCTTTTCATGATTTTGAATACTTCTTTCCAGCCCCTTCTTGCCCAGAAGGTTTCTTTGGAGACATCAGCTGATAGCCTTATGGGAATTCCTTTGTGGGTAACTCTCTCCTTTTCTCTTGCTGCTTTTAAGATTCTCTCCTTATCTTTATTTTGTTGTTGTTGTTGTTGTTTTAAATTATTTTATTGTTGTTCAATTACAGTTGTCTGCATTCCCCCCCCCCACAACTCCCCCCCAACCCCAGCCAAATCTCTCCTTATCTTTAATCTTGGATTATGTAATTATGATGTGCCTTGGTGTGTTTCTCCTTGGATCCAACCTCTTTGGGACTCTCTGAGCTTCCTAGACCTGCATGTCTAGTTCCTTGGACAGATTGGGAAAGGTTTCCTTTATTATTTTTGCAAATAAGTTTTCAATGTCTTGCTCTTCCTCTTCTCCTTCTGGCACCCCTATGATTTGGATGTTGGAACATTTAAAGTTGTCCCAGAGGTTTCTCAGCCTCTCCTCATTTTTCTGAATTCTTGTTTCTTTATTCTGTTGCATTTGGATGTTTAGTGCTTTCTTTTGTTACAAATTGTTGATTTAAGTCTTGGTTTCCTTCCCTTCACTATTGGTTCCCTGTATATTTTCCTTTATTTCACTTTGTGTAGCCTTCATTTCTTCCTTCATTTTGTAACAAAACTCAATCATTTCTGTGAGCATACTGATTACCAGTGTTTTGAACTCTGCATCTGATAGATTGTCTAACTCCTAGTAGCTTAGTTCTTTTTCTAGGGTTTTGATCTGTTCTTTCATTTGGGCCATATTTCTTTTTCTGGGAGCACCCGTTATGTTGTAAGGGGTGGAGCCTTATGTATTCAACAGAGCGGGGCAACTCTCTTTGCTGCCGTTGTGGTGCTGTATGTGGGGGAGGGGTCAGAAAGGGAACAAGGCTGCTTGCTTGGCTCTTGCCCGTTTTCAGTCACTTCCCTTGTTTCCTAGGACTGTGCCCTTTCAGGTGCTGATTCCTGGGTAGGTGGGCTTGTGTATGTTCTAGGACCCTGTAAGCCCCTCCAATGGACTCTCCTGTGAGGCTGGGAGTTTCTCTAACTGCCGCAACCCCCACAGGTTTTTCCAGCCAGAGGGTTGAGGCTTTAGCTTCCCATCTGTCTCCCTCCCCAGTTGTTCCTCCCAGTTTATATGCATGCGAATGAGGGACTGCCCAGTCCACCAGCTGGCTGCCTTGTCACACATCCTTGCCTAGCCCTGGCTTCCTGTCTCTGCCCTCCTACCAGTCTGAGTGAATGTTTCTTTAACTCCTTGTTGTCGGACTTCTATACAGTTTGATTTTCTGGCAGTTCTGATAGTTTTTGTTTTTAACTTTGTTGTTGTCCTTCTTTTGGTTGTGTGAGGACGTGAAGCATTTCTAACTATGCCTCCATTTTGGCCGGAAGCTGAATATTATTCTTTAATAGTCAGGGTTCTAATGCTAAGGGAGAAGAGGAAAGTGAATTTTAGTGATGCGGATCCCGGCCCACAGGATCTGGTGTTGTGGCAGCAATAGACAAATACACACGGACTACAGAAATCCTGTGAGGAAAAGGGATGGCATGGCCACTCTCTAAGTGAGAGAGGGCTAGAGAGAGCCCGAGAGAGAGCCGACCCTTGCCTGGACAGGCTTTTATTGCTTTTCTGGGCACGTTACATGGAGGATGGTCCTCATTTACTATGCACAGGTTCACCACAGGTGATTACCTTTTAAGGATGACAAAGGACAGAATACTGCTAATTACTTCAAAGAGAAGGATGTTACCACTCAAGGGGAAAGTTGCTCACAGTCCATACTTGGGTGGTTTAGCACAGACTTTAGGAAGTTAAAGATACTCAGTAAACATTTTCTGCCTCAGGGTGAGGAAGTTTAAGCAAGAGCAAGTCTCATAGCAGTCTAGGTACAATGCAGGCCTGATTTCCCATGGGAGAACCTATCCATGGACATGGGTCCTGCCCGCCAACCTCACTCCCCACTGGCTTTTCCGAGTGGGAGCTGAGCCACATTTCCCATGCTTGGAATGGTTCCCCACATTTTAGTGCTCAACTAGTAATCTTATTCAAAAGAAAAAAGGTTTTGGTAATGAGAAGCTTGGTAGCAATGATAAACATGCAAAAAAATTAATTGTAATATAGTAAAATGAGTGTTAATTAGTTTTATGTAAAGTTGTTGGTATCTTTTCTTTGAAAAAATTTTCTTTCATTGATTTATAGATTTAGAGAGAGAGAGAAGAGGGGAGAGAGAGAAGCATTGTTTTGTCGTTCCATGTATTTATGCACTCATTGGTTGGTTCTTGAATGTGCTGTGACCAGGGATTGAACTGAAATCTTGGTTTATTGGGACAACACTCCAACCAACTAAGCTATCCAGCCAGGGCAAATGTCTTTTTATTTCTTTGTATTCATTGATATGATTTATAGCTTTATAAAGTTTTTTTTACTTCTTCCCACTGCTTGCTTTCCCCCAACCTCTGCCATCCTCCAGGCTGAACCAAACATAGTGAAATATGGCTTTAATTGATTTCCCAAAGTGCAGTCACCACTGATTTGCTGGGTCTTATTTATGTAAATGCATGTCTCACCTACAAGTCACAAAGCACCTTGAGGTGTAGGCCGTGATTATCTTTATAAAAAGTATGTGCTTAACCTGGGAGGTTCTCAATAGTTGCTTGGTAGGATGATTTCCTGTTCCTGAAAATAGTTGTTTAAGGAGCACCCAGCTCCTTCAGGCTTCTTTGTCACCGGAGAGGAATGTCCCCCTCAGATTATTTCTGCCAAAGTTGCATGGCTTTCCCCAAGCTCTGTTCTCACACCCTTGACCAAATAGCATACAACTTCAGGCATCTCCTTTAACCACTCTGGTCTGCATTGTCCCAATATGCCTATCGTAAATTTTTAAGTGTGAACAAAAATGAAAGTGATATTATGAATGAAAGATTAACAGTGTAAAATATTAACTTTATCCTTTTCTAAAGACTTTAGGATTTTGGCAAGGAAAATGCTATAAATATAAATGATGCAGATATTTTTATAAGAAAAATAACATATACATACCTCAATGAAGATCAAATAAATTAATAGATATGAAAAATTCTTTGAAAATATTCTTAAGTATTATGTAAACATAAACACAAAGGGTTGTATTATGTTCGTTATACTAATAACATTGTCATAAGGATTCCCAAAGAAAGTAAAGGAGGTGGGTTCTGTTCGTGAACTTAGGGAGGAAACATACATACATATGAAACCACTGGGGCATTTTTAATGCAGAATATAAGGATTAGCATGGTGAGGGGTTTCTATTGTGTAGAGAGGCAGCTCATACATGCTGAGGAAGCATTTTAGTTGAAGATCAAGCAATACATATTCTGGAGTATAATTCATTAATTCAACAGTGGTTATCTGTAGGACATAATAGGAAGACAATGAGAAGTACTAAGCTAGAATGAACTGAATAACGCAGCAAAAGTGATACTAACATGACACAGAATCTTGCTGCTGAAACATCCAAAGCCCGTAGGTCAATTAAGCTCTATCAACAAATTCAGTTTACTTCTAGGTGAAACCATTTAATTTTTATTTTCTGGATTTATTGCACTTGGGAGAATACTAAAATAGACTCATAATGATTTAGCTTGCAGCATCATCCGCTAAGAGCTACCTATTACAGAGAATTGCAACCTTTTATCAAGGTTCTTTATTTGTTTGTTAGGGTTTTTTTTTTTTTTGATTTAACAACTGTGCACTAAATACCCCACTAATAGAAGAACTAATATTAATGCCTAACAATTTTCATGTTAAAAATCATTTTGTGTACATTAACAAATTAATTCAAGCAAGGCAGGTACTATATAAAATTTTTCCCATTGCACAGATAGAAGAATAAAGCAAAATTGCTTAATTCAAGGCAATACTCAGCCCAGAGAAAGGTAGGGGTTGAGGTGGTTATAGACACAATGAAAAGACAAAATTCTTGTAGAGGGTTGCCAAATAAAATACAGTATGTCCCATGCAATATTTGGAATATACTTATTCTAAAAAAATGATTTGTTGTTTATCTGAGAACCAGATTTAATTTTTTGACTTGTATTTTTACTGGACAACTTTAGCAGCCCTACTCGAGAAGCCACACTTTTCCATTTGAACCACAGCTTCCTTTGAATGACAAAAGCTGGCAATAGCACTTTAAGAAACACAAAACCCAAAGAACTCCATCCTGTCCTTTCTCACTTGTGTTTCTCTGTGTTAGCCCACCATTCACACTGAGAATGATGACATAAAGGAAAGAGAATGATCAGGCAACCTAAAGTTTCTCTTCCTCTCAGGCCTTCCTTACTCATCAGTAGGCCTTAAGTAGGGGATTGCCAGAGCGTGCTGGTATCAACAAGTGACTTAGTTTTGTGCAGTGTTTCCACTATTTTCAGAAGAGCTAAATAAATACACAAGCTATGAAATCCAAAAGAAAAAAGAAAAAAAAGAAGAAGTCCCTGGATTCCTGAAATGTGTTCTGTACAGTGTGTCTTTTATTTTTGAAATGCTCTTTTACCATTAGACTAAATAGTGGAATCAAACTAGACGGAAATGAATTGTGCCTGTCTAGCTCTTTGTTAGTTATCCTTGAGCATCATAAATATGTCCTGACTTATACCATCTGTCTACTTTAGCCCTTAGTCTCTGGCATTCAATGCCATCATATGTAAAATTTGCAGAATAGTTTCATACTTACTTATCAACTATACATACTTAAGTTACGTCACATGTCATAGGAGATACAAGATGTGAATGTTTGAAAACTCGAGTAACTCCGTTTACTCTCAGTGCCCTGAAAGACAAATTCACAGTAACTGAAAAATTAACAACTCATTGCCAGCATCTTGGAGGAATTTTTTTCTTTTTAGTAATTATTAGATGGAAGAAGCTGTAATGAGAAAAATAATAATCAGCCTATGACATGTCTCAACAAAGAGAACAGCCTCTTCTCATCTATAACCAACATTTCTGATTGGTTAAAACAACAGCTATTTTCTTTCCTTCTTCTTCTTGTTTTTTTTAATCCTCACCTAAGGACAGTTTTTTCATTGCTTTTAGAGAGAGGAAGGGAGAGAGAGAAACACGACACAAGAGAGAAGCATGCATTGGCTGCCTCCTGTATGCACCTGGATGGGGGATTGTACGTGCCCAGACCAGGGATTGAACCCACAACCTAGGTATATGCCCTCCCTGATCAGGAATTGAACTTGCAACCTTTCGGCTACAGGATGACATTCCAACGAATTGAGTTACACTGACCAGGGCAACTGCTGTGTTTTTTAGTCCCTTCTCCCTCGCCCCAGAAAGACTTGCATTTCAGACATGCCAGTGCAGCCCCTTCCTCCTTCTTCATGCCTTGCATGTGAAAGTGGGAGTAAGACCACATGGGACATGCATGTGGATCAAAAGCCAACACTGAAGAGGGGCAGAGCGGAAAGACCAAGTCGATAACAGTTGAACCACCTGGACAATCCTGAAGCTGCCCACCTCCAGGCATAAGGGGTCAATAAATGTTCTTACAGTCTATTCAGCTGTTAGCTAGATTTTCCGTTATTCGTACCTGAAAGCATTCCTAACTGAAATACTGCACAGAAAACGGTGAGAAGGTATGTGGTCTCATCACGGTTATCTCTTCTCGGGCTGGGGACAAAGGCATAATGCACAGCTCACCACCGGTGTACAGATGCTGAATTTTAAAGTAAAACATTTTCATTTCTTTGATTACAAAGCAATTAGTGTGTATTGTAAAAATATATGAAGTACAGAAATATACAAAGGAAAGATAAAATCACCCTTAATTTCACCACCTAGAAATAACCACCGTTTATACTTTTTACTATATATACTTCTTTTTTAATTGTTAAATGTTAGGAGCATATATTTCTAGCTTGTCTCTCTGAAACTTCAGTTACATAAAGCATGCAAAAATATGCACATGTTATTCCCAAAAAAGAATAATTACAATACAATCCATGCAACAGTAGTTTTTCTTTTACTATATGTTGAATATATTTTCATGCTCATAAACATCTGGGTGCATGGATATGCCTTTGGCCGTATAAAGTTGCATTGTAGGGTGATACTAAAATGACGTTTTAAAATGATGTCATCCTTCATTCAAAGTTGTGACCCCACTTTGGCCACGGCACACTTAGGTGGCATGTTCTCCCGCCCTGCAGCTTCATTTGCTGATGATGCAAACCTGTGCAACCCACAAACATCTACGCTCTGCAGTGCACTCTGTTAGCCCCACGTTGCCCGCCCTGCCCCAGCCTACACTGCTTACTGGAAAGGAGGGCACCTGCCAGGACCCTGTATGCCACCGCTTGTCCTTTCTCACACTCTTATTTTCAGTCATAATATGGCCTGCCCCAGGCTGGAAAACAAGGCCTAGCCAGCCCAGCAAAAGCTTCAGCTCTGCAGTTTCAGCCTGGTTTCGATCCTCCTCCTCCATTTCACAGGAGCTCCTGCATTGACAGCTGCAGTTTCAGCCTTTCTTCTAGATCAGGGGCCAATCTCTCTTTCCTCTAACGAGGAGGAACCTAAGGATACTGAAAACTCAGCGCTCAGCTACCCAGTGAAGTACTTGAAAGCTCCAAATGAATGCCAGATTCTTTCACGGGGAGATACCACTGCTAGATAATGGTAATGCCAGGTAACATTGGTAATGGGCGCAGGTATTGGGTCTTGGAATGCTTAGAATTTCTACGGCATGCACATGATAGACATTAGATGGCTGGGTGGCTGGCTGACTGGCTGGATATACGGATAGATGAATGAATGGATAGACAAATGGACAGATGAACAGATGGGGATGCTGAGAATCGGACCTCTTCAGGTGCCCGAACTCTTAAAGACCTAAGACAATGGTCAGCGACACTTTTCTGAGTCACTAGAACATATTTTAGGCTCTGTGGGCCATATGACCCCTGTTGCAACTACTCACAACTGCTGTTATAACTCAAAGGCAACCACAGGCAATATGCAAATGAATGGACGGGGCTGTGTTCCAATAAAACTTCATGGACACTCAAATTTGAATTTCATGAAATTTTCATGTGTCAGAAAATATTCTTCTTCTTCTAATTTTTTCAGCTATTTAAAAACGGAAGAAACATTCTTAGCGAATGGGCTACACAAAAACAACCAGTGGGCCGGAACTGGCCCAAGGGCTATAATTTGCAGGCCTTCGACCTGATCTGTGGGATGGGGCTGACCACGAAACAGTTGCTCCAAATGAAAAGGTGATAAATACTTGCTACTGAGGAAACAGTCACTGAAACTGCCATCACTGTAACAGGACCCCGGCATGTCACCCAAGCCTCCACACTGCCTAGACCACTGAATCAAGCTTTAAACTCTCTCCATTACCAACCAAAGTTAAAGCTTGTATTGCCTGTCATTCTACAGAGATTCCCGCCCTTTTCATAAAGCTTCTAGACTTCATCGTTCTAAGAATCCTGACTCAACCAAGCCAAACAGAGTCAATGTTCTGCCATCATTTCAAACTCAGTATGCTTAAAATGAAGCCATTACTTCTCCTTCAACACGAGCTCCCCATATTCTCTAAGCCACCCACATTCAAAACCTTAGACATCTTTGAATCTTTGCTTTTTATCCCCCCTGAATTCCCCCCCCAGGCTACAAATGTAACCACTCCCACCCCAGGACTGAGGCCGGGTCCGGCAGAGTGAGAACAGCCTGGGTTCCAGGTCCAGTTCTCTCACGAACTTGCCAGGTGGCACCTGAGGTCTCAGTTTAAAATGCTCCAGGAAATCAGAGAACTAAGCATGTCAAGAACCATGACATGCACTGGTACAAACTTCAAAGAAATGGGAGAATCCAAGTTGGTAGCCACTGAACTGTATATACCTATGAAGTGGTCAGACTTCTAATTATTTAATTTATGGCTCTTACTCTTCCTCAATGCCTTTTGTCGAGAACTAGTCATCCTATGTCAAATCTTGACATTATCTATGTATTCAAAGCAGGAAGTCACTTTAAAAATGAAGTTATGCTTTTCAGCACCCGTTATTCACTAAATAGTAGAGTTTAAAGATTTCTCAATTTTTAATGAGTAGGAACTTACAGTTCTCTTTATATTGGAGCTTGTGTAAAATGAAGGGGAATGAGCCGACAGCAAGAAGCGCTCATTTAGCCAGAATTCCTGGGCTCCATTCTTGAGTTATAAACAGGGTCTCCATAAGGACCTTGTGCACTTTTAAACTTTAATAACTCAGGTTGTGCGTGTTAGAGGAACAATCTGTAAATGGTACTCAAAAGTGGATGTATTAAAGTTTAGGGTAACTACATTACACAACTGCTCATTTCAGATCCTGTGACAAATGAAATACGTCCTGCAGAGTTGAAGTTCATGACCGCCCTAAGAAAAAAATCGAATTTGCCTTTAAATTCCATTTATAGTTTACTATCATCTCTACCTCCTATGCTTTTGAAGTTAAACGTTTAATAATGGCACAGTGTCTTTATAAAGATCCTGTACTTGAATTCAGGGATAAGTACAGTTAGAGAGAAGATCATAGCATCTCGTAGCAAAGATAATATACCTGCTTATGTTGGTTGCTTCTAAAACAGCCTCAGAAATAGAAAGGCTAGTGAGTTTCCACAGTTAGTACAATTCAGTAAATCAAAAGAAAACAGAATATCTCTAACAGGAGTCTGGTTCTAAGCTTGGCTGAGTGATTCATGAAAATCTACTTTTTCTCCTGCCCTTTTTTCACTCTATACTATAAATAGGATCATATAGGCCACCAATTCACAGCCACGTGGTTTTTTATAAGTGTTTGTGTGTATGTGTGTACAAGGAAAGGAGATGCACTCTGTAGTTTCCTAGCTAAAAGTCCATTCCAATATATCTTAACACGAGGACAAAACACCAGAAAAAACACAAACAAGTGAAGTCTTACTATTTTCTGCTTCTTCCCCAAACTAGAAGTTGCAAAATCAAAGCTCAGAAGTCACACACACACACAAAAAAAGTGGGGCGTGTACATTTGAGAGGGAGAACAAGAATGAAGTTTCTCTTGAAGTCCTTGCTGAATACATAGAGCTGAGAGCTGGGACAGAGTTACACAATTCACAGGTTGCTTTGGCTGGTCTCCGTGTGCTTTGCAAAGTTATTTATTTCCTGTATTTGGTCAAGATAGAGAAAAATTGGGCACACACAAATTTGATGTGGCTTTTGATTGGAATAGTTTATCAGATAAGTAGTTAAGATTTCATGATAGGGATGGAGAGCATTTTAACACTTAAGACCAAGGGCAGCCAAAGAAAATAGTGTAATTCAAAGGTGTCCATGTTCCCAGTCTTCTCTTCCGGGAACTTTTTCTCCTCCTTATTGCTTTCCTGATTTTCTGTAGGGGCACCAAGGGTTGTTCTGCTCAATCACATCCTGCTTCCTAAAGGAATCTGATAAACACCTTCACACTGAGTTGAAAGTTGCTATTAACTCCCCCAGTGGTACTGCATTTCAACAGAAGCCAAGTTTAAGAAATAAACCTCCAACTGAATGGTTTTAGGCAACCCTAGAGTATTTAGGGGGAAGCCAGTGCAAAGAAGCAGGGAGGTGTCCAAGGGCCCCGGGACCCCGTAGGGGGCCGTCCGCTTCCCAGCCAGCTGTGGCCTCCGCAGTCAGGCTTCACCTCAAGTCAGCCAAGGGTCGCACACCGAGTTTTGGAAACAGTCTGGAGATGCAGGTTTTTTAGGTGACCTGATGGGCTTCAATATTCGGAAAAATGGGGAGGACACTGCTCCTAGGCTTTTTTTTTCTTGGAAGTACTTAGATAAGGCTGTGGGTCCTGAGAGGGTGAAGAAGCAGCTAATGCTCGATTCACTATTGACTGAAGAACAGGAAGTGGGCTTAGCTCCTAGTCCCAGGCAGCGACAGCAGGGACCCTTGTCTCAGTATTTACCCCACTTAGTAGGACTTTGTCAAACACACAAGTATTCTATATTGGACTGTGTTTTTGCAACTTTGAAGGCATGAATTAGAACAAGTCATCTATGCTAGTCCTAGCTTTAAAAGATTTTGTTGAAGGTTCTTCAGGCTTTGGTGTAAAATCTCTTTCAAAGTAAAGATTTTGGACTGATGAAATATGTTGTTGCTTTCATCCCATCCTGGTTTTTCATTAGGAGCTTTCAAAAAATGTTATTTATTGTATTGTGATTTGTGGTAATGGATTTGCACAATCACTCTAAACTCTCTTGTTTGGCCTATCTTAGATGCAATTGCCCCCTCTTTGTAAATCGAGCAGATAGCTAGAGTGTCTCAGACAAAAAAAAAAAAAAGCCCCAGTTTAAATGGAGCATCAATCAAAAGTACAAAAGCCAAAGCTCTTTCTTCAAGTTCTCCACTGTCATTTGGGAGAAAGAGAACACTTAATGTATCATCTTGGACGCATGCGGTCTTGTCCTCACAGGAAAAAGCTTTTAGAATGCACAGGGTGGCATTTATAGCATAAAATAAAAAAATAACTTTGAATAAACTTAAGGCACTAATTCATACTCTTTTTTAAGATTTGTTTTTATTTTATTTTTCACTTATTGATTTGTCTAGAGAGAAAGGAGGAAGAAAGAGACATCAATCAGCTGCTCCACCCATCCACACACCCACTGGTGCTCTCGCACATGCCCCGACTGAGGATCAAACCCAGAACCCGACATCCAACCAACTGAGCCACCCAGCCAGGGCTAATTTGGACTTTTTTGGTTTGTTTCTTATAATTCCTGGCAAACTTAAAGGACTGTATAGGCTTGACCAAGGACTGGTTTGAATAAAGTTTCAAAACTTTTTGTTCCCTTCTATGCTCTGCCAGCAGCACTGACATCACATTCTTCTATCCGAATGTCAGTTTCCTAGTCTACACAAAAATTAATTAAAGAATAAAGATAGAAAATATAGAGACAATGGTATCAATGTGCATCGTTGCAGATAAATTCCTAATTGCTTAGGAAAAGACACAAGCACATAAGCACACACACCTACTTTCATGTAGCCGTGGACGAGAGACTCACCCAGAGCAAGAGTGAGGGCTTCATCCCTGCTCAGCTTTGCCTTCATCCTGGCGCCTCACGGGGCCTTCACCAACACTGACACTACTTCCCGACAGAGTGCTGACGGGGTTGAGGGAGAAACCAAATTTTCATTATATTGCTAAGCCAGGAAGATGTACGTAAACTAACTTTGTGCATCTCTTTAAGGAAATGTTTCCAAATACCGGGATCTCTTAGTTCTTGAATCCAATGTAGCACCAACAAGGATGCAAGAAAGAGTCAGTGCCCACGTGTCTCTGAAAAATCTCGCTGCCTTCAGCTTTGAAAAACCCATCTCCCCAAACATGTCCCAGGCTGGTCACAGACTTAGAGGAGATAATGCACTGAAGTGCCCTGCTCGCTCTCAAACACTCTGTGTATGCGACGTAGTGTTATTGCTCCACCATCCCTACGGCACAGCTAGGATGTTACAACAACTCTGATCTGGCGCCTAGGACGGCTTTCCTGTTATACACTGAACCAGCGTGTGAATGCGGGTATGAGACAGCGTGGATTAGCATTTTTATTTTCACGGAGTAGTGCTGAGTTTGGTACAGATTAGGAAAACTCAAGACATCTTTTCTATACTTTCTTTTCCACATGGAGGCCTCAGAATTTGATTGTACCCAGAATTTCAGGGTACCTAAAATCTTCCATACCTTGTTAAACCGTTTCTAAAACAGTCCCTCCTTCCTGTGGTCTTCTAGCCTGGGCTGTGGCCCCTGGGAGGTGGGAGATCTTATCATCCCAGAGATCCAACCATCTGTATACAGTTCTGCTCAAAAGTGTGGCTCAAAGTTAAAAATCTGCCTCTCTGAAACGATTTTTAAGAATGTTGAGATGAAACATTTGTTTCTGATAACAGTCATTCACACTTACTAGAGGAAGTCCAGAAATGTAAGGAAAATATAAAAATAACTCATTTTCATAACGCCCCAAGATAACCACTTTGCTTCTCTCGGCTGTGGTGCTCTCTTCCGCCCCCCTCTCCACTGCACCCCATCCCACGTGCGGCACTCTGGCCTGCTTTCTGAACATTTGACAAGGTATCTGAAGTAATTTCTTGGTAACATTATTTTTTCCTACATATTATTGTAAAAACTTTCAAACCTATAGAAAAGTTGAAGTAATTTTATGGTGAACAGCCACACACCCACCACGAGACCCTCCCATTAACACTCACTGTGTCTGCTCCATCCTGTGTCTGGTCATGTGTTCACCCCTCTGTGTGCCCACGAATGCTCCTTCCCCTGTGCATGCCTTTCAAACATGGCAGACACCACACTTTTTTCTCAATTCGTCAGCGTTCATATTTTTAACTATGGTATAATGTTAGCTAACACTTGTCTTGTAAGGTAAAAGCTTCGTCCAATGAAATATACACCTCAAGCATGCATGCACTGAGGTCTGACAAATATAACCCCTGTGTAACTCAAGCACTTTTCAAGATATAGAACGTTATCCTTCCCTCCCCGCCGGCAAAAGTTCCCTCATGTTCCTTTGCAGTCAATCCCTGCCTGCACCACCACCCCCAACACGTTAGCTTAGCCTAGTATTGAACTTCATATCGCTGCCTAATCTTGAACTTTATATGGTTGGGATCATACAGTGTGTGCTCTTCTGTATAAGGCTTATTTCTTTCAGCATGATGTATTTTAGATTTATCCGTTTTGCTGTGTATACACACACACAAACAGTTGTTTGTTCTCTTCTACTGCTAGTTACTATTCCATTGTACAAATATATAATGTGTCAATCCTCCCATTGATGGACAGCTGGGTTGAGTCCAGTTTTTGACCACTATGAATAAAGCTGCAATTAATATTCTTATACAATTCCCTTTGTGAATAAAAGTTTTTACTTCTCATGAGTAAATGCCTAATAGTGGAATTTCTGGATCTAGGGTGAGTATGTGTTTAGTTTTTATGAAACTACCAAAATTTTCCCAGATTGGTCGTATCATTTTCCATTTTCAGTAGCAATGTGTGAGAGTGTCAATTGTTAGCATCCCTGTCAACATTTAATGGTGTTGTCTTTTAAATTGTAAATATAATAACAAGTATATAGGGGTATTTCCTCATGGTTTTAATTCGCATTACTCTGATCACTAATGATGACGAGCATCTTTCATTTGTTTACTTGCTATTCACAGATTTCTTTTTATGAGGTGTCTTCTGAAATATTTTTCCCATTTTTAATTGGATTGTTTGTTTTTCTATTGTTGAGTTTAGGAATTCATTGCGTATCTTTGTTACCAGTTATTTGTCAGACATATGTTTTGTGAATATTTTCTTCTAGTCTGTGGTTTCATTTTCTTATTGGAGTTGAAATACAATTGTTTAATAGACAATTCATTCTATAGATTTGTATAGTTCATTTCACCATTTTCTACTGTTATATACTTAGATTTTTTCCATTTTGTTTATAAATAACATTGTGATAAACATTCTTTGTCATATTTGTTAAGACACTTTTTGCCAACTGTACTTCAAATTTTATAGTTTTTTAAATTTAATCTTTATTGTATTTTTTCCAGGACCATTTAGTCTCCTTATACCCCCCTCACCCCAGCAATCGCCACAGTGTTGTCCATGTCTATGAGTTCTTTTTATTTTTTACTCAATCCCTCCACCCTCTAAATTCCCCTTCTCCCTACTAGCTGTCATTTGCTCTCCATCTATGAGTCTGTCTCTGTTTTGCTTGTTAGTTCAGTTTGTTCATTAGATTCCACATATGAGTGAAGTTATACGGTATTTGTCTTTCTCTGACTGGCTTATTTCACTTAGCAGGATGTTCTTCAGGTCCATCTATGCTGTCACAATAGGTAAAATTGTTTTTTTTATGGCCAAGTAGTATTCCATTGTGTAAATGTCACTTAGTTGTTTTATCTTCTATGCAAAATTTTTAGTTTTTTGTTTGTTTTTTCTTTTGTTTTCCTTGACTGGGGAGATATATCCAATAAGAAATTTCTATGAGCAACATCTGAGATTTTGCTGCCTATGTTTTTTTCTAGGATTTTAATGGTTTCACATCTAACATTTAAGTCTTTGATCCATTTGAACTTATTCTTGTGTGTGGTGTAAGATGGTGGTCTAGTTTCATTTTTCTGCCCATATATGTCCAATTTTCCCAACACCATTTATTGAATAAACTATCATTAACCAATTGTATGTGCTTGCTTCCTCCTTGGAATATTAATTGAATATAAAATTATGGGTTTAAAAGCAACAAACAACAAGTGTTGGAGAGGTTGTGGGGAAAAGGGAACCCTAGTGCACTGTTGGTGGGAATGCAGACTGGTGCGGCCACTGTGGAAAACAATATGGAATTTCCTCAGAAAATGAAAACTGGAATTGCCTTATGACCCAGCAATTCCACTGCTGGGATTATATCCTAAGAACCCTGAAACACCAATCCAGAAGAATCTATGCACCCCAATGTTCATAGCAGCACAATTTATAATAGCCAAGTGCTGGAAGCAACCTAAGTGCCCATCAGTGAATGAATAGATCAAAAAACTGTGGTACATTTACACAATGGAATACTATACAGCAGAAAGAAAGAAGGAGCTCTTACCCTTTGCGACAGCATGGATGGAACTGGAAAGCATTATGCTAAGCGAAATAAGCCAGGCAGTAAAAGACAAATACCGTATGATCTCACCATTAATAGGAACCTAATCAACAAAACAAACAGGCAAGTAAAATATAACCAAAGACACTGAAATTGAGAACAGGCTGACAGTGACTAGAGGGAAGGTGGGAGGAAATTTCAGGGGAAAATGTGAAGGGTTTGCAGGAACAATTATAAAGGACACATGAACAATAATAACAAGGAGTGGGTAGAAACGGGGGGGGAGATGGAGAGGGTTGGGATGTTGGGCTGGGGTGGGGGAAAAAGGCAGAAAACTGTACTTGAACAACAATTATAAATAAATAAATAAATAAACAAACAAACAAACTCCTAAAAAAGAAAAAAAATCTTAGTAAGCTAAAAAAAAGAAATTCACCATTGAAAAGTTATAATTTTGGCAATAATATTTTGCTTTTAAACTTGGAACCATTTGTATGCTAATTTAAGGACTATAGAAGAAATATGACTTTCCTCTACCTGTGTTTCATCGGTGTTGTGTTGGACTAAAATAAATAAAATACTTGAACACTTTGCATCTATCTCTTTTTAAGAAACATCTCCATCAGTTAAAGAGGTTTTTGACTACAATTTTCTATCTTTGTTTTAGAATTTTATGTTTTTATAATCTGAAACTCCCTGTATATTCTTTTCTGAACTCATTTGCTTGTCTTGAAGGTAGTTACCACAGTGACTAAATCATTAATAGAATATCTGACTATATCACACTTACTGATATTGGCATTTTCTTAGCTGTCAAGTATTAAGAAATAAAAATCATAAAGAGCAAAAAAAATTATGGGTTTATTTTGGGCTCTCTATTCTGTCCCATTGATCCTTGTTTCCATTTTTATGCCAGTACCATGCTGTTTTGATTACTATGGCTTTATAGGATAGTTTGGTATTAGGTAGCATGACTCCTCCAACTTTGTTCTTCTTTCTCACAATCACTGTTGCTATGTAGGGCCTTTTGTGGCTCCATAAAAATTTTTGAAATATTTGTTCTAGCAGGATACAAAATTAGTATCCAGAAATCAGTTGCATTTTATATGCCAATAATGAACTAACAGAAAGGGAAATTAAGAAAAGAATCCCATTCACAATTGTTTCAAAAAGAATAAAATACCTAGGAATAAACCTAACCAAGGATATAAGACATGTACATGGAAAATTATAAGACACTGAAGAAAGAAATTGAAGAAGATACAGATAAGTGGAAGCACATACTATGTTCATGGATTGGAAGAATTAACATCATTAAAATGTCCATACTACCCAAAGCAATCTATAGATTCAATACAATTCCTATCAAGATTCCAATAATGTATTTTATAGAGTTTTGAAATCTAAAACTACTTTTGGATAGACAGGTCTGGTGCATTTAAACAGGCCTAAACTCAGTAAATAAGCTACAGACTTGAGCAAAATAACTTCTCTCAATTTCCTCATCATTATGAGATTGTTGCAAAAATAAAATGAGTTATAGAACTCTAGTTCTTGCTGTAATGTCTAGTATATAATATGGGCTTAATAAACATTAGACTCCATTATGATTTCTACTATTGTTTTTATATTTTATAATGTTTTGTTTTTGATTCTTTTACCAATTTCTAGATCAAAAAAATATTCATTTACATCTTTTTCTAGTTTCTGCCTTCTTAAAAATTTTAACTCATTAATCCACTGTATATAATCTTCAAAAATTATTATTTTTGTCTCTTCCATTTCCATAGTAATAGCTTATTTTATGTATCATTTCATTGATTTTATATTGATTGGCTAGAAATTTATGAACAGGGCATAATAGTTAAATATTGCTCTGTAACAAATTACCCCCAGATTTAGCAACTTAAAACAAGAAACATTTATTATCTCACAGTTTTTGAGGGTCAGGAATCCAGTAGCAGCTTAGTCGGGTAATTCTCATGAGCTTGCGGCTGGGATGTCAGATGGGCTGCAGTAGGCTGGAGAACCTGCCTCCCAGGTGAGTCTCAAAGAATCTGTGGACGTATTCAGTGCCACCAAAACAGTGAACAGTCTTAGTAGTAGACACTCTTTCTGACTCTTATTTTTTATAAAAATATCTCTAGAATTTTTATCATTACACTTAGTTTGACTTTTTTTTTACTCTATCATGTTAAATATAAAATCTTTATTTTCTGCATTTCTAAAATTTCTTCTTCTGAATGGATAGTTAATTTTGTCAGGTCCTTTGTACATAATTATATTGTCTTCTTCCTTTAACCCGTTCATGTGACAAACAGGACCATTCAGTTTGCTAATATTAGGCCATTTTTGTGTTCTCAAAAGAAACAGTATCTGATGAAGCAATGTACTGCTGGCTTTGATTTGCTGCTATTTTAGTCAGGATTTCCATTTTGATCTTTATATGTGAATACATCCTCTATGGGTCGCTTATTTTATTTTACATACATGTCTTTTAAGGAGCATGTCATTTGAATTTGATATCTGACACACAGTTTGCATAATATATGTTTTAGGTCCTAACAATTTCTGTGGCTTTAGGCCAAGATTTATGTTGAAAACATTTTTTGAAATAATTTTCTTTGAAAAATATTTTATATATATATTTATTCATTTCAAGGATCACGTTTTCATTGAATGTTTAAACTTAATTCCTTAAATGGTTCAGATGTTTACTGTTCTTTCATGACACAATTTCTCCTGTTTTGGAGCTATTTTTGATCCACATTTTGTTAGTTGCAGTTTGTTTTGAAGTACAAAGGATGGTATGTGTTTAGATGATGTTGCCCAGCAGCACAACGAGGGGTTTCTGGCTCAGAGAGCTCCAAAGGGCCGTGGAAGCGGGGGGTCTTATAACTGTAAGTCTCTCCCTCTCTCTCCATATATATATATATATATATACATGCGCACACACATATATATATATCCCTATATAAACATATATTTAATCCTCACTCAAGGATATGTTTATTGATTTTAGAGATAGAGGAAGGGAGAGACAGAGAAACATCGATGCGAGAACCTTCAACCTAGATATGGGCCCTGACTGGGAATCGAACCCACAAACTTTTGGTATACAGGATGATGCTCCAACCAACTGAGCCACCCAGCCAGGCAGGACTCTATCTTATCAATGGGTAACAACTGTTAAGTGAGGTTTCACAGGGTACGCAAAGAGGCAGGTTCTAAATGTTTAAAATTTTGCTTGTTTGGACTATTTTTAAAAATAATTGATTGGATGTGTAAAAACTTGAGCTAACAGGTCTCAGCCTGAAGTGAGAAAATAAATAAGCTAGGGGCCAACATACACAGTCCATCTTTGGCTCACTTACATAACATTTTAACTCCATACACAAAAATAAACTCAAGATGGATAAAAGACTTAAATATAAGTTGTAACACCATAAAAGTCCTACAGGTAAACATTGGCAGGAAAATCTCAGACATTCCATGCAGCAACATCCTCACAGACACATCCCCTAAAGCAAGGGACATAAAGGAAAGAACAAACAAACGGGACTTCATCAAAATAAAAAGCTTCACATGGCTAAAGAAAACAGCATTAAAATAAAAAGAGAACCAACAGTATGGGAAAACATATTTGCCAATGATACCTCAGACAAGGGCCTGATCTCCAAAATATATAAAGAACTCACACAACTCCACTCCAGGAAGACAAACAACCCAATTAAAAAATGGGCAAAGGACTTGAACAGACACTTCTCCAAGGTGGTCATACAGAGGGCCCAGAGACACATGAAAAGATGCTCAGCATCACTAGCCATCAGAGAGATGCAAATTAAAACCACAATGAGGTACCATCTCACACCAGTCAGAGTGGCCAACATAAACAAATCAACAAACAAATGTTGGAGAGGATGTGGAGAAAAGGGAACCCTAGTACATTGTTGGAGGGAATGCAGACTGGTGAGGCCACTGTGGAAAACAGTATGGAATTTTCTCAGAAAACTGAAAATGGAACTACCCTTTGACCCTGCAATTCCGCTGCTGGGATTATACCCTAAGAACCCTGAAACAGAGAGGGGAGAACCAAGATGGCGGCGTAGGTAGACACACTGCGCCTCCTCGCACAACCAGAACTGACAGAAAATCGAACAGCAAGGGGGACCAACACCAAGAAAATAGAAAATAAACATTCATCCAGACTGGTAGGAGGGGCGGAGACGGGCACCGGGGTGGAGAGGACTCCTGTGGCTGTGGCGGGACTGAGACTGGCGGAGTGTGGGACAAATGGCGCAGGCAGTCTGAGCACTAGCAGACCCTGCGGCCCCACATTTGCACAGATAAACCCAGAGGGCCGGACTCAGAGTGGCGGAGAGCGGGGCAGGCAGAGCAGCGGGTAGCACCCCACGGCACCACATTCGCCCACAGATAAACCGGACGAACGGCGGGGAGAGAAGCAGACCGCGTAACCCAGGGCTCCAGCTCAGGGAAATAAAGCCTCAAACCTCTGATTGAAAACGCCCGTGGGAGTTGGGGCGGCAGCAGGAGAGACTCCCAGCCTCACAGGAGAGGTTGTTGGAGAGACCCACAGGGGCCTAGAGTGTGCACAGGCCCACTCACTCGGGAACCAGCACCAGAGTGGCCCAGTTTGATTGTGGGTAGCGGAGTGAAAGATTGAAAGCCGGAGGAGAGTGAGGCGGCCGCCATTGCTCCCACTCGGCCCCTCCCCCACGTACAGCGTCACAGCGCTGCGACCAGCATTACCCCGCCCCGGTGAACACCTAAGGCTCCGCCCCTTAAAGTAACAGACGCGCCAAGACAAACAACAACAAAAAAATGGCCCAAATGACAGAACACTTCAAAGCTCCAGAAAAAATACAACTAAGCGACGAAGAGATAGCCAACCTATCGGATGCACAGTTCAAAGCACTGGTTATCAATATGCTCACAGACTTGGTTGAATCTATTCGAAAAACAGATGAAAAAATGAAGCCTATGCTAAGAGAAACAAAGGAAAATGTACAGGGAACCAATAGTGATGAGAAGGAAACTGGGACTCAATTCAATGGTGTGGACCAGAAGGAAGAAACGAACATCCAACCAGAAAAGAATGAAGAAACAAGAACTTGGAAAAATGAGGAGAGGCTTAAGAACCTTCCGGACGCCTTGAAACGTTCCAACATCCGAATTATAGGGGTGCCAAAAGGAGAAGAGGAAGAACAAAAAATTGAAAACTTATTTGAACAAATAATGAAGGAGAACTTCCCTAATCTGGCAAAGGAAATAGACTTCTGGGAAGTCCAGGAAGCTCAGAGAGTCCCAAAGAAGCTGGACCCAAGGAGGAACACGCCAAGGCACATCATAATTACATTACCCAAGATTAAACGCAAGGACCTACATCCAAGATTACTGTATCCAGCAAAGCTATCACTTAGAATGGAAGGGAAGATAAAGTGCTTCTCAGATAAGGTCAAGTTAAAGAAGTTCATCATCACCAAGCCCTTATTATATGAAATGTTAAAGGGAGTTACCTAAGAAAAAGAAGATCAAAAATAGGAACAGTAAAAATGACAGCAAACTCACAGTTATTAATGGCCATACATAAAACAAAAATGAGAGCAAACTAGGCAAACAACTAGAACATGAGGGTTGTCATTAAGGGAGTGGGAGGGGGAGGGGGGGAAAGGTACAGAGAATAAGTAGCATAGATGATAGGTGGAAAATAGACAGGGGGAGGGTAAAAATAGTGTAGGAAATGTAGAAGCCAAAGAACTTATAAGTATGACCTATGGACATGAACTATAGGGGGGGAATGTGGGAGGGAGGGGGGTGGGCAGGATGGAGTGGAGTGGGGGGGGAAATGGGACAACTGTAATAGCATAATCAATAAATATATTTAAAAAAAAAAAAAAAAAAAAAAAAAAAAAAAGAACCCTGAAACACCAATCCAAAAGAACCTATGCACCTCAATGTTCATAGCAGCACAATTTACAATAGCCAAGTACTGGAAACAACCTAAGTGCCCATCAGCAAATGAGTGGATCCAAAATCTATGGTATATTTACACAATGGAATTCTATGCAGCAGAGAGAAAGAAGGAGCTTATACCCTTTGCAATAGCATGGATGGAACTGGAGAGCATTATGCTAAGTGAAATAAGCCAGGTGGTGAGGGACAAATACCATATAATCTCACCTTTAACTGGAACATATTCAACAAAAGAAAAAAGCAAACAAAATATAACCAGAGACATTGAAGTTAAAAACAATCTAACAATAGCCAGGGGGGAGTGGGGAGGGGACAGTGGGGAAAGGGGATTACAGGAACTACTATAAAGGACACATGGACAAAATCAAGAGGGAGAGTGGAGGTGGGGGAGGGAAGGGGGTTCAGCTGGGGTGGGGTGGAGGGATGGGGAGAAAAGGCAAACACCTGTAATTGAATAACAATAAAAATTAAAAAATACATATATAACATTTTAAAGTAATTTTCCTGAACTAATTTTGTAAGTTACTATACTTCATCCTATGTGGGCTCTTCTCTTATCATGTGCTTAGTGGTCAGCTAATGAGTTGAATCTGAAACCAGTAAATCTCCAGTTTTTGTTTTATTCACATTCTCCTGTTGGTTTGTCAGTTTGTTTTTGGTTATTGTTCATTACTGTGTTTTTTTCTATTTCACGGTCCACTCCTCTGCCTCTTTTGGTGATTAATTTTCCTCTCTCCAACCTCAAAATACTCTAGAGCAGGAGGGCTCAGTCCTTCAACTTCTCCATCCACCCCAGTTAGTGATATCCAGTTTTGTGGCTTCAAATACCACCAATATGCTGACAACTTCCCAATTTCCATCTCCAGCCTAGACTTCTCCCCTCCATTTGACACTCGTGTACACAATTACCTACTTCACATGTCCATCTGAATATCCAATAAGCCACTCACATTTAATATATACATTCAAAACCAAACTCTCACCTCACGCACACACACACACACACACACACACGTGTTCCCCATGCCGTCTTCCCACTGCAGCACACGCCAACTCTGTTCTCAGTGACTCTGACCAAAACTTTGAAATCTCTCTTTCTCTTGTATTATATTCAATCTATGAGCAATCATGTGGCTCTACCTTCAGGATTTATTCAGAATACTGTCACTTTTCACTACCTCTATGGCTACTTCCCTGGTCCAAGCCAGCACTATCTTTTGTCTCGATTATTTCAGTAGCCCCTAACTAATCTCTGCCTTTGTCTTTGCTTTCTCTTTCAAAGTCTATTCTCAGCAAAACAGTCAGAGGGCATCTTTAAAAAAAATCATATAAAGTCACACCTCTGTCCCACACCTTTCAGTGGTTTTCCATCCCTCTCAGTAAAAGCCAAAATTCTTTAAATGGTCCACCAGGTCCATGTGGTCTAGTGCTCCATTACACCGCTTACCTCACTTCCCAATTCCCCTCCCACACTCTGCCCCACACCTGCCTCTTGGGTGAGTCTGGGACACACAGGCATGCTTAAACTTGCTCCCGCTCCCCCCGCTTGGAACTCTTGCACCAGATATCGTCATACTATTTTAGGTCTTAGCTTAATATCACTTATGGATGAGGCTTTGCCTGGTCATCTTCTCTCTCCCATTTCCAGGCATTCTTTATCCTTCTACTCTATTTTGTTTCGTTGTTTTTGTCACCATCTAAAATACTACAGTTTATTCTCAGTCTCCCCATCTAACATGTAAGCTCCCCAATCTATTTCATTTACTGCTTTAACTTTACTGTCTAGAACAGTGCTTGGCACATCATTAGGTACTTAATGAACATTTGTTTTAAAACTGCTTTAAAACACTTCTGTAAGCCCTGACCAGATGGCTCAGTTGGCTGGAGTGTCATGCTGTACACCAAAACATTGTGGGTTCAACCCCTGGCCAGGGCACATACCTAGGCTGTAGGTTCGATCCCCAGTCGGGACATGTATAAGAGTCAACCTATCGATGTTTCTCTCTCACATCAATGTTTCTCTCTCTCCCTTTCTCTCTCTCTCTAAAGTCAATAAACATATCCTGGGGATTTAAAAAAACTTTAATGAAAAAAATAAAACAGGTCTTCAAGAGATTTAAATTTTAGAAAATAACACCTCCAATCTCACTCTAACCTGTGCCAGTCAACCCCCTTTTCCCCTTTTCTCTTCAGCTTGCTGGGCCACATAACTTCACCAGCATATTCAGGTGAGTCCTTGACTTTGGCCGTGAGCAGGCGCCCAGCCTCTGTGCTGCATGGCCTCTCTGACGAGAATGTTCTGAGGCAGCTTTAAGACAGTATTATCCTGTTTATATTTTTATACGTCTATGCACTTAATCATTTTTTAAGTCCACTGGCACTAATTTCCTACCTTTTGAATTACACTTTAAAATGGTTTTTTAAAAAAGTAAACTAATAAACATTTATTTTAGAAAATTTTGAAAACCAAAGAAAATAGAAAAAAAATAAAAATCACTGTTTTACTATGCAACTATAAACCATCATCGTTAACATTTTATGTTTCTTTATACTTGTTTGTCTATTCAAAGGATTTACTTGCTTGCATAATCATAACTATACTCATTCCTCCATTTTCTAATTTGAATATGTCACAGATGAAGGTTATGTTTTTAAAGTACCATAAGGAGCTGCAATGATTTGAGGGGACTAAAATATTGGATTGGCAAACACTGAGCTAATGGTTCTTTTGGAGGGTATCTGGACTGAGCACACTGCCTTCCCCGAGGCCATCTCTGTGGGACAGCTGCCCCAGCCAAAGAGCCTAATAATTACATTGAAATCTGCGCCGAGCGGTCTTGTGACAAGGTATTTGGTTTGCCATTAAAAATCGTAATTGTATTAACCTCATGTTTCTGAGAACAGGAGCACTAGGGCTGACCTTCCTCCATTCCTTACTCATACTTCACCCACAGCTGCAACTTTTCAGGAATGGGCCCACCTCTTGGAGGTGAGCTAAGAGGGGACTCTCCGGCTGTCGTGAGTGGTATTACCACTTTAATTTAATTACAGTTGTCTTCAATGGGCCAGATGTTGTTAAAGTGATTTTATCTGTCATTTTACCTGGAAGTTTGTGATCAGTCCAGTTAGTCCTTAGAATATTAATAGTCTCTTGATTCTTATTAAGTTACTAGTACCTAAGCAAAATAGCCATTAAATGCTATGGAAATGTAATTGCTCCACCAACTGGTCAGCTATAATATTTTATTGCAGCAATAGAAATGAAAACAATGTTGCTTATCACTGGATAATGATGAAAAAATCATTACACATAAAAATAGGAGCAGATTTTAAAAAAATAAGTTATTCTTTGAAACCTATAATTGTGAAATCAATTGTTTTTTTCTTAATGCTGATGAATATATTTTTGAAACTTATTTTCCTTTCCAAGTTATACTGCAGATTCCAATACGTTTATTAAATCCATGTCTTAGTTTCTCTCATGAGCTAGTGACTGAAGTAGACTTAAGGCTGGACATTTCCCGAGAGTATTTAATTTTAAAATGAAATCCTTAATTAACCCCATAGCACACCGAATTAATTAACTAATTAATTTAAAAAACAAAACACCACCTGTTTAGCTATGTGAAGTTTTCACAGATATTCCTCATGGGGAATGTCCTTGATTTACTCTATAAAAGAAAGAATATTTCTGATAATTCTCTTTTGTCTTTGATTGTTTTATTTCATCAACCCTTTAAGTCATTCCACCCTCTTGGGGGAAGAAAAAAATCCGTAATGTTTTTGTTTCTTGGAGCCCTTCCCAAGATGCCGCTCTCAGCAGCTCGACTGTCCGCCATAAGATGTGCGCCTCTGAAGGTGGCTGGACCAGAAGACAGACCCTGGGAGCCTGGTTTCTCCTTTGCCATCAGCCCCTGCAGATTTGGAAACTGTGGAAATTTTCTGGACCTCAGTTTTCTTATCCAAAAGTTGAGGCCCTACTACAGATCAGCCTATTTGTAACAATAAACAATCCATGATTTCACCTTATCCAAGGGTTGCAATTACACTTATGAATAAAAATCATTTAATTCTTCATGAAATGGAGATTCTTTAGAGCCCTGTATCAAGAACTATTTATAAACGGATTTATGTCCAATGTCACAGGAATGCGTGGAATGTTAGATTTGTGTGTGTCTGCATGGCGGGGCACACACACACACCATCCTTTCCCCCCCGGCTCACTTTCCCTGATGCTGACGGTGGATTACAGTATCACTTTTCTGAGAGGGCTCTGAATACATGTCTTTAAATGTTCAAGGCTTAGGCCCTTGAGGGACTTTAGAAAGTCATCTATTTCCATGCCTCTAGAAAGCATGTTGGTTAAACCACTATGGAAAGATGTGTGCTCCCAAGTGACAGTTCATTCATTTATCCATCTGTGACATATCTATCAAGGACTTACTGTCTGCCACCTATTACCTGTGCAAGAAGCAACATCCTTAAAGAAAGAGGGAAAGGATGAGGAAGAGGAGCATTGCCTAGGAAAGGGTGAAGGAATAGGGCAAATTACTTTGGAGTTCATCCCCTATAAATTCCGCTGTGTTAAATGTAATGATTTTAAATGGTGATCCTTCAAAGAAAAAAAAAATTGAGCACGAGAATGCCTCTTACAAAATTTCTGTTACAAGAGGATGTGGTGATAAACAGAAGGTGGGGTGCTGCTTGGAGGTATGTAGGACGCCATCACCCCCATCTGGAAAATAGGTGATAAGATGTCACTTAAACAGGAGGCACTAAGTGATTGTTATGTCTGAGGAGTCAGATGGGAAACAGTCAGTAAAGGAGAATAAGCCTGGATAAACCAAAAGTCAGAAAAAATATAAGTGTGCTCACACAAGGCAATTAGACCCTGAAAAATGTTATTTCATAACAATGGAGTGCCTTCGATAGCAGGGGAGAATTCACGAAGGCTCAAGGCCCCTGATTTCCTCCTACATATTCTTTTGTTACCCAACTTATTACCCACAGAACATGAATTCTGCCTCTCCCACACTATCCCTCACACCCTCTCGTATTCTCGGTGTGCTGGCGATGACTCATCCGACACCCCATTTTGCTCTCAAGCCTCCCTGCACAATACACTCTCGTCACTACTTCAGGGTTCAGCTTAGCACATGAGAATCGGCTGCTTCCATTTTCCACGTTTCCCTTTCACCACCTGAGGACCACAGCCCGCCTGCTCCTCTGCAGCAGTGCGATGTGGGTGAATACCAGGGCCCCGGGCTGAATGATTGCTTTTTCTTTCTTGTTAAATTCCGGGGCCTTTCTAATGTTCCTACAGGGCTCAGCTTACCTCCCCTCCCCGCCTTTCCGCAAAGTAAAATTATAAGCAGTCATATTCCAGGAACTGCTTTTGTAGAAAGAGGCACCAAGGAAGGCATGAAACCTGCTGCAAACTGCCGCAGAAGCCAGCGCTTTTCAGGGGGCAGTGGGGTCATAGGTGTGGTTACCACTGTTTCTCGCTGAGCCCACGTTGGCCTGTGGGAAGAAGGTGTGCTTACGTTTCTTACGCTGTTCGGTAGGACTGTGTATTTTTATCTAGGCTTTGCCCTTCAGTGTGGTCACCACAGGAAAGTTGATAGGTGTTAGGATGCTAACCAACTTTTTGCAATCTTTCTTTGGTAATTTGGAGAACAAATTTTTATCAGAAAAGTCAGGGTCAGGTTACAGCTCCGCCTTCCCCAAAACTAGTCCTACTCACCTAGACTGGCCTCTGCATGACTTTCTCATTTCAGAAATCAAATCTATTTTCTCTGAAGATATTCAAATAAAAAGCTATGGACTTTGAATACCATTTCAAGAACCCCTTTGCTGAAAATTACAGCACCTACTTTTCTCACAGCGATACCACTTAAATTTATTTGGATGGATTAAGTCTGGAATATTCATTTTAAGAAAATCAAGCAAACCATAATATTTGGTTTCCTGGTAGAGGATATCATTTCTCCAAAGAGGGTCACCTATCTTAGACAAACCTACAAGTTTTCTCATTGTCTCAGAATTCCTTACACTGAAATTTGATCACAAAGTAAAATGACAATTTATTTCTAATAAGGATGGTACATTTCCAGTTTGTTTAGGAACTTGACTTTTGAACTTTGCAGCTTGGACTAAACATTTATCCAGTGTTTACTCTGCTAGGCATTATGGAGACTGTGTATATGAAACTGGCCATTCTCCTTCACTATTCCTTAATGAAATTTTTGTTCCAGTAAGCAAAACTGCTGTTCCCAAGCCTTTAAGCATTTTATTGCTGCCTTTTCTCCCTTTCTGCTCACCAATTACCACAATTCTTTACCTTCAAACCCAATTCAAAATCCCCTTTCCCTAAGCAATCTTTCACGATTAACTTCAACTAACTCTGGTACTGTTCATTGGCCTAGACCAAGCTGGTACTAAATTAATTTTTATGTGTTGAAAATGTATTCTGTATTCTTTAGCCATTCAATTAGTGTTTTCTATATCACCAGACACACTGACTCTGAAATGCCTTTGCCTGGAAATAACAAGGAGAGTCACATGAGCCTGTCTAGCCACAAGTGAGCCGGCAGACCAGACTACCGATGTGGGTTGGTGGAGTTATTCTGAGGAGGTGAGGTGGAGGTGAGACCTATGATAAGCAGAATGCTAAAATGGCCCCATGCCCTTGGCTCCCTGGAGTTGTCCTGTATCCTCCCCTCCCCTTCAGTGTGGGCAGGACCTCTGACTTGCTTCTAAGCAACAGAACATGGCAAAGGTGATGGGAAGTCACTCCTCTGGTTAGGTTGTAACCTATATTACAGAGGTGTCGGTGGAAATGAAGACAAACATAGATTTGAGAAAAACTCCGAGGGTACAATTTATAGGACTCTGGGATGCTTTGAGGGTAAGGCTACAGGAAACAAAAGTATCGAAGATGACTGACTCCTTGGTTTCTGTCTTGGTCATTCTTGGGCACAGAAAACATTGGAAGGTGGTCAGATCCTAGGTAAGGGGTCAAAGATCATGAGTTTCATTAGCATATTGAGTGTGAGGTGCATTTGAGGCATACAAGAGATATCGGGTTGTCGTGTGTAGCAGTCCGGAGCTCAGAAAAAAGCTCTGAGCAGAAGATGTATTATTCGGGGATGGTGTTAGTAACGGAGGCATGAGTGAGTATGAACTTTCTTGCCTAGGGAGAGAGAGAGAGAATAAATGAAGCCTCTAACGGAACCTTGCGGGACTCTTCCAGTGAATGGCCGGTCGAAGAGGTAGAGGCCTGGTAACTAAACTGAGAAGGAGTTGCCAGCGAAAAAGGACAATCGCCAGTGCATGGTGACACTTGCTTGGGTGTTTCTCTTGGACAGTGCAGGTTTCTTTGACACGAGGATGACTTACACAGTCACCCTCCTTGATTAACCTGGAAGCACTCGTAGTCTTGGCCTTTCACTTTTGTTGTAACCCACCCAGCTCTCATAGTGTTAGGACACATAGTAGACACACGCCAGATATTTCTTGAATTATTCCCTTGTTGTTCAGAAAAGGGTGGAATGCATAGATGTAGCAGCTCAGCTCCTTCAAGCACGTAAACAAATGGGCAGAGTACAGGATATCGTTTCATCACACAGAAGGTAAATATGCACCTACGTGACTGAAAGAGTTCAAAAGCCATTTCAGTAGTTTCTGTTGCTGAAATGTTTAATCAAATGTTTAATCTCTTAGAGATTCAGAGAACTGATAACAACACAGGACTTTTGGCCGAACACTGCAGTCAGGAGTTAATTATTGTTCATGCCTTTGGTGTTCCTTGTCTCAGGCACTTCAAGAAGGTGAACTCCCAGTGGAAAAGATGTTTGGAACTATTTGTTTACTTATTCCAGAAATGCGTAAAGAACTTATTACATTGATAGTCAATCCTTTACCAAAAATTGAGAGCTGCATCCTGGATTTTGGGTCTTTTCCAAAGTAAGTGAAAACACACTGATGCCTCATCTGGTGGCAACAGAATATGCTATGACCCTAACGAACCAACTAAATCTAGACCCCTCAGAAAAAACGCTAGGCAATACACACTCCCACATCATTCTGCCAACCCTGAGAGTGTTTGTGGTCATGGGCCTCCAAGGATGAGCTTCTATCAGTTTCCTGGGGCTGCCATAACAAGTCACCACAAACTACGTAGATGAAAACAACAGAAATGTATTTACTTAACAATTCTGGCGACCAGAAGTCTGAAATCCAGGTATGAGCAGCACTGAGCTTCCTCTGTAGGAACTAGGGCAGAATCCTTCTTTGCCTCTTCCAGCTTGTAGTGTCTCCCAGTGACCCTTGGCTTCTGGCGCCAAAACTCCAATCTCTGTCTCTGTCTTCACATGGCATTGCCCTCCGTGTTTCTGTACCTTCTTTTCTTTTACAAGGACATTTGCTATGGCAATAAGGACCCATCTGGATTAGATCTCACCTTGATACCTTAATTACATATGCAAAGACCTCTACTCCCAGTAAGGCAACAGTCTGAGGCTCTGGGTAGACATCACTGCTGCGGGTTTACCGTTCAACTAACTATACCACTAAAATTTCCTGAGAGCCCGTGAAGTGAGCAACTCCACTCAATTATTCCCTTATTAAAAGAAATAAAATACAGTTTCCAGGATGTATTTTAAAATGATCTAAAATGATAAGGGGTTTCACTCTGGACTTTCTGGAAGGCCTGCCTGGAGAGGATTTCCTGATGTCAAATAAAGAGTTATATTAGGAAGTCCCTTATAGGATGGGATTTGGTGCCTCCCATAGTCCCTTCTGACCAAAGACTCTCAGGAGACTTGTGAGCTCACCATTAACATCAGTCCGGGAGGATCTCTTAGAAGCAGGCACAAGCTCACTAAGCAGAAGCATGTGCCTAGGAAAGATGATACATCAGTTGGCTGATGCATAGCAGAGCTAAATTCACTTGATGAATTTATGTTCCCAAATTGCCTAACTTACCACCAGATAATAAACTATATATTTGGGAGAATCTAGTTGATGCTATCACTAATAATTTTTTAGAAGATATAAAATCTAGTCAAGACTCTCATTTCATTAATTCCTCATGCCTGTGAGGCCCTCTCACTCCTTCCTAATCTAGGGTGCTGTCTTCCCAAAACTTAGTGCTGGCTAGAGAAAGAGCCTTGTGGTGGCCCGAGGACGCGAGCACGTGCCTGTGATCCCCAAGAAAACAAATTACCTAGTGGTCTGCCATTGCACCTGCGCTAGGAGGCACATCTGTCATCCTGCGCTGACCCAAATGATAGCATGATGATTCAGCATATAATTTTCAAAATAACCTTGGAGTCAAAGAGAGAAGGATTGTTGTGAACTTGTTCTTCAGTGACTCAAAACCTTTACCATAACCCAGTTGGAAAGTAACAGGGCTCAGAATTTACAGGACACACCTTCATGATCCATCTAATAGTGAGGAGGAGATAAGAGTACATAGGTTATCCTGGCTGGTGTGACTCAGTGGATTGAGCACTGGACTGTGAAGCAAAGGGTCATCAGTTTGATTCCTAGTTAGGACACACGCCTGGGTAGTGGGCTAGGTCCCCAGTAGGGGGTGCACAAGAAGCAACCACACATTGATGTTTCTCTCCCTTTCTTTTTCCTTCCCTTCCCCTCTCTCTAAAAATAAATAAATAAAATCTTTTTTAAAAATGTGTGTAGATCATTGTTGAAAACAACTGGTTTTGAAAGAGTCAGTTGCAGCAAAAGAAAGAATGAAACTTTCTCAAGTCATTAAGAATAACATCGCTTGTAAACTAAACATAATTAGGCATCCTGGCTCCTGCTGATTGTTCATATTAGCATTTGCACTGGGGGTGAGGTGGGGGGAGGGTAAGTTACCACTCTGAGCTATGATATAAAAGGTTAGATTGCAGAAGAGCAGAGTGTGGGACCTAAAACTGGGGTCAAAGGCATAATCTTTCCGATCCCTGTCCAATGGGATTGGTCATGTTAGCCCCCTAATTGGAAGGCTAAATGCAATAATGGCTTCAAAGAGCTGAGAGCTTCAAAAGAGCGACATAATTTGAACTACAAAGGCATAGTAACCATGGTCTGTGCTCAGTGCCTGGTGAGAGTAGGGCAAGAAGGATGCTGCACTCCAGCATCACATCGAATTTCCAGGGTCTCTAGCTCTCATGTTACCCTTTGGTCTAGAAACACCAAGCTCTTCCACCCCACAAGTCCAGAGATCTTTTTTTTGATAACATCACTTGCTATCAATGTTATTCCACAAAATTCTAAAAGCACAGAGTAAAAATATCACCTCCAAACCCCAGCGCCCAGAGAAAACCATTGTTCCACATTACATTTTGGCATATGTTTTTCTGGCCCTTTTGAAATACAGAAATGTATGCCTTTTTAAAGCAACAAATAATTCAATGAAATTTTTGGGGTCACTTTTCATTCTTTTTATTCATTCCACAATTTTTAATGTGCACTTACTATATGTTAAGTACCATGACAGGAACTAAGATGACAAAGATGAGTAAGACCTTGTCATTTCCCTGATATGTGCCCCTAACAGAGAAAGACAGACATTTGAACAGGGGAAGGAAATCCACCCCTGTGTGAGCCTCAGGAATCAGAGATGCTAAAACTCAGCTCTGCAGAGTCTTTCTCTTGGGGCCCCTCTTCCTGACAATATTATATAGTGTTACCATTATATAGCACAAGGACACCTTCCCATCTTCATTCCAGTAGGCCCCTAGTGTGAACAGGAAAATCACAATTGTCACCTCAGGTCAGAGCAAAAATTCTGACGGGCCACAGCGGGGGAGGCGGGGGCCAACCAGGAAAGGGAGGGAAGGGGAGAGATTATAACCCTAGGTAAAAGCGAACGGCCTGGAGATCCCTCAGTGTAGGAGAAAGCCATAGTGAAGAAGCGGACAGTCATGTTTACATTTCCTGAGCGTCCGCTACGTGCTGGGCACACTGCTAAAGGCTTTCTACACACAATCTCATTTTAGCCTCAGGATGTAATTAAGAGGTTGATATTAGAATTCTTGTTTTAAGAATCATTTAGGCCAGAGAGGTCACACGATTTTCCCAAGATCAGCTAGAACACTTTGCCTGGAGCACCAAATCAGTGCTCTTAACCTCAGGAAACTCACAAATCAGAAGATGGGAACTAGTCGAGAAAACAGCATGGTGTGGAGGAAATGGCGCGAGTTTTTGAATTGTCCAAACGGTTTCATTCTGGTTCTACCCCTTCCAGGGTGAGGTCCCTTAACCTTTTTTGCTAATTAGTTTTCCCATTTATGTGTGGGGAGCCATATGTCGCTATCACTGGGTTCTCAACATCGACAGCTACGTCTGCTGGTCTATGGCACAGGTCCTCCAGAACTGTGTTGTGTGAATGTCAGATTAATACATGAACTCAGGCAGGGCCAGAGTATTTATTTTCATGGGGCCGCAGTGCGGGTTGGCAATAATGGGAGTGAAGTGACTCACCTGGTGCCTCTACAGTGTAGACACCCCCCGGAAAGTGTTGGTGGGCCTCTATGGTCTACCATGAAGGCATGGCATGGGGGAAGGGGAATTAACCCAATGGGCTGCTTCTTCCCTTGGTAAAATATCAAAACCTCAGTGAATCCCTCCCCCCGCCAGACATATTCCAGAATGTGTGAAGCCACTGAAAGGAAACAAAAGGGACAACGAGATAAGAACAAACTCCGCCTGGGAGCCCTGCACGAATGGTCACTCTGTGAAAAACGTCCTAGAGTATGAAAACCCTCGCCTTGATGCAAGTGCACAGCGCCACCAGTTCCCTAAAGCATTTTCAGAGCTTAAGGCAATGCCAGCCTCGGTGTTTGCAGGCTTGTATTGTTCGCCTGCGGCAGAGCCCAAGTCCTTTTTGATTCCTGCTTCATCCATAGGAAAAAAAAATAGATACTAGAGAAGTCCTCAGTGGAAAAGGTATTGTTACCAAGCATAATAGAAACATTTTAAAGATAAATTTCTTGCAATTGCTGTGGCCTTTTATCTGGCAACTCAGAGACGGGTGTTAAGACTGATAGGCAGATTTTCTTTCAGGACAGTGAAATATCAAAGACTACAGAAAGAATGATCACACTTATGTTGTCTAAAATAAGATCTGGCTTTTGTAAAGTGTGATCTACTCAAGATATCACTGTTTATCTCCTACAAAGCTGGTTTAGTTGTTTCTCACCTTTTCACAACAATCTCATAGAAAGTCCTCATTTTTCATTTGAATTTGTCATGAAATCTAGCAGCAGCTCAACTGGCCTTCTCCAGGAAGGAAGCCCTCAGCAGCCTATGAGCCTTCACAATATCCAGTCATCAGCTACTTTACCTTTAAAGCAAGCAGGTCTTGGATAAAAACAACTACTTTGGCCAAATCAGGCCCTCCTCTATATGGTGGTTTCCAAATAAGCTGTTTTAACTTGCTTTCAAGGCATGTGGATCTCTTCTTTGCCCTGAAGAGTTTGTCCTTCCCCTTCCTCTCTCCTTACCCCTCCCTGATCACATAGAGGGAAAGAACGACTCTCCTTTCTCCTGACTCAGACCTGGCCACAGCCAAAGTCAGAAGGACAAATCCGCCCCTGCTGAGAGCCAGCCTCTTGCGCCAGCGCTCCACTACCTCCCACACACCACTTCCCGGGGCGACGCCACCTGGAGGAGTCCAGGGACTGAAAAGGGCTGCATCTCTTAAAGAACCAGTTCAATTTTTATGATTAGCCAAAGAGGGCTCTGTAGTTCATAAGGTTTCTCTCTTTGCCTGGTTGCTGAAAAGCCAGAAATTTTTCTTAGTTTTGCCAGATTTTCTTAATATATTTTTTCTTCAATAGTAACTTCCTGTTTGTTTGTTGTGTTTTAGCTTTTATTAATGAGTCTGTTTTATAAGAATTCCATTTCTTGTGTAACTTGCTGCAACCTTTTTTTGAAAAGTAGATAAACTATTCACTATGAATAAATGAACATTTTAAAAGTGGCTATTGTCATTCTAACCATGCCGTTCTCACCAGAGTGAAAAATTAACCCAGGAAAAATCATTTAGAATCATCTTTTAAATGAGCACTATATTTTAGTTAGAAACTTTAATATCACCAACACCAAAATAAAGAGAATAACTCATTCATTGATATTGAAAAGTTCTTATCATTAATAAATGTTCACTTATAGGCTCAATGTAAACTCATTACACTTTCTCCTCTTCTTCCCTATCTCCTCCCCTTAATAAACAGTGTAGAGTGAAAAAGCATCCCATTTTAGACAGGTGAACGGAGTCACAGAATTCAAAATAATCAGACTACAAAATACACCAAGTCATAGAACAGGTAACAGCCGGAGATGCTGCAGCCTGAGAAGCCTGCGGAGGTAATACTAGCTCAGAGTCCATAGACCAGAGCCTTCCACACCACTCCAACATAAATAGTTCAAACTAGGAAACAAAAAAATCAGGCTTATTCCTCCTCTATGAGGAATTTCTCCAAGAAAATGACATTTTTCTCCATGAAAATGACAATACTTCAAAGTTCTTACTTTTTTGAGGGGAGGTTATCAGTTTCTGTTTATAATTTAATAAACTAATCCTAATTACAGATTCAGTGCAATCTCTATTGAAATCCAATGGCATTTTTCACAGAACTAGGACAAATAATTCTAAAATTTGTATGGAACTGCAAAAGACCCCAAATAGCCAAAACAATCTTGAGAAAGAAGAACAGAGTTGGAGGTATCACATTCCCTGACTTCAAACTCTACTGCAAAGTTACAGTAATCAAAACAGGATGGTAAAACAGACACATAGATCAATGGAACAGAACAGGGAGCTGAGAAATAAACCCACACCTATATGGCCAATTAATTTATGACAAAGGAGCCAAGAATATGGAGTGGAAAAAGAACATCTTTTTCAAAAGTAGTGTTAAGAAAGCTGAACAGCCACATGCAAAAGAATGAAATTAGACCATTGTCTTACACCAGACACAAAAATGAGCTCAGCATGGATTAAAGAGTAGCATGTAAGATCCGAAACCAAAGAACACCTAGAAGAAAAGATAAGTGGTAAGTTCCTTGATAGTGGTCTTGGTGCTGAATTCTTGGGTCTGACTCCAAGAGCAGAGGCAACAAGAGCAAAAATAAATAAGTGGGGCTACATTAAATTTAAAAAGCTGCACAATAAAAGAAACCGTCAACAACACGAAAAGACAACCTACTAAATGAGAGAAATTATTTACAAATCATCTATCCAATTAGGGGTTAATATCCAAAATATATACAGAACTCCACTGCAAAACAAAGAAACAACTTAATTTAAAAATGTGCAGAGGAACCAATAGATATTTTTCCAAAGAAGACACGCAGATGGCCAGTAGGCACGTGAAAAGATATTCAACGGTTCTAATTATCAGGGAATTGCAAATCAAACCACAATGAGATATCATCTTCTACCTGTTAGAGTGGTTATTATGGAAAAGACAAATAACAAGTTTTGGAGAGGATGTGGTGGGTTACTCTGCTGGCGGGAATATGAATCGGTGTCATCAATATGGAAAACAGTGTGGAGATTCCTCAAACAATTAAAAATAGAACTTCCATAAGCTATTTCACTTCTGAGTATTTATCCAAAGAAAACAGTAACACTAATTCAAAAATATTTATGCACTTCTATATTTATCACAGCATTATTTACAATAGCCAAGACATTTAACCTATGGAAATAACCTGTCTATTATAACCTATGGAAATAAGTGTCTGTCAATGGATGGATGGATGAAGAATATGAGGTATGTATATACCTATATACAATGGACTCCTACTCAGCCGCAAAAAAGAATGAGATTTTGCCATTTGCAACAACATGGATGGACATTCAGGATGTCATGCTAAGTGAAGTAAGTCTGACAGAGAAAGACATATCAATGCCTTCGCTTACATGTCCGATCAAACACCACCACAAATGAACAAACAAAACGAAATGAATCTCATAGATACAGAGAACAAATTCACAGTTATGAGAAGGGAAGGGGGTTGGGGGATGGGGAAAAGAGGTGAGGGGGGTAACTATTGTAAGGTGATGGATGATAACTAGATCTATTGTTGTGATCACTTTGTAGTGTATACACACCTGAAACTTAAATATAGTGTCATATGCCAAGTTTACTTCAATTTTTTAAAAATACCAATTAGAATTTTCCTGTTTAGGGAAGGGAAGAAAAATTGCCTTTGATAAATCAAAACCAGATAATATGATTTACTAAAAACATCCACCAAATTAATTAAGCACAGTACATAAAGTACAAAAATTATGAGAAAAATTAATCAGAGAAATTGAGGCAGAGAGGTCAGTGCATGCAAAATCTATTTTCAACCCAACAACTATATCTACAATCAAAAAGTAATGTCAATATAAATACCATTAAAATATACACAAAATTATACTAACCTCCTCAGGAAGGAGGGAACTCATAAGGAGGTAAACCGAGGCGGTTGTGGAGGCAAGAGATGAGGAGGGCACGCACCTAAACTTTCACCCCCAGACCTGTTCTGGCCCTTTCCCCTTAACTTTACACAGACATTATCAGACCTACACTGCTGACGTCGTGGGTTTTATTTTGTCAATAAAAATCAATATGCCCCAGAGCATACTGATGGAGGTGAATCATGTGAATCCTAATGCGAAGCTGGGTTTAAGGTAGTGTCGGCCGCTGACCCAGCATCCTTCTCCCCTTATTTGTGCCTATATATTTGAAAAAATGGGGGCGGGGGAGCATACCTAAGTTTACTTTTTTAAAACTAAATAACGCCTTGTGGCACTCATATTGTATCTATTACACATTTCACTTCAAAACCTCATCTCCCCTAAACCCTCTTCAATGTGCTTGAAGTAGCACCGCCAAAGGAAAGGAATTTTCTATTTAACTAGAGCGCTGACATTCTGTTACACAATTCGATCTTGTCTATTCACCTGCTCTCAAAAACACAAGACGCTAAACACAAAATGCTGAATGCGTAGAGTCTGCGGTGCCATAGGTGTCTGAATGCATCTGTAGCTTCCCTCTCACTCATCAGTGTAATTGTTGCCATGTTATTCCATTTTTTGATTAGTCTAGTCCCTCAAGCTCAATGCTTTTTTCTGGCCCAACGTTCTTCTGCTGGTTGTCATGGTGACTGAATTGTTAGAGAGGAGAAAGGCTCTGTTGTCTGTCATTGTTCTGTTGTGGTTTAGGTAACGCAGGAGGCAACACAAGTGAAGTGGATGGACCTTTTTTGCTCTGCATCATTTCATAGTATTGAAAAATCTCACATAAAAAAGGAGCAAATAGGCCCAACCAAAGAAATAACCAAGCTCTTTCTAAAGGAAAGTGCACATTATTATAAAGAGGCAAAATGGCACTAATGATGAACTGAGTAATCTATGAAAAATGCTGCTGAATATCACATTTATTACTAGAACAATTGCTGCAACTTAAACATCACATACAATACCTACCATTTTGCAATTTAGAGTAAATATAGTTTTTACTATACAACTGTAGCATCAGCTCTTTGATTCTCGAGGCTCTGCTACTTTAACCTTATATTCTGTTTAAGGCAAAGACAGCACGTTGGAAGTCAGCACTGACACAGAATTAAGAGTTGGGCAAATTTTCTTTTGGTGACAAGGTAGTGTTGGATCAATTTCTACTTTGGGTTCGGGGAAATAATTTTTTAAGGACTAGAGCTGACTACAGAGAACTTTAAAGAAATATTTTATTAATTTATTTTTAGAGAGAGAGGAAGGGAGGGAGAAAGAGAAGGAGAGAAACATCAATGTGTGGTTGCCTCTCATGTGCCCCCTGCTGGGGACCTGGCCTGCAACCCAGGCATGTGACCTGACTGGGAATCAAACTAGCAACCCTTTGCTTCTCAGTCCAGTGCTCAGTCCACTGAGCCACACAAGCCAGGGCTAAGAACTTTTTATTCAAATCATAAAAAATGATTTTGAAGCTTACCAAAATGAATATAATTATTCCTCAACTTAACTTTCAATTTTCCATGTTTTTAAACCAGGAAATGGAGAGATAAATCATAGATAAGTGACAAATGAAAGGCTATCATACAGATGAGAACCAAATAATAATGGTTCCTATGAAAAATTCCTCAATCTTTTCCTTTTTTATCATTGGGTTACGTGACATATAATTGCCCTAATCATTAACTACTTTCATTAGAATTGGTATAATTTTTTTCACTATAAACTTTTTCATTTGTTTATTTGATTTTGGAATGATTTAATTTTTATTTAACTGTTTAATTATTGTATAATTTAATTATTTTAATGATACAAAGTTTTAAGTTGGTAGCACTTGGTAAAATATGATTTAAAAATATATAAAGATAAAAAAGTTTACTATGAAAAGTTTCCCTCCCACCCCTGAAACCTATCTAGTTCTTTCCCAATCCTCTACATATAACCATTAGGGTTAGATTTGTTTGCAGTTTTCCCAAATTTCTTAATGCAAATATCAGAAAATATGAATGGAGATTCTTATCTTACCTCTTACATACACAAATGGTAGCATGCTATTCACCCTGTTCTGCACCTTTCATTTAACACTATATTTGGTTCTTTTTCCAAATCAGAACAGAAATTTCCCCCCCTCTTTTTGTTCTTCTTTTTACAATAACATAGTATTCCATGGTACAAATGTACTATAATTTATTCAATCAGTCTCTATTGGTAGACATTTAGGTTATCCCAATATTTTGCTTTTATAATGGATGACCTTGTATAGTGGTCATTTTTATGTATACAAATATATGGAAAAGATAGAATCCCAGAAGTGAAATTTGTAAGGTTAAAGAGTATATTTGCATTTATGAACTTGATGAAAATTCTCAAATTGATCCCTGTAGGAGTTGTTCCAATTTATATACTTCCATCAACAGTCGGCAAAAGTGCCTAGTTCCCCATACCTTGCCAGCAAAAGGTAATACTAAACTTCTGAAATTCTGCCAATCTGCTAGGTAAAACAATAGTGCCTTCAGTTTTAATTGCAATTCTGTAATTAGTGAAGTCAAATATGTTTCCATACATGTTAGAATCAGTATTTCTTTTCCTGTTAATCCTCTCTTTAGATATTTTGCCCATATTTCTTTTAGGGTGTTGATACTTTTCTAATTAATCTCCAGGAGTTCTTCATGTAATTAAGAAATTTGCCCTCTGTCATGGTATGAGTTGCAGATACTTTTCCTAATCTGTAATTTTTCTTTTGACTTTGGATATGAAGTTTCTCCATGCAGCAGTTCTGGCTTTTATGTAGCCATACAAATATCTTATGGCTTCTGTCTTTTTTCTTTCACCCTTATTCCAAGGGTATAAAATAATCCTTGCATGTATTTTTGTAGTACTTGTGTGATTTTTCTCTTCTTTCACATTTAATATTAATATTTAAATTGTATCCTTGAGCAGGGTGTGAGATGCGGATTCAACTTTAGATTTTTCCAGATGGGATAAAGATATAGCTCTCCCATCACCAATAATGGAATCATCCATCTTTTCTCCTGTTGATTTGAAATGTTCCCTGTAGAGACGCTAAAGTCTATTTTGTTTCCAGCGTATTTCTGGACCTCCTGTTCTGTTACCTTGGGCGATGTATCTGTTCATACATGGAGCACTAGTAGATTTAACACACAAATACAAACAATCAATAGTATGCTAAAGAACTATACTTAGTCTGTAAATGCTCCTAATTATATCTCTTTTCACATCGCAAGCATTTTGTCACACTTAGCCACTGCTCACTCTAATTCACCATCCAAACATGTATTCCTTCCTTGAATGCCCCCAGAAAGTATACCCATTATGTTGAACTAGGCATTGATTGTCACTCAACTTCTGGAGAATACAGCTGAGACATCACCAATTTTTCAATTAAAACTACAAATTCAAGGATATATGTGGCAGAAGGCTGTTTTTCCTTTCTGGATATGCCTGTGAGCATACAGGATGTTCATAAATCTCAGCACACTTCCATTCAGCATCGCGTGGTGGTTTACAGCCACAGAAACCTGCGAAGCACACTGCTCTTGCTTTTGGAGGGTGCTCCACGATGACTTTAAAGCCTAGCCATTAAAGAGCATTTGAAAGGGCACTTACTATTTAGTACCCCGTAAACATATATTTTGATTTTCTTTCATACTGTTTAATGGGGTAATATTCAGCAAGGATCTGTGGCCACCAGCTAGCAATCACAACAGCCCCACTCCAAGGAGGAGGGCCAGCGCTTGGAGACTGCTCCCCCCCAGTAGAAGGCCGTGGCCACTTCATCATCATGCCAAATATTCACAAGCTTGTTGTCTGTTATTGGTTTAATGGAGTCCATTCAACACAGATGGAAGTTGATTTTCAGTAAAGGTCTATAAATAATGCTCTTTGACTGTGATCTTGAGGCTTTTGAGATCAGGCTTCCCACTTCCACCCCTCCTTCTTACCAAGCGTTTCGACACTGGGGAGAAGATTGATGTCCTCACAACAAAAGATGACTTTTGGAGCAAACCTACCCAATAATCAGAAGTGGCAAGTAAAAGAGGGAAGGTGGTGACCTCTCTCAGTGACATGAACAAGAAGAAACTGGAGGAGCCTTTCCTTTTGCTTAGAAAGTGCCCAAACCACTCATTGCAGGGAGCGTGTGGCTGCGGATCACTTCTCCGAGACCCATTACAAAAGGTGAGCAAATCTGAAAGCTCTCCCTACCCTTCCCCAATTAGTTCAGATTGCAGTTGACCTTCAGAGATATCCATTGCAGGGGTAGTTTTCTGGCGATGATGCTGTGAAAATAATTTCCTTTTTGAAGGGCTTTCTTTCTATTCTCTCCCCATGGCAACTTTAGAAAATTTGTTAAAACGTACACACGCACGCAGCCTCTCAGGCTATCCACAAGCTCTCTAGGTGAGTAGGAACAAATGGCAGCCTATCAAAGAAATGCGCCCAGGACAATTGCACAGTTTTGACCATTTGGGGGTCTCACAGAGACTCCCCCGGCAGTCCCCACTGCACCGTTAGGATTCTCTTTTTAAGTAGAGGACAAGAGGAGGTAGGTGGAAACCAAGTTGTTTGTTTGTTTAAGCGAGAAGTAGTTTCACCTGACTGCTTTTCCAAGTTGACAGGAGAGAGTTCTTACTGCACCAGCGCCTGCAGAGCAGTGGAAGAAAGAAAGCTAGAGCGTCTGTGTCTTCGGGGTGTTTGTGCGTTTGTTATACGGCTGGACCGAACAGCCGATACTAGAAACCGGCAGCAGAGGGAATCTGTAGAAAAGAGAGTTTGAAGGAACCATGGATGATTCGGGACTGCTGGGAAATGTTGGTATTAGTCATAGCACCCCAGTTATGGTAAGACGTGTTGTATCAACAGAAATCTCTCCCGAATAGATGCATATTTAATTGATCCCATTGGTGACAAAAATCATGCATGATTTGGGGCAAGCACATGCCCATTTTAAGCATCCTAACTTCCCATTGATGTCCCTTTTCTGGGTGCCCTTATGTAAAAATGTTCTTTAAATTAGGTATAAATAAAGAAGAAGGCAAACGCTACAGTGTACTTCAGTGTAGTATAATTTCTGAGAGAGGAGGAAAATGGCTGTTTCCATTGTATCTTTTCTGCCTCGACACAAGAGTATCATGCCAAGAGTTAGGCTGGAGCTAGGATTTAACGGCCATGCCAGGAATTGGAAGCAGCACCTGTGGACCAGAATTTAAATACCATGGATGGTTTTTCTCGACGCTTTTATGGAGCATGAATGAGGATGTAATTTAAAAATAAGCCGTGCATCCTACTTAAAAAGATAAGAAGGAGCTGGATGTGTGTAAATGTTTGGATTAAATATGACCAAAGACTGCACCGTATTTAAGTGGCTTGGCACTTTGAAAATGATGGAATCAGGCTTCATAATGTTGCGAGCACCTACCTAATGGAACTAAATTTGCAATATAGGTGCATAGTGGAAAAGAAGGGCAGATGAGTGGCAGTGAGAATGTAAGAGCGACGGCACCAAAGAATGAAACATATTGAGTTTAATGATTGACCTTATCGGAGGCTTTCTGCTCTGACAATGAAGATGTGAATTATCCTATTATTATAAGCAGGCGGATCATCTTATTAATGCACCCTAGCCTTTCACATTTTTATTTAACATTAAATTAAATTGAACAATTTCAGTAACATTCTCCAATCCCTTAAGGGAAACGGAAGCTGATGCCCAGAACTATTTTCCGTGTAGCTTTATATGTATTTTCTTCTTTCCAGAGATGCACTTTCAGCTCTGTCACCCCACAGTGCTTTGGCTTCCATTTGGATAGAGCCGAGGTGACTTGGAAGTTTCTGTGTAAATTCCTTGAAATCCAGAGGAGCTGAAGGAGATTTTAGGAGGCTATGCTCCTCTTAATGACTCATCATGGAACAGCGTCATTGAAATTCTGATTCTGACGCCGTCAGCCACTTGATAGCCATTGCTACAAGGAGCAGCAGATGAGCCATAATCAAATGTTTTCTGAATTTATCCCTAGTACAACTCTCCTTAAACCAAAATTAGGCGGTGAGTAATATTTGTTTAAAAAAACTTACCAAGTGCCTGCTTAATACTATAAATGCTGTCCCAGTGAAGCCTTTGCACACAAAGAAAACATTTCACTGGGAGGTCAATATCTGCAACTACCCAAAGGATTGTATCTGTTTCAAACTCTCGGACAAAGGCTTCTGTTTCAGCCTCCATTCCCTCCCTCTCTCTCTCCCTCTCTCTCTCCCTCTCTCTCTCCCCTCTCTCTCTCCCTCTCTCTCTCCCTCTCTCTCTCCCTCTCTCTCTCCCTCTCTCTCTCCCTCTCTCTCTCCCTCTCTCTCCCCCTCTCTCTCTGTTTTGTTTCCTTTCAGCATATTTTAGGAACTAATCAGCTTTATAAAAGGTACCACAGTTAATCTACTGTTTGTCTAGGTCTTCATTGCAGCTCCTTAAAAGATAGAGTGCAAACAAAGCAAGAATTAAGGTCATTCCATTGAAATCCTTCAGAGAGAAAGACAAGAGCTAAGTTATTGCTGAGGACTACAGAGAGAAGGGCTGGAGGAATCCAGGCCAAAAAAGAAAAGAAAAGAAAGAAAAACTCTCATTGTTTATTATTTGCCAGCCTCAGAGCAGCCCCCATTCCCATATTTGTGAAGGGATTACCCTCCCATCTTCAGAGATTAATGAGAGCCCAGACAAGTCCCCAGCCCACAGTCCTCCCTGCTCCCAAGCGCTTTCTCCAGGGAGGTGGAGCTCAGCGCACCCAGAGGACACAGAACGGGTCAGGGCTCGCACCTCCGCTTGATGTGATTCTTCCTCCAGCTGCTAGAGATACACAAGCAAACATAACTGTCAAGCGACTCCATGCTCATAAAAAGCAAAACTCCCTCTTAGGCTGTGGTAACTATGCACATGAAAATCTTAGCATGTATCAGATATAAAAGGGGGAGGGGAGCAAAAATAAAAATAATAACCCATGCAAAAGCATTACAGAGGCATGTAACACTGGCCCCCTTCTTTCTTCTACAATCCTGATTGAAACCCTACTACCCATATTTTGTTTGAGACAGAAGCTGTTTGAAGTGTACTTGAATCCATGTGTTGCTGCTGTAGTTGTTCATTAAGCATCATGAAAATATATTAGTGTCGAACTTTTTAAAATGTGTCAATGGGTTGGCCTGTTTAAGTGAATGATGCACTGTAAAGTTTTGCCTTTATAATAAGGCCAAGAAGCAGCAATCAGCCCTGGGTGGTGTGGCTCACTTGGTTGGAGTGTCATCCTACAAATCCAAAGGTCACAGGTTCAATTCCCAGTCAGGGCACATGCCTTGGCTGTGGGTTCAATATCTTTTGGGGCACATAGGAGAGGCAATGGATCGATGTTTCTCTCACACATGGATATTTCTCTCCCTCTCTCTCCCCCCTTCCCTCTCTCTAAAATCAATAAGCATGTCCTCAGATGAGGATTAAATAAATGAATGAATAAATAAATGGTGATCTTTGAGTGATCTGTTGCGTGAGAAAGTGCCATCTCCAGCCAACAGAGATGCAGTCCTTAATTCCTAGTCCTCAGCAAGGTTTGACACACAGTAAATATACAATCAGTACTTGTTGCATGAAGAAAGGTTTAGTATTTTGACTGCTTTAACAATAATAATTGTTAATGTCTATTGAGCATTTACAATGTGCCAGGCAGTGTGCTAAACACTTTGCTTATATTATCTCGCTTAACCCTAACATTAACATCACAAGGTTACTATCCCTATCTTACAGGTGAGAAAAACCAAAACTCATTGAAGCGGGGTCACGCATAACTTCCTGTAGGCCCAAGGTCGTATAAATAGGCAATAGCCAGTGAGACTCCAGAGGGTCTTACTCCGGACCCTCTGTTCTTAATGTTACTCTACTTCCCCTTCAAAGAAGCATCTTAGCTTGAATGTTAAAATATTCGGTGATTATTCCAGGTTCCGTGCCATTTTATTAGATGAACAAATTATGATCAGAGAGAATAAGAGTGTCACCTTTAGCCAAGGTATGTGATGAGACGAACTGCCTTCACAGTGGCTTCAAATGTTGTCCTCGGCTACCAGAATAACTGACTACACGCAAAATATAGTGACGACTTTGCTGGGGCTTTGTTGCGAGTCATATGAACAGATTTCATGAAAGGAGTAATGCTCCTTCCCTAGGGATATCTCGCCTCCCCCAGTTACTACATACACACACACACACATCTTTTGTGTGTGTGTGTGTGTGTGTGTGCGTGCGTGTCAGGTTTTCCCAGGCAGGATGAGATCTGTTTGCAAAACCCTTGGCATATGGTAGGTCTGCCTGGCTTTCGGCTGTATTTGATTATGATTGGCCTAGTTAATTCATTTCATTGTATGTTCACCCCTCTTTGGAAACTGAACAAGATTAAACTGCATTTTTAAAGCCTTAGTAAATCACAGTGTGATTTAAATTAGAATAAAGACAAACATTCAGATCTTTTTTGAGGAAATTCAGACAGCATTTCTGGCCCCACAGGAGTGTTTGTCCAGAGACTCTTAAACTGTCTCTTGGCCACTGGGATGCCCAGCTCTGAGTATATTGACTGCTCAGTAAAAAATGAGAAATCCATAATCAAAGACTAAACGGAGTGAAAAGCAATACATGAAATTATTGTTTCCTCCTAAATAACCCTAAAACCCCATTTTAGCAAATAGTGCAATTTATTCTTCCTCCAAACTCTATTAACTTACAAACTAGATCAAATTGGACTGAGTTATAGCCACGTATATTACTAAATTCCCTTCTTCTGGGGAAAATGCTAGAAATATATTTCTAAATCGGTAATAGTAAACTAATGTTCCTGGAAAGAAAAGCTAAGGGATATTTGCTGTTATTTGCAAGTATATTTTACTGAGCTATTCAATAATTTCTAGCAGGATTATTTACTCAGTCTCATCTGCACCACAGGCTGTAATATTACCTTCCAAGTAAGATTAGTAGATAAATAAAACGAGTAGAAGGAAGTAGGTGTTCTCATTTGTGGAATCTTTAGCAGAACTGTATTAGCAAAGCTTTTCCTTATAGGTACCATTTGTCTTCACTAATTTCAGAGCCTGATGTTTTGTTAAGAACCTTTGGATGCTTGTTTCATGTGGTATAATTTTAGAAGCATTTTAATATGGTAAGACTCAAGTTTAGGATGAGAAACCAGAGGTCACCATTGAAACAATCACCTTTCATCCATTTTCGTTTTCAAACGTCGCTCTGGAGGTTGTGCCATAAGTTTGTGACAATGACAAACAGGCCCTGCATTCCACGGTCAGCAAGGCTGTTCCTCACTTTGCAGTGAGTTTATCAGTCTAGTCATTTTACAAGCTTCCAGGGCTTTCTTCCTGCACAGGTAGTCACCCCAGAGGTAAGTTAAATAGAAATTAAAATATATTGCTATGGTAATATAATAGTTTCCTTTCACAATTTCATTTCTGAAGAAAACAGAAAATATTCTTCTACTCTCTTTGCCTCTTCAAAAGAAAGGGGAAAAGAACAACAACAAAATACAGTAAGTGGAACTTCTGCTTATGATTTCTAGGCATCAGTGTTGTTGAAACACCACTTTTAGGAAATTTTGTGTTGTCCAGAAATGCTTAGTTAAATTTTTTTAAAAGAAGTTGTCTCCAAGGTGAGACAAGCACACAGAAAGCAGACAAACAGCAATGGGGGTGCATTTTGAGAGATGCTGAATCAGTACTTTAAGGTATCGACATTTATTCCTCTATAATGAAGCCTAAAAATGCATCATTATACATCAAACTGTACACTGTATTTATTATTGCAACATTTTCGGAGCGCAGAATGGTTACTGAACAATTAATCACCACACAGAGGTATTTTGTTTGATTTGAAAGGACGACCAAGTGGCCCCAGGTAAATGATTTTATAAGTACGCATCCAGGGGAGTATGAATCAGAGAGCAGACCCAACCAATGCATCTACTCCTGGCCGCAACCCCCGAAATATCTGAAATACCTGAAAAAGGCAGGTATTTTAACAGAATGGATTCATGAGGATACCAAAAAATAAAGGAAGTTTTCATGAGCACACAAGAAATTCTAAAGAAGCCTAGAAGATCGAAAAGCAAAGGGAGATAGTGCTGACTGAGAACAGGACGAGAGGGACAGAACACAGCCCACTGCCAGAGCGGCACAGACGTGCGTGTGCGGAGGAGTCTGGGCCCTCGCAGTGGGCCCTGGAGAGGACTTGGGGGCCACCGAAGAACTGCCCTCGGAACAGCGAAGACGGCCAGGTGTCCCCTTTCTTCTCTTGTTAATGCAAAGCTGCGAGTGGGAGCTGCTTTTAACCACTCTCGAAACCCTCAGGACCTCTCTCTTTGAAGAAACATCCTGACTGAGGGCTCCCTGTTTGGGTGCAAGGCCCTCGAAAAGGAGGAAGGTAGAATATGAGGAACTCTGGACCTTTACAACCGTCAGGGAAGGGGAGGATGTGATGGGGGTACACTTGCCTCTGCCCAGGAGGCAAATGTACTACCTGCCTCAGCATCAGAATTAAGCAGTGGAGAGTGGCTGAGGGGGTCAGTCCATAGCCTGCTGCTCCAGACCCAGGCACCTCAGATGAGGCCTGTCTGTCCCAATCAACCCTCCCTGACAGGGGAAACGGGTGAGTACTGCTTCAGAAGGGACCTGCATTAGCTGCCTGTGTTGCTGTACCTAATCTTTCCATCATTATTTATGTTAATTAAATAACGGAGGCTTGCCAGATGTTGAAGGAAAACAAATAACATTTAACGACAAGAACAATAACAAGAAGTTTCCATGAAGATTAAAAGTAATTAAAAGAAAAAATAACTTCCGATTGATATCTCTAAAAAGACTTAAGAGGTTATTGAGTCCATAAGACAAATTATATATGTATGATATCATCTAGTGCAATAAAACCTAAGAGAGCCCCGGCCAGGTGGCTCAGTCTGGTGGTCATCCGCACACCAAAAGGTTGCGTGTGCCCTCCCTGGTCAGGACATGTATGAGGTTGTTGGTTCGATCCCTGGACATGGTGCATACGAAAGGCAACAAGTCAGTGTTTGTCTCTCACGTCCATCTCTTCTCTTCAATCTCTCTCTCTCATCAATAAACATATCCTTGGTGATTATTAAAAAAAAAACTAAAAGAAAAAATATTTTTAGAAAATGAAGCACAGCTACCAGAAAGGAAGAGACAGACTGCCGTTATCTGTATACATCCAATCTGCCTAGACACCTAGACGATGCGAGGGAATCAATTGAAACGTTACTAAAACTAATAAGAATGTTTACCAAGGCATCTGATATAAAATCAACAAACACAATTAATAGCTTTCCTGTGAGCCAGTAGGGAAACACTGTTGCTGGGCTGACCGAACCTTCATTCTGATCCCCCTTGGCCCTTGCACTGCCCTGGCTGCTTGGAGGTGGTGGTGCGACCTTCTGGCTGGGAGAAATGTGCCAAATCTCCTGAGGAGCTTTTTGCATTCCTGATACAGGCATCATGACTTCCCCTTTCCCCTCCCCATCTGATGAGGGGCTAGGGCTGCCTGGCTGTGCTCACTGGGTATCTTGTAAAGATAAGGCCACAAGGGGTAAAAGAGACGCATCCCCTGCCATCATCAAGCTGCTAAGCCAATGCTGGCAGCTGCTTACCTTTGGCCTTGCTTTTTCGTGAGGAAAATAAACTCCTGTTTCTTTAAGCCACAGCTGTGATTTTTGTTGTTTGTGGCTAAACACATTCCTAACTGGTACATTGACAACAATCCATGCAATGGGAAAAAAATTTGTATGCAAAAGATGCAAAAATTATAACATTAGAAATAAAGAAAATAAGAAAAATGCAAGAGCCATGTGAAGAAAACTGTTTTTAAAAAAGGCTTCAAAAAATTAATGGACCAGTACTGATCGGGAAGATTTCCTAGGATAAAGATTTTTATCCATGAGTTAATGTTCTGTCAACTGAAATTCTATTAAGATCTTTAATAGAACTTACCAGCTGATTCTAAAGTTAATCTGGAAAAGAAAGTGAGCAAGAACAGACCTTCAAAAATTTTTTTTAAAAAGGAGGAAAAATGAAGAATATTTACCCTGTCAGATATCAAACATACTATTTGATATTATCTATATTACCTAAAGTTGCATTATCTAAAACAGCGCAGGAATAGGCAACTACAGCAATGGAACAAATAGGAAATCTGAAAACAGACTCACGTACACGGAATTCCGTATATAATACAGGTGACGTTCCAAGTCATCAGGAAAAGAATGGATGTTTAATACATGGTGTTGGAAAAGTAAAGTATCCATCTTACAAGAATTGAGTTCATGTGCTATAATGGGTCACGCGCACAAATTCCAAATAGAATAAAGAGCCATGTGTAATAAACACAATCTTTAAAAACTGGAATAAACTGAAATAAGAAAATTTTAATCTTATAAGGGTAAAGATTGACATTTATGATTGTCATAACCATACTGTAAACAAAACTAAGGCACAAATGACAGCCAGGGAGAAAAGTTTTTCAACATATATATAACAGAAAAAGGATCAACATCAGTATTTATAAGGAATTCTTGCAAATCCATGAAATAACAAACTCAATAGGAGAATGGAAAAAAATATAAACAAGCAAGATAAGAATCTTCATTAGACATACAAATACCTAAAAAACAAGCTTAACATCATTAATAACAGAAAATTGCAAATTAACAGTCAGTTCTTGCCATCAGATGAGCAAAGGTTAGAAGGCATGTTAATATACAGTTGTGAAGGGATAGAAAATTGTTTACTTTAATACACAATTGTGGAAGAGAATGAATGGAACATTTTGGTGGGGAGGCAATCAGCTATGATTTCTCCGTGTTGAAAATGCACATGAATTTTGACACAGCAATACCACAAATTCTCTTTTAGCTCTCTCACTCACCTTCACATCATAGTCAGTGTCCTTGAAGAAATACTCTGTAGTCACCTTCTCATCCCCCATTCACTCTGACGTCTAGCAGTGTGGCTTTACCTTCACTCACCCCCAGTCCCACTGGAACTGCACTGGTGGGAGTCATAATACCTAATTGTCGTATACAACCAAAGCTTTTAAGTATTTTCCCTATTTGTCCTTCAAATATTTGAAGCTGTGGAACAGATCTTCATTGATAGTATTTTTTCCTTTGGCTTCTAAGACTCTTCACTCTTGTTTTTACTTCAACTCTCAATCTCCTTTGCTAACTGCTCTGTCTTTGGTCCTTCAAAGTTGATGTTCCCCAAGGATTGTTGCTTAGCATTCTCTTTCTTACTGTACAAGTTCTCCTTAGGTGAGCTCAACCTATGGGTTTAAAATATCTATTTATATCTGTTTCAAGATTCTAAAATAATCAGCATCTTTAGTCCAAAGCCTCTACCGAACTCTGGATTCTTATGCCTCCCTTCTAACATCTCCACAAGAATATTCCACAGGTAATTCAACAGTCTCAAAAACATGTTCCTCTCTCTCTATTCTTTGTATATTGATAAAAAGCTCTACTCTCTACCCAGTCACCATGCCTGGAATCATGGGAGTCATGTGAAGCTCTTGGTCATCCCTAACAACACCCTCATATTCTGTCTTTCAATCAAGTCCTAGAGATTTCTTAGTTAAACTTCTCATACATACTTGCTTTTCTCTCTCCTCATTGCTACTGCATTAGATTATTCCCCCATCATCTATTCAAGAAGTTCTTTACCTGGAATTCATGGACTCACATGAATCTGGGAATAGACTTCAAGAGATCTGTGAGTTACCTAATATTATATGTAAAATATGTATGTATAGGCATATATGATTTTAAAAAGGGATACAGGGCCCCAAAAGGGTTAATAAAAATGAGGTTAGTCTAATTGTTTATATTTTCTAGTTATTCTTCCTGTTTCTAGTCTCACCCTTCTGACCTGTCCCTCCATCTTGCTGCCATCATGTCTTTCCAAAATACCAACCTGATCATGGCCCTGCTATAAAAACGCCATAAGATCTTACCATTTCAAGATAAAACCCAACTCATTTGTAAGGCCCTCTGTGATCTGGCTCCTGTTGACTTCTGTAACATTTTGTGTATCCGTTTTCTTTCCTCCTTACATCCCAACTCCAGGCCATGACTTTTTAATAATTAAATTGTCCTTAATATCCTGGTTGTTCTGTACTTTACCTTTGCTCATATTGCTTTCTTTACCTGGATGCTGTTCTTCATGACACCTTTGCTGTACTCCCTTTGCCATTAGGCCCATCGGACCATCCAACCCAGGTAGAATCGGCCACTTCTTCCTGCACGCCCAGAGAACACCTTATAGAGAGCTTTATCATAGTCCCTATATTTTTCATGTTACTTGACATTACAGGTCAACTCATGTACTGCACTGTACACTGTCTGAAGTAAGGGCCAGTGTCTTATATGTGTCTCCTCCAGTAAATAACAGAGTGCTTACTCCATAAATACTGATTGAATGACTTAAAAGGGGACCTCCAGCCAAGATGGAGGCATAGGTAGAAAAGCTTTGCTTCCTCACACAACCAAAAGAAGGACAACAACAAATTTAAAAACAACAAACAACTAAAAGTGCCAGAAAATTGAACTGTATGGAAGTCCAACAACCAAGGAGTTAAAGAAGAAACATTCATTGAGGCTGGTAGGAGGGGTGGAGATGGGCAGCCAGACTGTAGAAGACGCAACAAGGTGGAGGGCTGGGTGATCCGACATTTGCGTGCAGATGAGCCTGGAAGGACTGGGGAGCAAGACAGACTGCACAACCCTGGCCAGGGAAATACAGCCTCAAAACCTCTGGCTGTAAAAACCTGTGGAAATCCCAGACTCACAGGAGAGATTGTTCTACAGACCCACAGGGTTCTGGAATGTACACAAGCCCACTCACCTGGGAATCAGCCTCAGAAGGGTCCAATTTGCTTGTGGGTAGTTGGAGAAGTAACTAAAAGCTGGCCAAGAGACAAGCCAGCGGCACTGTTCCTTCTCGGACCCCTCCCCCACATACAGCACCACGACGCAACAATGTGGGTTACCCCACCCTGACCAATACCTAAGGCTCCACCCCTTATAACATCACAGGTGCTCCAAGACAAACAAATATGACCCAAATGAAAGAACAGATTAAAACTCTAGAAAAAGAGCTAAGCAAGGAGGAGATAGCCAACCTACCAGATGCAGAGTTCAAAACACTGCTAATCAGGCTGCTCACAGAAATGATTGAGTGCAGTTGCAAAATACAAGAAGTGAAGGTTATGCAAAGTGAAATAAAGAAAAATATACAAGAAACCAACAGTGAAGGGAAGGGGACTCAAATCAAAGATTTGGAACAGCAGGAAGAAATAACATTCAGCCAGAACAAAATGAAGAAACAAGAATTCCAAAAAATGAGGAGAGGCTTAGGAGCCTCTGGGGCAATTTGAAATGTTCCAACATCCAAATCACAGGGGTGTCAGAAGGAGAAGAAGAAGAGCAAGAAATTGAAAACTTATCTGAAAAAATAATGAAGGAAAAATTCCTCAATCTGGAGAAGGAAATAGATGTCCAGGAAGTCCAGAGAGTCCCAAAGAAATTAGACTCAAAGAAGAACACACCAAAGCACACCATAATTACATTACCCTAGAATAAAGATAAGGAGAGAATCTTAAAAGCAGTAAGAGAAAAGGAGAGAGTTACCTACAAAGGAGTTCCCATAAGACTATCAGCTGATTTCTCCAAAGAAACCTTACAGGCAAGAAGGGGCTGGAAAGATGTATTCAAAGTCATGAACAGCAGACACCTACAACCTAGATTACTCTATCCAGCAAAGCTATCATTTAGAATGGAAGGGCAGATAAAGTGCCCTTCCAGATAAGGTCAAGTTAAAGGAGTTCATCATCGCCAAGCCCTTATTATATGAAATGTTAAAGGGATTTATCTAAGAAAAAGAAGATGATCAAAACTATGAACAGTAAAATGACAACAAAATCACAACTATCAACAACTGAACCAAAAAAACAAACAAATAAAAAACTAGGCAAACAACTAGAGCAGGAACAGAATTACAGAAATGGAGATCACATGGAGGGTTATCAGTGGGGAGGGGGAGAATGGGGGAAAAGGTACAGGGAATAAGAAGCATAATTCGTAGGTACAAAATAGACAGCGGGAGGTTAAGAATAGTATAGGAAATGAAGAAGCCAAAGAACATACATGTACGACCCATGGACATGAACTAAGCAGGGAGGAATGCTGGTGGAGGGCAGATGCAGGGCAGAGGGGGATGGGGTGGGAATGGAACAACCGTAATAGCATATTCAGTAAAATATACCTAAAAAAAACAAAAAAGAATGACACCAGTGTGGTTGTTTTATCACCATTGACTTCCTCTCATATGTTAAGAACAAAAGAAATGGAAAGAGCATCTCAGGTAATAGAAAGTGATTAGGAAAATTTGTAAGGTACAAATAGAATCTTAAGAATATCGAATCCTCATTGCAAAGGCCAAGAATTCTAAAATAATTTGAAACAAGAAACACGATAGAGAAAAGTTTAATTTTTCCTGGGAGCAACATAGCTTTCTGTTGTCCTCATTCAAATATTAATTTCATAAGATTAATTTTTCATAACCTGTGTGTAATATTAAAAGACATACTAGCCTGAAGTCTATACTAGGAAGTAAAATCAAGACATCAGTGTTTTGAGTTTACAAATAACTAATTGAAAATAAGAATAGAAAATAGGGATAAAATAAGCAGCTTTTCCATTTAAGGTATAAAAATAAAGCAGCTGATTCTGATTCTAAGATTTTGACATATTGTAGGCAAGATCATTTCTTTTCAACTTTCCTATAAATCTTGAAAAATAAGGGGGACGCCTCAAGAATATGTGTCATGTTGCATTTGTGTACAGTCAAGTGTTGAAGGCAGGAAGGAAAATGGACAGAGATGAAAGAAAATATGCCATATGTGTGTAGGGGGGGGGACTCCGGGGGAATTTCTACAAAAATACACCAAGTTCTTGAAAAGGAAGTTTCCTACTCGCTTCAGTGAAATAACAATCTTACATAAAGAATGCATTATCATTGCATCACGCAAATATTGACCAAGTTAGCTAATCGTGGCTGTACATCCACAGCCTCTTTCTTCCTCTGGAGTCTGCAGCGACAGCTTTGTGTACTCTGCAGTCTCTCGGGCCTGAGCCAACAACTGATAGAGTATTAGATCAAAGCCTTACTACACAGATGCCAGGCAATTTGGTATTAAACAAGAGATAAGAGTACAAAAGAAGTCTCAATGTACTTTCACCACAATTTGAACAGCAAATAGTTAATTAGGTTGATAATAGATGTCAACATTTCATATGATGTCATGGTTCTCCAAAGTGTAACTGCTCCCACCCTGAGATGGAAAACTACATTATTTTATTTTTTTAAAAGAAGCAAGGATGAATATCATTTCATTATATATGATTTTTCTCCTCTGAAGCACTCATGGTTAAACATAGTTTTAATTATTTCTTCAGGTTTTTTAAATAAAGGGACAGAATATAATTTTTATCTGCATAATTTAAGCGAGGTGTTTAAACGGTGGTCTGATGAGCCAGTAAAGTTTGCATTCAATGCAAATAATCAAGGCCTGAATTCATTAAGGGTGATGTAGATGCTGCTACTTCCAGATATTTTTTTAGGTTTCTTTATGTGTGTGATTTACAAAATGTCTTACCCACTCATTCCAAAAACATGATGTCATGAAATATGAAACACCTGTATCTTCATGCTATTTTTATTGAAATGAAAACCATCAACAATCTAGTTATTTTAAATAAATACCATATTTTTCCATGTATAATAACACATTTACCCAAATTTTTGAGGGAAACATAAGGATGCACATTATACATAGGTAGTACTAATTCCGTATCTATATAATTAAATGCTAAAATTCCTTTATAACACAAAAATCAAGTATCTAAATATAAATAAATAAATAATTGAATTAAAAAATTAAAACAAAAGATTTTTTTTCCTGACAGTTTGGGACAAAAATGTGGGTGTGCATTATACACTGTAAAATATGATAAATCAAACATCAGAAAAATTGAATACATTAAAAAGTTTTTTTTCTATGTAAGCAGCACACAAACAGGTCAAAGATATGAAATACTCTAAAGTATATTTTTTTTAGCTAAGAAATGTATAAAGGTTATTACAGAGATGATATGAGGTCTGTCCAGAAAGTGTCCAGCCATGCACTATGCAAAATGGAGGCCTTTACTGAAGAACATACGAGATAGAACAAACGTTGTACATAAGACAATGATGCCTCAGTCCTCTTCAAAGTAGACCTCATACAGTTCTCTGATCTTTGTAACTGTAGTCCATACCCATTCAACACTCAGGTGTTCTGCTTGTTGCAGGCCTTCTAGAACGTGGATTGCTTTCAATGGATTCTTGACCACCTTTCAAGCGTTTATGCCACACTTTTATTTTCACTGCACTCATTGCATCATACCCGAAAGCCTTCTGAATCATCTGAATAGTTTCTGCAGAGGGATGTTCAAGCTTAGTGCAAAATTTGATGCAGATTCATTGCTCTACTCACTCAGTCATTTTGAATGTGACGGCCACACAGTACACATGCTCACTCAATGACATCTACCACCCCCACTGACTAGTACAGTGAAGTCATCACGGTTCACGCATGTGCATTCCAGTCCCCTCTCCTTAGCTACCAGGTTACATCGATGTCATGCAAAATGTTCTCATTATATTAACAATGACTGGACTTTTCCCAGACAGACCTGCTACATCTTCCTAAGTTTCCATTATCTACGGTAAATAATAAATGTCTTCCCAATGCCCAATGAAGTACCAAACTCTCGGAGTAAAGTTGACAAGTTGCACTAGTTGTATGTGCAAAAACAAAACAAAACAAAAACAAAAACAAAACTAAAACAAACAAAAAAGCCCCAAACCTCCTCAGCCAGATATCAGGGGAGATGAAAATAAACATCATAGAGATCATACTGCTGACAGGACTTGACCAAATAAGTGAAGTGTCACTAACTTTAGTTGGAACAAACACATAGTAAATCTCTGGAACACTACTTCCCTTTCCCAGATTTTATAATAAAATCAATGTACATTAACAGTGCCATCTACTGCTTAGCAGTTACACTACAGTGCCCCAAAGTGGCCCCAAATGAGCCCCGGGGGGTGGGGGTTACTTTTATGTTCTTGAGGGGCTTTGTCGTTGGAACTGGTCCATGGAGCTCCTCTGAGGGCACTATGAAATATGTTAAATGTATATAGTCATTGACTAATGGCTTTCTTTACTTAAAGAGAAGCCAGATTCCAAATAGTGAGTGAATCACGGGAACGACAATGCAGTGAAAAAGTTTTGGAGTAAAGGTCAGCAGAGTTGGTTCTTGTTCTTTTTCCTGTTCTGTCGTTGTTTGATCTAGTTTTCTGTTCAGCCTTCACAATTCTGCTTGGCATAATGTTAGCAAGGTGACCTTTTTATGATTTTTTTCTTTCAGGAAAAAAAAAATACAGTATGTCAGTTCCAGAATGAAGACATTGCATCCTCTTTAAAACCCTTTACAAATACTTTTCAAACTTACTGAGATTTTTTTTAGCTGAGAGTAGGGACAGTTATTTTAAGGTCCTCTATCATGCAAATAAAATTATTTAGATAAAGACTACAATATACAGGCAATTGGGTTTTTAATATACAGAATTCCACTGTCTAGGTAATTTTGTAATTATTTCCCTTCCTATGGTTTTATAGAGCCCAAATCCAACCAGAATGGAAAAACTTCCCTCCCACATGAAATTCAAATCTTAATTTTTTTTAATCATGATATCATGTACCTCCTGATGTAATGCAGTAACATGAATGAAATATTACTTAATATAGTATTACTGCCAGAAATACATAACCTGAATCTAATCATTAGGAAACACCAGACAAGCCCAAATTAAGAGATTTTCTGTAAAAAAAAAAATGGACTGTAATTTTCATAAATGTCAAAGTCACGCAGGACCAAAGAAACGCTGGGTACCATTCCAGATTCACGGAGATGAAAGAGACTACTAAGTACAATGTGTAACCCTGGAATGGGTCCCGGAGCGGGGCGAAAATTGACGTAGAAAATATGACCACTGGCAAAACTTAAACATGGGCTATTTATTAGATGACAGTATTGTATTGATTCAATGTTAACTTTCTTGAATTTGATAAAAATATCATGGTTACGAGAGAAAATGTCATTGTACTTAGAACGTACATTCTAGAGTATAGGGGGATAATACCTGCCCCTCAAATGCTCCAGAGCAAAGGGTGGCAAAGCAAAGGAGGCAAAATGTTAACAGCGGGTGAGTCTGAGTGAAGGGTGAAAGGGCTACTCTACTTGCAACTTTTCTGTAATTTTGAAATTATTTCAAATTAAAAAGCTTTTAAAATGGTAAGCATATGTTATTTCATTTTAAAACATAAATTTTAAAGCTGGAAGAGACTGAAGGAAACCACTTAGCCGAAGCATTTTACTTTATCTCTGAGGAAATTGTAGCCTAAAATCCCCAGAACTGCTTAGGGTCACAGAGTAACGACAGAGCTCACATTTGCTCACTGCCCCGGCAGCATCTTTTCCAGCAAAGCACACTGACTGTAAAACGATGACACACCACAGGTGCCATTTCGATGAGCGAAGACATTGCTGTCGAAGCCGCCCAAACTGGTCACGGTGCAGACAGTCCACCCTCAAATACATTGCTCCAGCAGTCTGCCGTGTGTGGGACGGTGACGACGAAAAAGACCTGATGCCTTCCCAGGGAACTCACAGGCCGGGGGAGGGCGCAGTGCACACATCACCCAAACTCTGGCCTTTGATCTTATTTTAAGCCTCAAATTACATGTAAAGGGGTCAACTCTTGGGTTAACAAAACAGTTATAGATAGGTATTTTCTATACATAGCACATTTTGTTGGTTTTTATGTCCTTTGTTACATGATAAAAGATGATAGAGTCAAAAGCACAAATACTGGTGCTTTTAGAATCCAACCTTAACACCTCTGTCCAGACTACATTTTTCCTTACACCGTACAATCAAAGCTCACGAGAAGATGAGATGAATGAGCCTATTTTCTACATTAAAGTACCAGCAGTTATAGCGAAAGAAAAGAGGGGGGAAAAAAGAGAAAAAAAATCTAGAAATAAGGGGAAAGAGTCTCTTTAAGTAATCTACATCCTGTAATTTTTTAAAACTTACTGATTAAACAGCGAGTTATAAAAAATAGTGAATGAAATACTTCTTCTGTGTAAATCAGCCACCCTTTGCAGCTGTGCCACAGTAACATACAAAGGGGACATACACCACACACACATCTTCTGGAGGGCGGCCCCCTGTAGTACACACAGGCTTCCCCTGCTGGGTGAGTGTTCCAGGAACCCATCTGTATCAGTGCACCAGCTGGTGGTGTTGTGAGAGGCTGCATTTGGTGTCAGTGAATTTTTTTTGAAGACCATTTCAATGTGTTTGCCCATTTCATGAGGGTGATTTACAAGTGCACCTGCACACACCATGCAGAACATTCAGCAATTTTTGACCAAAAATGGCATGACCTCTATGTCCCACCCTCCTTATTCATTGGATCTCACACTGAGCAACTTCTATTTGTTTCCCCAGCTGAGAAAAGCCCTCAAAGGGAAATACTGTGCCAATGTAGAGAGGTGAAACAAACAACAGCAGAAGCACTAAGAGGCATTGGAATCAACAAATTCAAAAATTGTTTTGAGCAGTGGAAAAACACATCTCAATAGGCATATTGCATTGAGTGGAGAGTACTTTGAAGGTGACTGAAGTTTGAACATGTAAGAATAAATACACGAATTTTTATAAATAAGTCTGGGTTCTTTTGTGTCCCTCCTTATATGTATTTGCTTACCTACCACAGCCTCTAGCAAGGTCTCACTTATTACTTTCATATTACTTTATTCATTTAGAAGGCAATAACTGAGTGGTAAAGGAAAATGACTCTTTTCATAATGCTCAAACATCTGATTAATTTGGTCAAAATTCTGTCAATCAACCAAAATTTTGTATGTCTTTCCTTCAGCAGCACTAAAGTACAAAGTCACCTAATACCAAACAATTTCAATAATAATCCCCCACCCCAAAGGAATTTTCCCCCAGAATTAGTAAAACTTTATCAACATATAAATCAAAGAATGTGAAAGTTCTAGACTGCATCAGACTGCGTTTCAACCTACCAGGGTCAGCTCACAACCAAGACGCATACGCTGTGTCGTGGAAGTGCCTGCTCAGTGTCCTCAGGGATCCCCATCACAACTTTGCTTCACATTTACTGAGGACGGTCCCTCTATGACTGTGATTAAATAAGAATAATATCATAGATGATGGTGCTAGGTAGAATTTCCAGAAGCATCAAGTTTTCATATTGCGAGTGTCCACTGAAAGCCGAGTAGAAAAGGGAGAGGCAGGATGCGTGTGGTCAGCACAGAGGACAGTGGGTCACCTGTGTTGAGTCCTGGCTCTGCTATTGACTATTCTTTCTGTGTCTCAGGTTCCTCACCTGGAAAATGGGGTAATGGGGTCACCTAGATATGAGTCTGGGGCACAGAAGCTGGTGAATGACTGTCAGCTATTACTAGGGAAAGTTTACTACCAATTAAAAACTCTATTTTGCACATGTTTTACAAGACTCTTTCGTGCATACCAAGTATTCATAAAGAAAGACCCATGCACCTTCTGCATCAGGTGTGTGGATTCCTGGGGCTTTAACTTCAGAATGAATACGAATGGGGGTGGGGAGGGATAGGGCCCTGGACACTGCATTTCACTTTTTACTCAGGGGGTTGAGAACCGGAATGTTATTCACTTATACACACTCCACTGAATTTGCTCATTTCTAAAGAATTTACTGCCTCACAAACCACAATACATAATGATAAAGAACACAAAATGTAAATAAATCTTCCTTGCCAAGTAATATATGTAACTACTCAAAATTAAAAATGGTGTCCTGGCTGGCAAATGGTAGACAGATTAAAAAACATCAGTTAAATCTGTTGCCTAGGTTTCTGAGGAGCTCTGCATCGGGCTTTATTCAGAGCCAGTGTTTGCTGCCAAAACATGGCTTTCCTCCTCAAGTAAGTCATGCTCTGAAGGGAGTAAAGCTGGTAGAAAACTAGGCTGCCAGTTCCCACCAGAAAGTAACAGAGTGACATGAGCTACAGAGACCCAGGAGAGCAGCCCCTGGCTCCTTGGGGACACTTTTCATTGTATCTTGCGAGTAGGGTCCATTCCTTCATTAAAGGCTTCTTGAGTAAGTACCTCATATGCAGGGCACTAGTCCTGTGGCTGGCGGATGCCCTACTTTGTTGGTCCAGCCCTTTTGCCATAACATATGTATATTTAACCTCAGTTCTGTATGAAGAGAGTTTGTGGGAGTAGGAGATAGTGCGTAAAAAAGTAAATGGAATTTTTTTTAAAAAAAGCAATTGTACAACTGAAATAAATGGACATCAAGATCTATTGTAATAATAAGCACTCTCCGGTGGGTTCCCATCTTTTCTCCCTAATCATCAGGAAGAGAACAGACATACGCGGTGCATCATGGAGGGGAACACACCTGCAACTTCAGAGACTATTGTGGAAATCTGCAGCAGCACCCTGGGGCAGGAACGAAGAGGGGAGAACCCCAGCGGGTAAACGCCGTTGTGGCTGTGTCCTCCCCAGTCTTGCCAGTATTCTCCTGCTGAATTCCCCTCACTTACAAAAACAAGAACTCAGGAGACCGCTCTTATTAGTCAGAAACAGTCGTCTATCCAGCCCCAAATTCTGACTCTGACAGTGGCACCAAGGGATGTTTGCAAGGACACCTGACCCCAAAAGTGAGGAATAGACCTCAAGTGCCCTAACTAAATTCTTCTTAAGGGAAAGTTTAACTTCTTTTTAGAGAACAGTTTGCTCAGTCTACAAGAAATAAACAATATCAGGCTTTTGCTCTCTGCTTGTGGTTTTCCCTAAGTAAACTCATTTGTCTGAACTTAAAGTGCGTTGTGTTTGTTCCTTCAAAAACATGAAATTGGGGGGGTTTCATAGAAAGGATGATTTAGATTCCATTTACCATAAACATTAAGTACTTTCCCTATTTATTTTTTTCAGCTATATTTTATCACCAGTATTGCCAAATTGACTATGCCTTGCAATAAAAAACAGAAACCAGAGCCCAGATCAATGAAGGTTCCATGAATTTCAGAAACACATAGGAGAGGCCCCATTTCCCTCCTAGCTCAATTCCTGAAGTTTTTTGACAAAGTTGTTCTGTAACTAATAGCAAAATTCCAGAAGGGCATGCTGGACTAACTCTTGTTGGAAATAGGGTTAAAGATTATGTAAGAAAAGCCAGTCTCAGTATTTAGTTACCAAATAATTCTGTCAGGTTGTATTTATAATGCAGACCACCCTTGTGCTCTGACTTAAGCACATAATTTTGTTTTCTTTTACCTTTTCTAAATTCATGGACCAGTCCTTATCTGATATCAAGTTCACGCTCTCCTCTATAAAAATTGGCAGCCAGCGCCGACTCTCATCACAGTGCATCACAGAATTATTTCTCAACGTATGGCAGCTACGGATGTACTTGTTCCCTTTGTTTTATTATTTTTCTTTAGAAGATATATTTCTCCTTCATACCATCTCAGTTTGCACATATTTTCTTTCTTTTTAGTGGCTGTCAATTTATTTATCTCACTTTATAGCAGAAAATGGTCTCAAGTCTGTTGACATGCTCACTTCTTTATTAACCACTCTAAAGTGTGTAGCAGGATTTTCGTTTATACATAGCAGACGATCTAATTTTGTGAGAAGACTATAGGAAAAAAATAGGGTTTTTAGATAAGTCAATAAAATTATAGAATTATATTTCTATACTTAAAAGTGTCTTTTCTCTTCATATTAACAAATGTGGTTTTCTAAAATTATATTTGAAAAATAGAAGAAGTTGACAATATTATTAACTTATAAAAGATATGATCGAGACCCCTTATGAACAAACTCTGCTGGAGTCTTCACACACATAACTGCAAAGACATGTCCTGGACACAGGCTATTAGCTAATCATTGCCAGTGTGGAGAGTATAACTGATTTTCTCATTCAAGTCCCCATCATTCCCCGTGCTCACCAAATTGCACTCATTTGCTTGGAGCCCAACTCAAATCCCTCTTTTCCATGAAATCTACTTCAATTATACTAAGCAATATGCTGTCTCTCTCCTTTGCATTGTTATATTGGCATCTATTTATCAAATTTGTCAGAAGACTTCAGAAATTGAGCTAGGGGCCATTGCAATGTTTCAGCTGTTCCTGTAGCTTTCCTTTCTTGCAGCTCTGATATTGTTGCTGAGAGTCAGACCCAGTTTGATGGCATCCACAGGCTGCTGGAAGGGCCATGCAAACTGATATTTTCACAGAGCCTTCATCACTACCTTGTGCAGGAAAGGGAAATTCTGGGTGATGTGGAAAGCCACTGAATATGCCACTAGAGAAGGGGAGAAGAAAGCAAGAATGACAGAAAGTGTGAGAAAGCTAAGATCCAGTGCCAAGATTGTAAAGCCCAATGGGAAGCTGGAATCCAGCATCTCCTAGGCTTTCTTTGAGCTGCACGTGAGCTTGGACCTCAAAGCCCAGCTACAGGAGCTGACTATAACAGTAGCCAAGCCTGCCATAGGAACTTCAGTATGTTTATTGCTTCAAGAAAAATGCTCCCAATACTAACAGACACACTGGGTCCAAGGCTGACTTACAAGTTCAGCTGGCTCTGCTCCATTTGTCTGGGTCAAAATGGAGCAGGGCCACAGTGGAGCCCTGGCCATAAAGGAGAGGCCAACATTCAAGGTTCCTCATTGCCAGCTGGGAAAGAGATTGGAGAGGAGTGAGTGAATGATGTGGTGATATCTTTCTGTGTCAATGTTTCCTGCAAGCTAACCCAGAACAATTGTGGAGAGCAGATGACCAGGGCAGGAGGTAAGTCAGGGACCAGAGCTCTGCATACTGGGAAAGGGCCTCCCGAGAACACCCAACAGTGTCAACAGAGCACAGAACTGGGTCACAGGGGACCAGAGTGCCAGAGCTGCACCACCCAGAACAACACCATTTACACCAGCACCACCTAGACCAGAACTACACAGAACATCGGTGCACTGGGGGCCAGCATGCCATCCATACCATGGTGCTTCTCCCAGGCCCAACCTGCAGTGTGGTGCTGCTCAAGGCTACTCCCTGCAGGACCAGGCTGCTCAGCAACCAACAGGAACAGGCATGCTTCTAGTGTGTGGCAGGCTCCTATTGAGACCAGACCCAAGACATCAGGAACATGGGCCAGTATAGTCCATACTGTGAGCAACTGGCAGGCCCCTGACACCACTGCTTTGTTGCCTATCACTCCCAGGAACCTGTATAATGAAAACCTGGACTCCAGGTGTCAGTTTGCTCAGGACTCCAGTATTCCCACTACATCATATCTGCCTTCAATCAAGATTTTAGAACCAGGGAAACCACCAAAGGCAGCCACGGAAAAGACAGGGAAAGCAATGGAGCAAATGAAAAGACTAGAGAAAACCAGGCTGCTACTCAATGAAAAGTTACCTGTCCAGGCTGACACTAAATTCAGGCTGACAAACCCAACCATCGAAACTGAAAATCAAGGGAACAACTATGGTGAGTTACTACTGAATAGACAACAACTAGCTAACAAATACATAAACCCAACTCAGTTCCTGGAGAAGGAAAAGATGTATTCCAAGTTGAAGGACCACTGGAGGCAGTGAGGGCAGCATCTTTAATGAAAAAGAACCAATGCAGAGAAACTCAGATGTTAGAGCAGATGCTCAAAAAATCACAGGCAGAGACAGCTGCGAGGGTCCAGGCTGTAACCATGATGGACAGCAGGAGAAGGCAGGAGATGAAAAGGAGAGCCCAGGCCTCATCAGTGGCAACACAGAGATAAGGACGTGAGTAATGCATAGCACGGAGACCAGAGAGCCAGAGACTATGCGGACTTGGACTTAGTGCAGTGGTCCTGGCAGTGCAAGGGTGTGCAGACCACACAAAGCAGCTTATAAAATCTGAGTCCTCAGCAACATCAGGAACAGGGATACCCAGAGTTCCTAATCCCAGACAAGCCAGTTCTTCAGCCCCATCCTCCAAAACAACAATGCCCACTTCCCTGGGCACCAAATTAAGGACTAATCCACATTAATTCCTAAATGGTTGGACACACAAACACTGGTAATGGTGGACTTCTGGTCAAGATGGTGACATAGGTAAGCACAAGCTCACCTCCATGTACAACCATACCAAAATTACAACTAAGATATAGAACAATCATCACTTGGAACAGAAATCAAGCTGAATGAAAGTTTGACAACTATGGAATAAAAGAAACAACATCCATTCAGGCTGGTAGGAGGGTGGAGACATGGGACAGACTGGTCCCACATCCATATGTGGTGGATAAAAATTCTGGAGGGGTATCTTGGGAGCAAGGAGTCCCAGCCCAACACAAGGCCCCCCAGCCCAGGGTTCCAGGGTCAGGAAGATAAGTCCTCATAACTTCTGGCTGCAAAAACCACTGGGTATTGAGTCAGTAGAAGAAAATTCTAGAGTCCCAAGCAGCTCCTCTTTTTAAAGAACCCTCACATGGACTTAGACTCACTCCCTCTGAGCTCCAACACAAGAGTAGCACCTTGAAGGCACCAGTGGCATACAGGGGAGAACTGAAATGTCTGCCGTCAAGGCAGGGGCTGAGGGACAGCTTTCTCCCAGATAGAAAGGTGGGCAGAGGCCTTTGTCCCTTTTCTGAGCCCTCCCCCAACAGAGCCACAGAGCCAGCAGGCAGGTACTATGTCTGAGAGGCCACCAACCTGGCTAGCACTATTTGCCCTGCCCTGGAAATACCTTCAGGCTCTGTCCCACCCACTAATAGGCTCACCCAAACTGTTAACTTTGACTATTCCATATGAATGGCTGGTTTTAGCTCATGCTTCACAGCTTCCTAAATCCTCTCAAACAAGCAACAGCTGGCCTCAGTAAGTTCCCAGCCCCCAGCCCCCAGCCCCCAGCCTCCACACCTCTTGCTAAGTGGCACTTAGCAGCAACTAGCCCACATTCACAGCTTGGCTTCACCTGGGAATCTCCAAGACCAGCACAAGTACTAGCCACCTCAATTTGCTTTTTAGTTCATGCAGCATGGCCCCAGGCAGAACACAGGTGGGGGCTGACCTTGGCTTGCATCACCTGGGAATCCACACAGTCTGTGCACCCAGTGGACAGCTATAGACCACATCAGAGCACCACCACCCTGCCCCTGCAGAGCTGATCCTCCACAGCCGGTGGAGGTTTGTGGTCAGAGGTCACAGCCAGCTCTTGCAATTGAATGGCCCAGGTAAATCCCTCCCAACAGCAACCAAGGCTCAACTACAAGAGGAGGGTGCACCCAGCCCACATAAAAGGCACACCTTTATACCCAGCTTGGGCAACAGGGAACCATAGCAGTTCTACCTAATACATAGAAACAAACACAGAGAGGCTGCCAAAATGAGGAGACAAAGAAATATGACCCAAATGAAAGAACAGATCAAACTCCAGAAAAAGACCAAACAAAATGGAGATAAGCAATCCATCAGATGCAGAGTTCAAAACACTGGTTATAAGGAAGCTCAAGGAACTTAGTGAGGACCTCAACAGTGTAAAACAGATCTAGTCAGAAACAAAAGATACACTAATTGAAATAAAGAACAATTTACAGGGAAACAACAGTAGAGTGGATGAAGCCAAGAATCAAATCAATGATTTGGATCATAAGGAAGCAAAAAACAACCAATCAGAACAGAAAGAAAACGAGGATAGTGTAAGCAGCCCCTGGGAAAACTTCAAACATTCCAACATTTGCATCATAGGGGTACCAGAAAGAGAAGAGAAAAGACAAGAAATTATAAATCTATTTGAAAAAATAATGAAAGAAAACTTCTCTAATTTGGTGAAGGAAATAGATATGCATGTCCAGGAAGCACAGAGAGTCCCAAACAAGATGGATGCAAAGAGGCCCACTCCAAGACACATCATAATTAAAATGCCAAAGGTTAAAGATAAAGATACAATCTTAAAAGCAGCAAGAGAAATGCAGTTAGTTACCTACAGGGGACTTCCCATAAGACTGTCAACTGATTTCTCAAAAGAAACTTTTCGGGCTAGAAGAGATGGGCAAGACATATTCAAAGTCATGAAAAGCGGGAAACTTCAGCCAAGATTGCTCTACCCAGCAAATATATGATTTAGGATTAAAGGGCAGATAAAGAGCTTCCCAAACAAGAAAAAACTAAAGGAGTTCACCATCACCAAACCATTATTATATGAACTGCTAAAGGGACTTATTTAAGAAAAAGAAGAAAATCAAATCTGATCTGGGACTTTTGGCCAAGATGGAGGCATAGGTAGACACACTGTGCCTCCTTGCACAACCAAAAGAAGGACAACAACAAATTTTTAAAAACTGACAGAAAATCGAACTGTATGGCGGTCCAACAACCAAGGAGTTAAAGAAAAAACATTCAACCAGATCAGAAAGCAGCTGTGGAGAGGACTCACGGTAAGGAGGCAGCTGGTGGACCCTGCAAGGTGGCGACTTGAAGACTGGGAAGTCCCACATTCGCATGCAGATAAACCAGGAGGAACAACTGGGGAGCAAGACAGACCTCGCAATCCAGGGTTCCAGTGCGGCAAAATAAAGCCTCAAAGCCTCTGACTAAAAATATCTGTGGAGGTAGAGGCAGCAGCTGGAGAAACTCCCAGCCTCACAGGAGAGATCACTGGAGAGGCCCACAGGGTCCTAGAAGGTACACAAACCCACCCACCTGGGAGTCAGCATCAGAAGTACCCAATTTGCTTGTGGGTAGTGGGGAAGTGACTGAAAACCGGCAGAGAGCAGAGCAAGCAGCGTTGTTCCTCTCAGACCCCTCCCCCACATACAGTGTCACAGCGCAGCCATGTGGGTTGCCCCATCCTGGTGAACACATAAGGCTCTGCCCCTTACTACGTAACAGGACAAAACTCTGTGACTCTGCATGCTGAGACCAAAAAAAAAAAAAAAAGGCCCAAATGAAAGAACAGATCAAAGCTCCAGAAAAAATACAACTAAGCAATGAAGAGATAGCCAACCTACCAGATGCACAGTTCAAAACACTGGTAATCAGGATGCTCACAGAACTGATTGAGCTCAGTTGCAAAATGAAGGAACAAATGAAGGCTACCCAAAGTGAAATAAAGCAAAATATACAGGAAACCAACAGTGACAGGAAGGAAACTGGGACTCAAATCAACGGTTTGGACCAGAAGGAAGAAATAAACATCCAACCAGAAAAGAATGAAGAAACAAGAATTCAAAAAAATGAGGAGAGGCTAAGGAACTTCCAGGACATCTTTAAACATTCCAACATCCGAATCATAGGAGTGCCTGAAGGAGAAGAGGAAGAGCAAGAAATTGAAAACTTACTTGAACAAATAATGAAGGAGAACTTCCCTAATCTGGCAAATGAAATAGACTTTCAGGAAGTCCAGGAAGCCCAGAGAGTCCCAAAGAAGTTGGATCCAAGGAGGAGCACACCAAGGCACATCATAATTACATTACCCAAGATTAAACAGAAGGAGAGAATCTTAAAAGCCGCAAGAGAAAGGAGACAGTTACCTACAAAGGAGTTCCCATAAGACTGTCGGCTGACTTCTCAAAAGAAACCTTACAGGCAAGAAGGGCTGGAAAGAAGTATTTGAAGTTGTGAAAGGTAAGGACCTACATCCAGAGTAGGTAAGAACCTACTCTGTCCAGCAAAGCTATCATTTAGAATGGAACAGCAGATAAAGTACTTCCCAGATAAGGTCAGGTTAAAGGAGTTCATCATCACCCACCCCTTATTATATGAAATGTTAAAGGGACTTATCTAAGAAAAAGAAGATAAAAAATATGAATAGTAAAATGACAACAAACTCACAGCTATTAACAACCGAACCTAAAAAAACAAAAACAAACTAAGCCAACAACTAGAACAAGAACAGAATCACAGAAAAGGAGATCACATGGAGGGTTATCAGCAGGGGGAGTGGGATGGGGAGAGAGGGGGAAAAAGTACAGAGAATAAGTAGCATAAATGGTAGGTAGAAAATAGACAGGGGGAGATTAAGAATAGTATAGGAAATGTAGAAGCCAAAGAACTTATATGAACAACCCATGGACATGAACTAAGGGGGGGGGGGGGGAATGTGGGTGGGAGGGGGTGTGCATGGCAGAGGGGAATAAAAGGGGGAAAACGGGACAACTGTAATAGCATAATCAATAAAATATATTTTTAAAAAAGAAAATCAAATCTATGAACAATAAAATGGCAGTAAATACATATCTATCAACAATTGAATCTAAAAAGCAAATGAAGAAACCAAGAAGAACAGAGACAGTACTGTGGATATGGAGAGCATTTCAGTAGTTGCCAGATGGGAGTGGTGTATGCGAGAATAGGTGAAGAGGTGAGGGGATTAAGAAGTACAGATAGGTAGTTACAGAGTACCATGGGGCTGTAAAGTACAGTATTGGAAATGAAGTAGCCAAAGAACTTATATGCATGACCCATGGACATGAACAATGTAGTAGAGATTGCCTGAGGGAGTGGGGGGTGCTGGGTGTAGGGGGCAAAGGGAAAAAAATGGGACTATAATAGCATAATCAATAAAATATAATTTAAAAAAATAAAAGAAATTGAGCTAGGAGTATAATAAGGGTCCTCTTCAATGTGTTTTCTAAAATTCATAGACTGGATACAACAGAAGCATGCCCCATGGACTGTGAAAACAATAGGAAAAAATAGTGAAAAGACCAATAATAGAAACTGAGATTTCCTAGCCTGCAGTATGGAAAATCAAAAAGTAATTTAATAATAAATTTTAAATATTATAAAAGTACCTTTATATCCTTATTCTACCAATATTAAAGCTAGACAACAAAGAAATAAGCTAAAACAGTGAAATAAGAAATAAAAGTTAGCCCTGGCTGGTGTGGCTAAGTGGATTGAGTGCCAGCCTAAGAACCAAAGGGTCACTGGTCCGATTCCCAGTGAGGGCACTTGCCTGGGTTGCAGTCCAGGTTCCCAGTGGGGGGCATGAGAGAGGCAACCACACATTGATGTTTCTGTCCCTCTCTCTGTCCTCCTCTGTCTAAAAATAAATACATAAATAAATAATCTTTTTTTAAAAAGAAATAAAAAATAAAAAAGTAATTTTCACAGCTAGAATAGCAATAAATTAGCTGAAAAAGAACATTCTTCATTATTGGTGTTCAACAGGGTGGATTTTCATGTGTTAGAAACTGTTTAAAGAGTTCAGAATAATAAGCAAGTCAATCTTTTAAGATTAAAATCTGTGAATGTGGTTCAACATATTATGATCACAACATTAATCTTAAAACTGAGATTAAAAATAAAAGCATAATTACTTCCCTCTCAAATGGAGCTAGTCTGCTGAGCAAGGCTATGGCTTTAATATAACTGGAAGAGTCAACTGATTCCATCTTCATCAAGGTGAACACTGGTACTTTCTGTCATCTCTTACCTAGTTCATCTATTTTTTTAAATTCTTTACACAAGATAGGAAGCATAGGATAATGCTTTTAAATATATTGTTGTAAAAGTATTTTGGACTACAGCAAAATAACCCTTTTTGTATAACAATGAAGTGTATTGTACATTTGTCTTAGTAAGCACATTTTGTGAAATACAAGGAGTGAGTCAATATAGAAAATCGTGGTGCTATAAGACTCATGTACAAAAAGTTCCAATTAATGGCTTTTCAATAATCTTGGCCAACAGTTGTATTCAACCTTTTAAAAATTTTACATCTTATGAGTTAGCGAATAGTTTGTCTAAAAAGTCACTGACATTTATTATTTTATTTCCTTCTAGTTACTGAAGTTACAAGGAAGATAGAAGAAAGCATAACAAATAAAATAAAAAACACTCATATCCCTTCTACCCAGAGGTAACTACTGTGAACATTTAGGAGTCAATTTCTTCCCAGTCTTTAAGATTATGTTTATCAGCAGGGGTTTTTTTTTTCCTTTTTAAATCTCTTTCCTCTCTTTTCCCCCATGAAATAAACATCTATATCATTACCCTTCCTTCCAAAACATTATTTTTTGGTTTTTGAAATGACGCCCAACCAAATGAATCACACTGGTCAGGGCTAAAATATTTTTAACATATGCAAGATGTTCCATCAAAGAGATACATTACAAGATATTTAACCTTTCATTATTACTGGACATTTTAGTCAATCCTAAGCAAGAGTCAGGAGACAGAGCCTCTGTACCTATGTTAAGCAGAAAGGCCTTTGATACAGGGAATTGGGAGCTTACAAAATTACAGAAGGTTTCAAAGAGTGGGCTTTAGGCTGGGGCACAGGAATGACTCCTAGAACAGTAGACAGGACCGATGCATGCGGGGAATCAGGACACCCTCCTGGGACTGCTCACTGCAGGAGCACACTGTCATCCAAGAAGCAGGACCATTGCCACCACTGCTGCAGCATCTCTTGACCCGGCCCGGATGAGTGATAGACACTGCAATGATCTTCAGGAAAACCCAGTGTTGCCACCACGTTTGCAAAACCTTAGGTCACAGGAAGATGCACTCTGTTTCACTTTCCTGCTGAATATCACGTGAGTACAACTACTTGGGAGATCTAATTTGTGTGTGGATCATACGTGTGATATTGGGCTATGTTGGTCTTAGCTTTCCAGTCTCTGCAGGACAGGACAGGAGACAAGAACGAGGCTGGAAGGACACTGAGCTTTAACCTACCACGTCTACCACAACTCCCGTCAAAAAGACTTTAAGAAATGTCTTTGACAAGGATGTTTGCATCACTGTTCACTTACTTAGGGTAGACCCTGGAAGTAAAGGTACTAAGCCAAGAAATAGAAACTTTTATTTTTTGTTGTTTTTAATATATTTTATTGATTATGCTATTATAGTTGTCCCATTTTATTTCTCTCCTTTATTCCCCTACACCCTGCACCCTCCTCCCCCATCATTCCCTCTCAGACCCCTCCCCCACATATGGTGCCACAGGGCAGGGACCCCAGTTGCCCCACCCTGGCGGATACCTAAGCCTCCGCCCCTTACTACGTACCAGGCATGCCTAGACAAAAGAAATAGAAACTTTTAGACTCTTATGCCAAATTGTTTTCTAGAGAATTTGTATTACCATATAAGTATTGACTATTAAGTCTCTTCTTTAAATCTTCAAGATTACCATCAGGGGTAGAAATGATAACAATATGGTTATCTTTGTGTTAGTAAGAAAAGCCAGTCTCTTCTCTTCCCTTCTCTTCCCTTCTCTTCTCTTCTCTCCTCTCTCTCTCTCAGACATCCAAAAGTAACTTATGAGATTATACATGTCCTAAAAATCCATTACAAATGCAGTTGTCAACAACAGCATAGCTAATCATATTCTTTGTCTTCAGGGGTACTTCACAGCCCTGGTAGTGTGGCTCAGTTGGTTGGAACCTCAAACATACACCAAAAGGTTGCAGGTTCAATCCCCCATCAGGGCACACACCTAGGTTGCTCTTGGATCCCTTGTCAAAGAGCATAAGGGAGGCAATCAACGGATGTTTATTACATTGATGTTTCTCTCTCTCCTGCACACTCCCTCTCTCTCTCACTCTCTCTCCCCCTCCCCCTCTCTCTACAATCAATAAATGTATCCTTGGGTGAAGATTTAGAAATAAGGAAAGAAGGGGTACTTCCCAGAGAGCCCGTGCGACCTCTGAAATAAAAGAACGTGGCACGGGCTGGAAGCAGAGGTTCTGCAGTGACTGTAATTGCTGATGTAAAAGAAAAGGGATGGGACAAGCGTATGTGAAGCTGTTTTCCTACTAGAAACCAAGGAGAGTGTCAACGTGTGAACTGGGGCTTCTTTACCCATTGACCTATCATTTCCACCAGCACCTCCATAACCCACCGATTAGGCAATCTAAATAAAAACAACCTCTTGCTAGGCAAATACAGCTTCACAGCAATCCCTCTGGTGGTCCCAGTCTTATTCAGACTGTAGCCCTGAAAGCCCTTCCTACGGACAAACCCTGTATCTTCACTATATTCCCATTACTACGGGAAGAGTAGAGGTCAAAAAGATTCCCTAAAGTCCTGGGTGGATTCCAATAGCTACAACTATATGCAGTGCATAGAACTAACGCCATCGCCCTAAAAAATGGCCATAATTACCATTTCTATGTAGGGTGGGTTTATTTCATTCCATGAGAGCTCCAAAATCTCCTTGGGCATCTCTCTCTCTCTTCCTTTCCATTGCAACCTTTCTCTTGATTTCTATATTCTGTTCACCTCCAGTAAATCCTTGGCTAATCCCCTCTCTCAGATGTCTGCCTCTGGATCAACCAGAGGCCACTCATGCCCAAGGAAATATCTACACTGCTTCTGAGTAGGGGGCCTACAGGGGGAGGCTGTGCAGGCTGGACGGTGGTTCTCAACGTCTGGATCAGCAGCAGCAGCAGCAGCATCTAGGAGCATCTTGTTCAAAAAGCATATTCTCAGCCCTCACAAAAGACCTGCTGAGTCAGAAACTAGTGTCCCAGGTGATTCTTGTGCACATCAAAGTTTGAGAACTACTGGGCTAGAAGATATTGGGGTGGGAGGCACTATGACATAGTATAGTATTCCAGGGGCAAATACTTTGGGTTGGATTATATGACCAGGGGAGTAGACTCAGGCAAAGTCATTTTATAAGAGAAGAACAACATGTAGAAAGCCACATAATTTCATGTATTTGTGGTCAATACATTCTTCTCACCAAAAAGAGAGAGAGAGAGAGAGAGAGAGAGGAGAGAGATTTGACATGCAAGAGTCAATTTTAGTAGTAGTGCAAAAAGAGACAGAGTTCAGAATAAAATGTTAATGTGCAGTTCCATTTTTGGAATTTGTAAAAGAAAATGGTACTAGAAGATAGCAGCTATCTTTAGTGATTTAACTACTATATGATGTGGTAGAGTGCCCCAGACTGGGAGTCAGAGTACCCGGGTTATAATCTCAGCTGTTCTGTTCAGCTATTTCATGATCTTGGGGAAATCGGGACATCAGGTTTTTCATCTATAAAATGAGTGTAGCCCTGGCTGGTGTGGCTCAGTGGATTGAGCGCCGGCCTGAGAACCAAAGGGTTGCCAGATTGATTCCCAGTCAGGGGACATGCCAGCCAGGGGTTGTGGGCCAGGTCCCCAGTAGGGGGCACGAGACAGGAAACCACACATTGATGTTTCCCTCTCTTTCTCCCTCCCTTCCCCTCTGTCTAAAAATAAAATAAATAAAATCTTTAAGGAAATGAGTGTAAACTACATTTTCTCTGAAGTCACATTTAATTGTAGAATGAGATTCTTTGAGGTGGACCTAAAACTACGCTGATGGTTTTCTCTACCCTTGAGAGTTTGTGGTTGTAAATAGCAGGGGGAGCCGTTCAAGTGGACATCAGGGCATGGGTTGTGGAGTGCTCCTCTGGTGTGAAGTCATGACTGTAGGAAAGAAGCATTTTTAGGAAATGGGACAAGGTGATACCAGGAAAGAATGAGGCTCATCTGAGTTGATAGGAAAGTTTGGGCAGGGCTCAGAGAACAGAGAAAAAGGCAAGTGCAGAAAAAGGAATCCCAGCCTGGGCTTTACAGGCAGAGCTTCAACTCACAAGTGAGTAAGCCTGGTTAAAGATTTCCTCGGGCAAAGCCTCGACACACCAACAGAAGATGGAAGGAGCAAGACAGGAGCAACATAATTAAATTAAAAACTTCAAGTCAAGCATTTTCTCTTTCAGTCCTACCGAAGCAAATGGCTTTCAGTTAAGGAACTCTCAACAATTCACATGGTCTCTGAGCCTGTTTCTTCCTGTCAAAAACCAGAAAAGTCAAAAGAAGATAATGCAAGCTAGATTCTAGCATGATTCTTTCTCTGCCTCCCATCCAACCCCACAAAAAACATGACGTGTCTAAAGCCACAAGGCAGATCCAGACCTTAATGCCAGCCTCAGGCCTCACAGAATTCCTTTCCAGCAGCATCAGCCTGTACCCATTTTATATTCCTTCCTATTATCCACTTGACTCAAAACATCGACTTTATGTAATCCCTATTTGGGTGCAGAAACAAAATGTGCACACATGAATTCAGCCTTACTGGTACCATGGAATGCAGTTGGGCATACACCTCCAGCACCAAGCTGGTTTCCCAAGGAAAGAGTCATCTGTCTAGCTCATTTTCATCATTGTCCATTGTAAAAAGAAGTAAATTTGATTTGTGTTTATTGTTGGTGCCAAGGTTTGAAATTACTTTTTTAAAGGCTGAATTTTCTCAGAGAAGTTTGCCTGGATTAGCAATTCTTAAAAAGTTGTAATACATTTATTTTAATCTTTTGCCTGAGAGAATAATTTCTGCACAGATAAAAGCATACGTGAAAAGCAGCTATTGTGTATGCACAGTAGCATATTTTTAAACCCTGTCCTATTACGAAAGGGAGGATAACAACAAATTGTGCCCTAGGAATCAAGGTCTACACTTTCCGTCACTGGGAGTTATGTCATTAAGTGCACGCACGCTGGGTGGAAACTTTTCTCCTGATGTGTGTACAATTTTATAGGTTCCTTGACTACAGAGCAAAATTCATAGGTACCGCGAGGCTTCTTAAGTCTATAATTCTTTAATAGCTTTTGCTTTTAATGTTTCCTTCCCCATTTGTTCAGTAAATGTTTGTTTTACACTGCAAGTCAAAGATAATTGAGCATGAAGGCACTGACTCGGTTTTCTTTTCTAAAGGGTTAATGACCAATAGGTGGCGAGTTGAAATTAAAGTAGGTGAGATGGAGACGAAGGAAGTGCTGGGCTGTACCTTAAAAATGTTTTCCAGGTGGGGTGAGATTCAACGACTCGGGACTGGTGATCTCTGAACCAAAATCAGTGCTAATATACGACGCTGGAAACCATAACCTGATAAGGGAGGTGCAATCTCTTTCTAGTTTCTAACTTATGGGGGTCATGGGGAACTAGGAAAAGTTCAGCATTGTACAACAATGGTAATTAGAGGATAGAGGAGAAAAGGGCCCCCAAAAGCTTTATAATGAAGATGGAGATCCAATGTTCCTATTTCTACGTAGGAAAGGAAATAGCATGGCCCGGAGCTACATGGTATTTCCTAAACTTGGCTGGAAAGCCTGGCCAAAGTAAAAGAATAGAGAGGAAAAAAACTGATACAAGAAAAGGAAAGAGCAGTCAAAGCAGCAAAAATTATGGAGGTGAGGTAAGGAAAAAGAGAGCAAGAGATTCCTACTGGGAGAAGAGGAGCTGTCAAGGGTTTCAAATGGTGGAGAACATGTCCATCTTTAAGCTGCACACACTTCCCCACCTGCCAAATGAAATTAGCGAAATAATGGCAAACATTTCCGCAGATGCCTGCAAACACAGCACATCTGGAAAATGATGTCTCGTCCAAACCAAACACCTAAAGGGGTTTCTTTTTTCAGAGATCTAGAGATAATTCTTCTCGGTGGAATGTCTACTTATAACCAGTCAACAGCTGCAGATGTCCGAGAGCTGAAGAGGCTGCAAGAGGCAGGCTGAGTGCCTCTGCAAAGGCAGCTGTGATGACATTCAGCACTCAGTGGCTGGGTGACCCACCAGGCCGGACAAATCCTTAAAGCGACACACACATGTTCAGTAGGGGGTTGTGGGGAGGGGAAGAAATCACTCAAGGCAGAATGGATAGTTTGAGTTTTGTGCTTAATAAGATATTAATCTGTAAACTCCTGAGAACTGAAATGAGATTGCAGTGCTTTACTTAAACAATACTCTTTACTTTTTAGTCAGAACTATTTAAAGGAAAAAGAAATATGAACTAGATTCCTCAAATGCAGACCAGTGATCTCGTTCACCTATGCCCAGCTGAATCTAGAAATCTCATCTGTGTGTTCCAGGTGGTACATGCTTGGCCAACCAAGAGGTGTTCTGGTAATGAGTGATTTAACCAAGCAGAACTTGGGAGCTGGAACACACAAAATGAGGTTATGAACCATGGGGTCATTTTTAGTTCTACACTTGTTTTTCATTCTATCCTTTATACCGATCCTTGTATTAAAGGTTCTATCTACCCCTTAATTGCTCCACTGGAAAAAAAAAATGTGATGTAATCCCCTCCCCTGCCTGATTTCCAGAGATGCTGCGAGATTTAAGGAACTATCACGCATAAAAGCCTTTGAGCTCTTGATAAAAATGTGCCAGATGCATTTAATATGTCTGTTATTGTTATTTTCATTATTCACATCACTCCTTTGTCTGAGGCCTGTGTATAGAATGTTATTATTGTCTCTTCAGGTTAATAGCAGCTTTGTCCTCCTGCCCCTCACCCTCATTCTTAGCACCCAATGCAGTAATAATGAAATACTTGGGTATTTCCCATATTTTTCCTACTAGTTGCCATTAGGCTATTTCACGACTATACTTGGTTCACTAGATCACATACAACATTATTAGTGTAACACAGAACTAGCAAATACATTAATCCAATAATGAAAATAAAATTATACTACTCATCATCTCCATCTCTGATCCATAAGGTAATTTTTGAGAATAATACACTGATTATAGATACCCGGAAACATAGATTTTTTTCTCTCTTTTTAAGCACAGTTTCTCAAAGCATCTTCCTTTTGGAATTTGGTTCAGGTAATCTAGATTCTTGTGTTCTTCATGAGACAATGTGTTTATCACCAAGTCCTCAATTTTTTAAGATTAAAAGTTTAGTAACCAGAATAAACATTTTATTAAGCATGAAAAGTGCCCAAACACTTCATTGGAAAAAATTAAAGCAATGTACTCTAGTTGCCATGGAGAAGTGAATGCACACTGATATCAGATTCCAAGTACCAGTTCTGCAACGGGAGGGCCAGTTTCTCAGAGCTGGTCTATGAACTGCATTCACGAGACTCTCCAGAGAGCTTGTTAAGAGGCAGATAGGTCTGTGCCCCACTCCAGACCTACTGAACTCAAAACTGCATTGGGGCTTGGGTCGCCAGATTTAACAAACACAAATACAAAAATAAAAAGTAAATACAAAAATATTCCAGTACAAGTGCCCTAGTCAGGGCCCAGGAGTCCACAGTTTAACTGCGTTCCAGCTGTGTCAAGCACATTTTTTTCACCCGTGTTTGAAAACCACGGGTGAAAAAAATGCAGATTAGCAATCACAGTGACACCCCACCACACACCCTCCAGAGTGGCTAAAATGAGAAAGGAAGGACAGCACTTAACGTCGCCAAGGATGCAGAGCAACCTGGATTCTCATATACTGCTTCTGAAAGTATAAAATGATACAAGCATTTTATGAAAAGGTCTGACAGTTTGTTATAAAACTAACCACATACATACTTTATTACTCAGCAATTCTACTCCTAAGTATTCATCCAAGAGAAATGAAAACACATGTTCACACAAAGAGCTGTACAAGAATGTTTAATAATAACTTTAATTATGAAAGCCAAGAGTTCAGCCCAGATGTTTCTCAATAGAAGAGTGGACCAACGAACTGTTATGCATTTATTTAATGGCAATATGTCTTGGCAACAAAAGGGACTGAAGTATTGATACATGCAACAACAGCCATGAATCTCAAAAACATGGTAAGAGAAAGAAGCCCTATACAAGAGTATATGCTGATGTATAAGTTGGTTGCAGAGACCTACCACCTAGATTACTCTATCCAGCAAAGCTATCATTTAGAATGGAAGGGCAGATAAAGTGCTCCCCAGACAAGGTAAAGCTAAAGGAGTTCATCATCACCAAGCCCTTATTGTATGAAATGTTAAAGCGACTTATCTAAGAAAAAGATGATAATCAGAACTATGAGCAGTAAAATAACAACAAACTCACAACTATCAACAACTGAACCTAAAAAACCAAAAACAAACTAAGCAAACAACTAAAACAGGAACAGAATCACAGAAATAGAGATCACATGGAGGGTTATCAGTGGGGAGGGGGAGTGGGGAGAATGGGGGAAAAGATACAGAGAATAAGCAGCATAAATGGTAGGTAGAAAATAGACAGGGGGGAGGGTAAGAATAGTATAGGAAATGGAGAAGCCAAAGAACCTATATGTATGACCCAAGGACATGAACTAAGATGGGGGATTGCTGGTGGGAGACGTAGTACAGGGCAGAGGGGGATTGGGGGGCGGGGGGGAAGGGACAACTGTAATAGCATAATCAATAAAATATACTTAAAAATGAAAAAATAAGTAAATAAAAGTATGATGATGTCCTCACCTTACTTTGAATGCATCAAAAAAAATAGGGTGAATGGGAAGTTGGACATGCACATACATATATGATAAAACACAGTAAAATGTTGATGGTAGGACTTAGATGGTGGGTGTACGAGTGTTTACTATAAAATTATTTTACCTTCTCTATGTTTGAAATTTTTCCAAATCAAGTATTGGAGAAAAGATTCTCTAACCTAGAGGAACCACATTTTTCTGACCGGGGACACCAAATTTGAAGCCGCTTCTTCTATCCCCGTCTTTAGGTACCTCTTGCCAAAGTGCACCACGGAAAGGGTTCATTGTGGTCTGCCTCCGCACCTCAGGGCACCCGCACAGGTCACGAGGCTCAGACCCATCCTCTCGAGGAGGAACTCGCCCTCATTGTCACAGTCCGCCCTTCACACTCTTCTGAGCACTAAGTTAGCTCAATTCTCCTTTTCCTTCTTGCCCTGAACTTTCTGCACTTCTTTTGTTTCTACCGAGGACTCCTGTCCGCTTGTCTAAGCCACGGTGTAGGCTTTCAGTCACGTGCATTTCTTTTGCAAATGCATGTCCTTTTCTTTGGCATTTTTCTTTTAGGTTGTTCATTTTATTTATTGATTTATAGTAGCTGTTTATAAATTATGTTCTGTCATATATTGCAAATATTTCCAGAGAAATTATTATTTTATGGGATCATTTGCCATTCTGAATTTTAATATGATACATGTCGTCTAATGTGTGGCTTTTCCCATTTATGGTTTCTGACTTTACTGACATAATCAGTAAGAGCTTCTCAAACAACAGATTTTAAAAATGCTAATATTTTCTTGTAGTACTTTTATGACTTTATTTTCTACACTTGAACCTTAGTCAATTGTCAATGTGCCAAACCTGGAAAACAACACAAAGAACAATGGAGAAAAGAAAAACCACTGGCAATCCAACACCCAAAGATAATCAGTGTAAACATCCAGTGTATGTCTCTTTGCCTACGTTTTACCGCTAAGCAAGACCACCCCGCTGAAAAGACAATACCCATAAACCACTTATGTTGTGATATGTTCCGGAAAAGTATTTTTTTTAAGATTTCATTTATTTACTTTTAGAGAAAGGGGTAGAGTGAGAGAAACGTCAGTGTGTGAGAGAAACATCAATTGGTTACCAGCAACCGCTAACCAGGGACCTGGCCTGCAACCCAGGTATGTGCCCTGACCGGGAATCAAACCGGCGACTTTTTAGTTTGCAGGATGATGCGCAACCCACTGATCCACACCAGTCAGGGCCAGAAAAGTCCTAAGGCAACTGGTCTAAGTATGAACTGTGAATGGATCTTTCGAATTTTCTTAAGAGCTTTGATTGGCTTTTTTAAAGCCTAAAAACTATTTATCATATTATAAAAATATACAGAAAATAACAGCTGACAGTGTGTATCAAGGTGAAATTTTAAGGAAGTTTTGTTATTGGTGATGTAAAAGGTGAGAGAAAGTAAGTTCAGAACAAGAACTGGGTATGTGACTTTATTGTTAATGCACAGCTTATCCTCACTAGGACAGAAGGTTTTCTATTCTGATTCCAAAAACCTTTTTATAAATCTTCTATTATAAAGTACTATGTCATATCTATTTTTAAAATGAGGCAACAAAATAAATAGTTACTCAGGCAATGATGGAATTCGTCAGGAGATTACACCATGATTACATGTCTTGTGGAAGCATCCTTGCAAATCTTCGTTTGTCTAGGCAATTTATTTAATGTGGTATTGCCATGGGATATATTTCCCTTTCCCGACATTCCCAACAGTCCCTGAAATACGAAAGTACTCTTAACAGTTATTTTAATTGACGTAAAAAACAGTATTTAGTGTCTCATACAATAACAGTGAGGATGCTGATAGCATGCAACCAAACCTACGGCATAAAACCTCCTTCCCTTCCCCTCCAAGCTCATTGTTGTCCCAAGAGAGTCCTAAGGTGACGTCTGGCGGGAGCTCACCTCAGAGCAGCCTTTCAGTTCCCTGGGTCTCAGCTGCATTCCTGGAATATAAAATGTCACCAAGAATTTCTTCTCACCTTCCCTAGCCTCAGTTGAAGCGCCATCTCTTCTTCGTGGACACTGGTTCCACAGTGACTGAACTTTGAGATCACTTTACTTTGGGGGTTTTGAGAAGCCACACACAGTTTAGGCTACTGACACCGTCTGCCTAACTGAAGTTGTTGGAAGAAAGAGAAATCACGAACTCTTTCTCTTTAACTATGTTTTTTTCTGCTTCAGCTAGAATCACCTTACTTGGCAACTTGGCCCTCCAGCCTCAGCTATCACCTTTTTAAGTCTTATGTCAAATCACTTTATTCAAAATACTATGTAAACGTGTATTTAGAGAAGTAATGGCTATAACTAAAAAGAAATTTTTTTAACTGACAGCAATTTTCATCTGTTGGTCCAGGAGAGTAAGAGAATTCCTCTTGAAGAGAAAATTGCTCTTTTGTTTGGGAAAGCGTCCAATGGGCTTTTTTAGCTGAGTGAGGCTAGACCCCAGGGGAGTCTGAAGGGAAGGGGGTGAGTCTAAGGAGAGCCAAATTTCTCCGCATCATAAAGTTACAGGAATTTTGGAGTGGGTTCCTCCCACCGCTGCAGAGCTGAGGAGGGTCAGACCACGAAAGAGGGATTAAAAACAAAAAGCGTTCTTAGTGTCTCGAGAGCAGGCCCCAGAAGCGCAGAGTGAGGGGGTTGCCAGCCACGCCTCCTCGGAGAGAGGATTTCAGGTCACCTTAGCAGTAGTGCTGCCCAGCATTCAGTTTTAAGCAGTTCCCCATTTTGTGGATAGTTCCTCTGTGCTATACAAACAGTACAGTAAAATGTAACAGAACACGGGTGCTCACACACCTTTGTCATGACGAAGAGAACGGTAAGTCTGCATTTTGAAGCAAGGTACACCAGAATGGCCTGGGGCAGCATGCAGGAGCCATGGGCAGGTGGAAGGAAAAGATGGAGCAACATCAGAAGCAAGAGTTTGGAGCAAAAGAAAATGGAAAGAACTAAGTCTCAACTCCAGAATCTGCAGGAGCGTTGAAGAACACATTGGACTTTGTATACTATGTAAGAGGGTTATTGTTTTTTTTAAAGGTGACCTCAGAAGGATAGAGGAGTTAAGGATTTTAAGTGATACAGATAATCCTTATATAGAACAGAATATTTTTTCACTGCTTAAAAACAATAAACTGGAGAGTTTATTGACAATGACCTATACCAGAGAACTGAGTACAGGAAGTGAAGAAGGGCTGTGTCTCTGCAGTGTGTCCCATTAAGCTATGACAGCAAAGGCAAGACATCTCACATATAATCACATAAATGATGAGAAAAAGCTCAACAGACACAAACTGTGCAACACCCAGAATTTATGTAATACCCAAAGACTGTACTGAGTTGGTTTATTTTAATATTGTCATTCGTTCCTTTATTTCTTTGCAGGGTATTTGCAGGCACAGCTACCTCACACACCACTTTCACGTTAGTTTAGAACAGCCATGCAGACAATGCCAGGCCCAGTTCCAGAAATTCCTCTGGCAAAACCTATAAGGTACCTTCACCTTCAGTATGAAGGAATGTTATTTTTTTCAGCAGAAATATCAAGGCAAGGGCTCCAATACAAACTCCCTCTTCAGGCTTCTCAGTACCTGCGATGTCTTCCATTTTTGAGCACTGAAGTATAAAATACTGGGGGGCAAGATGCATTGGTGATGGCTCAGGAAAAAACAAGGGATTGCATTTTTTCCTCCAGAGCAAAACAGGATTCATAACTGAAAGAACAGGGAAAGAGGAAAAAGTGATCTGAGAACGGAAGTATTCCCTTTCATCCTACTTCTGCGCTATCTGTACGAATAGATTGTTCTGGAGGTGGAAGGCTCATCAGAGCAGTTGTCAGGCTGAACACTTTGCACTAAGAGGGAACACGAGACCATGCTGGTAAGCACTCCTTGTACTCTGCTGGGATTCCTTTAGACATTTCAGCTTGTGTCATGGCTTCCTTAGGTCATGGTCATTGCATCTTTGATGATTCACCCAAAGGTATAATTGCATTGAATCGGTATATGTTTCAGTCTACTGAGACCTTAATACTGTTCTCCAGAAAAAGGACAGTCTAATCACTTATGTGACATTTTATGTATAGGCACATACATTTATATTTTTATTTATACTTAAATCATTTTCTTAATTGGAAGGGCTCCTTCTACCTCCTTGATACTACCAAACTGCTATTTGTTATCCAAAGCTTTCCTGTGTCATTGGCTCTTTTCTTTCTAGACAAATTCAATATAATTATGGGAGTAAAGCTCTTTCTGAAATTAGGAGAGCCCTCCAACATTATTACCCCAGTTGCCAAGCTTGAAACCTATTTAATTCTGCAGCAAAACCACAACAGTGATGTGTGATCTTAGAAAGTATCTTTCAGAGAATATAATCAAGGCAAATTACAGATATAAATTTACTACTAGGTTTTTTTAGTTTTTAATGAGGTTTCTCCAGTGATCCCAAGCAAAGACGTGTTAAATATAGTTGTAGGCCCAAGACCACAGGCAATTGGTAGATAAGTGAGAACTCTAAGGACTGGGTACTTTCTCCTTCTTTCTTTCTTTCCGTTGTATCCACCAAACAATTTAATGATTCCTAAAAGGACATGTTAGTGCTGAGCACTTCACTATGGCTCATGTATGGCTTATGTGACTATATGATTTTGAGTTTGAAATGATTTAACAGTAACCTTTATTTGAGTTTTTGCAACTGGGGTGTGGTTATGTAATAACATCTCATGGAAAGTGCCATGGTGCCTGTGTTTCTGCCCAACGTGGGAATGTGGTTTCAGGTGGTATTGAAATCAAGAGATGACTGGTGCCATTTAAAAAAAAAGAGAGATGACTCTTCAACTACTTCTAATGGATGAGGAGGCTGATATTGGACTAGACCAAAACACCTTTAAAACGGGACAAAGTATGTGAGACAGCTGAATTCAGGCCTTGGCTAGCAAGCTGTGCAAGAAGTAAGCTGTGTAACTGCCCCAGGCCTTTGCCTGGAGACAATTTCCTGACTGTGGAACAGAGACCTGGAATCTGAGCAGGGCACAGGGTGCTGCTGATCTAAGGAGGCAGATACCAGGGATCAGGGAGCTGAGCCAGTTAGCTGGTGTGGATGAGGGAGCAGCACAGGGGGGCGGGGCCCCTCAGACACTTATGTAGGAATCTTCTGAAAACCCATGGCTGTAAGCAGAGTTGTGCATCTATGCAAGGTGGGGTAACTGAGCCTTTAGATATCAGCTGCTCCAGAGTCTAAAGTGGAGCCAAGATAAGAGGCTGAGCAGGGCTTAGAGAAGATTAGCAGCAGGGACGCCAGAGTCCTGGTCCTACCTTAGGGGCAAGATTTATTAGCATATCAACAGAGCTCCTGGCATCCAGCAGGTACACCACAGTCCACAGCTTACGAATAAGGGACATGTCCTAGAAGGACACCTACTCCAGATCTACCCTAACAAAGCCTAAAATCAAACCTCACAGCAATTTGTATGGAAGACACAGTTTGGAGAGTGAGACCTACTAAGTTAGAGAAACTTGTAAACACCTTGGACTTTTTACAAATCTAACTAACAATGCAAAACACCAGGATACTGGGATTGCACAAGTTAAAGTGATCAGCCAGTAAATGAACTGCCTGCTTAAATAAAAATCAACCCTCTTCGAAGGGAGGCTATAGAATTTAGAATTTCTACAATGTGTTATCCACCGTGTCCAATATTTAATCACTAAAAGTAGAAATAATTAAAGTAAAATCATGTTTAAAAATCAAAGAAAAATGTGACCTTCAGTGAGTGATTAAAAAGTAATGGGGAATCTCAGAAAAATGGAGACTTTAAATACAATCAAATGAAAATTCTAGAACTGAAAAGTACAGAACTGAAGTAAAAAAGCTGATGGGCTAAACAGCAGGTCAGAGTTAGCAGAAAAAAGAGTCAATGAACTTAGATGTAAATCAATAGAAATTATCTAAACTGAAGAATAGAAAGAAAAGAGATTGAAGACAAACACAGAATGAGACACCCCTGCACGCCTACCTGAATGGCCAAAATCTGGAACACTGACAGCACCAAATGCTCGTACAAATGTAGAGCACCAGCAACGGCACTTCCATTGCTGGCTAGAATGCAGTGGTACAGATACTTTGGGAGATAGTTTGGCAGTTTCTTACAAAATGAAACATTCTTACCATATGATTCAGCAATCACACTCCTTGGTATTTACCAAAAGGAGTTGAAAACTTATGTTCACAGAAAATCTTGCACATGGATGTTTATAGCAGATTTATTTATAATTGCCAAAACTTGGAAGCAACCAAGAAGTCCCTCAGTAGGTAGATGGATAAATTAACTGTGATACATCCAGACAATGGAATGTTATTTAGTGTGAAAAAGAAATAAGCTATCAAGACATGAAAATACATAAAAGAAACTTAAATACATACTACTAAGTGAAAAAAGTCAGTCTGAAAATTTTACAATACTGTATAATTCTAATTATATGACTTTCTGGTGAGGGCAGAACTACAAGGACAGTGAAAACATTGGGGGTTACCAGGGTTAGAACAGGATGAGGAATAATTAAGCAAAGCACAGAGGATTTTTAGAGCCACAAAACTACTCGGTATGGCACTATAATCATGGATACATATAGTTATAAATTTGTCCAAATCTGTAGAAGGTATAACACCAAGAGTAAACTAGAATGTAAACTGTGGACGTTGGGTGATAATGATGTGTCAACACAGGTTTGTTAATTGTACCAAACATGCCACTCTGGTAGCAGATGTTGATAATGGGGAAGCTATGCCTGTATGGGGGCAGAGAGTATATGAGAAATCTGTAAATTCTGCTCAATGTTTCTGTGAACCTAAAACTGCTCTAAAAATCAAGTCTACTAAAAATTAAAAATAAAAATAAAAGAGACCCAGAGAACTGTGAGACAATATCAGTCAGCCTATCAAGAAAGTAACTGAGTTCTTGAGGAAAAGAATAACATAGGGACAAAAATAATTTGAAGAAATAATTACCCCAAACTCCCCACACTTGAAGAAAAACACTGATATACAGATGTGAGAATTTTAATGAATCCACACAGGATAAATATAAAGAAAACCACACCAAGGCACATCATAGCCAAACTGCTGAAAACCAAAGATAAACAGGAAGTCTTGAAAGCAAACAGAGGGGGGGAAAAAAGATAATTTCTATACAGGGAAAATGAATAAGAATTATGACTTCTTATTAGAAACAATAGAGACCAGAAGACAATGAAATGACTTCTTTAAAGCACTGAAAACAAAAATGTCAACCCAGAATTTCATACCCAGCAAACATAGCATTCACAAACAGTAATTAAATAAAGACATTTTTGAGAAAATGAAGCTGAGAGGATTTATGTCAGCATACCCAAAGGATGTATTTCAGGTGAAAGAGAAACTTGGATCTATTAAAGAAAAGCAGAGCAACAAAAATACTAAATAGGAGAATGTGGGTGGCTGAAATATAAAGAGTTAGACAAATTTTTCAGGATCATGTTAGAGATAGAGATCATCACAGAACTGAAGTTCCCACAGACTTTCAATTTCAAATTGCCTCTACCTAAGAGTTGCCCATCTTAATATAGGCCCCTTGTAATCAGGATAGTAATAAAAAGTTGGCCGGAAAGTTTTTAAGATCAAAGCATTCTCTTCTGGTGTTGACTGGGAACTTACCATTTAATTTAATTTAATTTAATTTAATTTAATTTAATTTAACATTGAATATGAAGAGCTCGGAGTCTGGTGTCACAGCTCCTGTCTACATTCCATTGGCCGACAGAACAAGGCTGTAATTCAAGAGTCAAATTGTCAACTGCTTTTCTAAGACCAAGGTCCATAAGTTTAGTGCCTATGTTTTCTCCTATGTAATTTATTGCTTCAGGTCTTGTATTTAGTTCTTTGATCCATTTCGAGTTAATTTTTGTACATGGGGACAAACAATAGTCTACTTTTAATCTTTTGCATGGGGTTTTTCAATTTTCCAGCACCATTTATTGAAAAGGCTTTCTTTTCTCCAATGTATAGTTTTGGCTCCTTTGTCAAAAATTATTTGCCCATATATATGTGGGCTTGTGTCTGAGCTCTCAGTTCTGTTCCATGGGTCTGTGTGTCTGTTTCCTACTAATACCATGCTGTTTTGATTATCATCACTTTGTAGAATCATTTGAAGTCAGGGAGTGTGATACCTCCAGCTTCATCCTTTTTTCTCAGGATTGTTTTAGTTTAGGGAAGGTTTTATGAGTTTGACCCCAAAAGTAAGGGAAATAAAGGCAAAAATAAATGAATAAGATTATATCAAACTAAAAAGCTTCTGTACAGCAAAAGAAACTGCCAGCAAAGCAAAAAGGAAGCCAATTAAGTGGGAGAAAATATTTGCAAATAACAGCTCTAACCAGTGGTTAATATCCAAAATGTATAAAGAACTCATACAACTCAACACCAAACAAACAAAAAATCCAATTAAAAAATGGGCAGAGGACCTGAACAAACACTTCTCCCAAGAATACATACAAATGACCAACAGATATATAAAAGATGCTCAACTTCACTAGCTTTTAGGGAAATGCAAATCAAAACTACAATGAGATACTAGCGCACACCTGTTAGAATGGCCGTCATCAACGAGACAAGTGATGACAAGTGTTGGAGAGGTTGTGGAGAAACAGGAACCCTCATTCACTACTGGTGGGAATGTAGACTGGTACGGCCACTATGAAAAGCAGTACAGAGGTTACTCAAAAAATTAAGAATAGAGTTACCATATGACCCAGCAACCGCTCTTCAGGTTATCTACTCCCAAATTTGAAAATGTTTATTCACAAAGATATTTGCACCCCTATGTTCATTGCGGCATTATTCATGAAAGCCAAGACATGGAGACAACCAAAGTGTCCTTCTATAGATGACTGGATGAAGAAGATGTGGTGCATAGGTATACAATGGAATACTACTCAGTCACAAGCAAAGGAACAGGAATAGAGGACTCATGGGCATGGACATTGGGGGGCATTGACTGTGGGAGGGGGGATGGGGCAGAGGTGAGCAATGGGAAAAAAGTTGGGACAACTATAACTGAACAGCGATAAATTAAAAAAGAAAAGAAATGATGAATACTGTTATTTGTGACAACATGATGGACCTTGAGAATATTATTCTAAGCGGATAAGTCAGTAAAAGCTAAGAACCACATGAAATCACTCATTTGTGGGACATAAAACTGAAAGCAATAAATGAATAAACATGAAAAACAAACAAACAAAACCTTGTAGACACAAACAACAGTATGGTGGTTACCAGAGGAAAGGGGGAGGGGGGAAGTAAAGGGAGAAGGGAAGGTAAACATACGATGACATAAGATGATTCGACTTTGGGAGGTGGGCACACAGTGCAATGTACAGGTAATGTATCACAGAAATGTACACTTGAAACCTCTATAATCTTATAACCGATGTCACACGATAAATTTAACTTAAACACGACTAAAAGAAATTGTGTATTGCTCCTACAAACACTGAGTAAGGGTCTGACCCATCTAATGTGTGTGGAGTTTTACACCTCCCATCTCAGTACATTTCTGAAACTTCTTCCATAAGCTTGAAATAATCATGAGATATTTTAACTTATAATAAGAAATGAAGGAACTAGTACAGAAAACAATTTTCTTCTAATGTGTACTCACGGTGGAGTTATCTCTTTTAGTACCTAATTTTGCTTTAAATCCAAAACATAAAATTAATCAGAGTTTACCTGTAGAATCTAATAAAAATGTCTATTGTAAAGTTTAATGTTTTTTCATTTGTTAAAGCCTCTACTATTTGTTTTGTTTCCTTTATGTATCCTGATCATTCCTGAATAATTTTTCTATTCTGGCAAAAAAAAAAAAAATAGAAGGGTAAGAAATATTTTATTAAGGCTATAACCAGAAGCTTTTGGGGAAGATGGCGGCAACATAGGTGGGAGCGGAGTCCACTTCCCCTCAACGCCAGGGAAATACCTAGCTGATCTGAGGAGCAGAGCGAACAGCCAACAGTATTCCAGCATATACGAAGATCAGAGACCAAAGATAGAGGACACTGAAAGATCTGACGGTAAGAAGAGTGCTCAAGGACAATAAGGTCCACGGGACCCAGGACCGCGCGGTACAAGGGCGGCAGAAGCGCCAGCCCTGGCGCAGGGGCTGCTGCAGGAGTCTTGGGAGAGGGCCAGGCTGCGCTGTGAGCAGCCAGGTGCTTGATTAGACCAGGGGGGCTTGAAAAGGAGGAATTTCTCAAAAAGAAAAAGAAAATAGAGACACTCAGGGGCTAATTAGAGAACTCTCGGTAGTAGCCGAGGCCCCTGGCGCCCCTCCCCCTCCACCCCTGGACTGCTACGCTCACCTGAGGTCCGGTCGCGCGCGCGAGCAGATTAGCGAACGGGACCCACACTTGAAACCCCGGAGGGGCACCCACACCTGAAACCTCCGAGATAATTTGGACCAGAGTCTAGCTGCTCCACCCACAGGCCCAAAACCTCGGAACCGAGTGCCGCGTGATTCAGTCCCAGGGCGGCCCCGCCCGCCCGAGAGACTCAAGCCCAGGGCGGCTGGATCGGGCCCCCAAGCACAGAGCCTGTGGCTCAGCGGGCTGCGCGCGCTCAGCAAGCACAGGGCCGGCTGGGTGCCTGTTTTCTAAATACAAAGCTGCTGGCGAGTGTCCTAACCCCAAGGCGGCTGAATCTGCCACCTGCGCGCCAGCGTTCCAAGCCCTGGCGGCTCTATTGGTCCGCCGGCTGCGCGCTCAGGGCACAAAATAACGTCACAGACCCAAAGCGGCTGGATTCCCCTGCTGCGCGCGCACGCGTCACAAGCCAAAGCAGCTGGATTGGCTGATCAACGGACTGATTGACTGCCAGGGACCACACTTACAAAACAGCGAAGAGTGTGACCCAGGAAGAGAGAAAAGTGAAACCAATCCTTCCAAACACCCCCTCCCGTTGCACAGACAGGACACCAGCAGAAATAACCTGACCGGTTTAAAGCCAACAGAAGGCTTTTTTTTGGTTTTTTTTTTTATCCTTTTTCTTTTTTTTTCCTTTCCCCCTGAATTCCTTCTTCCTCTCTCTTTTTTTCTTTTTTTTCATTCCTTCTTCCTCCCATCCTTTACCATTTTTATGTCTTCTTCCTGCCTTCTTTTATCTATTTCTATGTTTTAATTTTTGCTAAAATTCCTTCTTATCTTGCCTCCGATCTTTCTTTATTCCTTCTTCCCTCCTTCCTTCCTTTCCTCCTTTCCTATTTCCTTTTTCCCTCCTTCCCATCTTTCTTTTGGTTTGTTTTGTGTGTGTGTGTGTGTGTGTGGTTTTTTTTTTTCTTTTCTTTCGCCCCCCCTTTCTCTTTTTCCCACAGGTGAGACAACAAAACCTGGAGTGCTGAAAAGACTAGAGTTAGACCGTGTTAAACACATAAACGTCAGCTCAAGACCAGTGAGCACAGGAGAGTAAGGAGACAGCACCACCGAATCCCATTGGCATTCTACCATAGAAGTTCATATCATAAATCCAGGGAGTCAGAACAAAGCAATTTAAGACGCAGAGGCCAACAAGAAGAACCTCACAAACAATGGGAAGACAAAGAAACAATTCCCAAATGAAAGGAAAGGAGGAAGTCTCAGAAAGAATACTAACCGAAAAAGAGGCAAGTCAACTATCAGATACTGAGTTCAAAGCAATGGTCATCAGGAAACTCACTGAGCTCTCTGAGCTCAAAGAGAACTACCAGAAACTACAAGGAAACTACAATGAACTCACTGCAAACTATATCAACATGAAAAAGGAAATAGAAAATATCAACAAGAGCCAAGCGGAAATGAAGAATACAATTTCTGAATTGAAGAACACAGTAGAAGGAATGAAAAGCAGACTTGATGAAGCAGAGGATCGGATCAGCGAGCTGGAGGATAAAGTAGAAAAAAACACCCAGAAGGAGCAAGAAAAGGAAAAGAGGCTCAGAAAGAATGAAGAGGCAATAAGGGAAATGCAGGACAACATGAAACGTAACAATATCCATATAATAGGAATACCAGAAGGAGAAGAAGAAGAGCAAGGGATAGAAAACCTGTTTGAAAAAGTAATGATGGAAAATTTCCCTAATCTGAGGAGAGAAAAAGTCACCCAAATCCAGGAAACACAGAGAGTCCCAAGCAAGAGGAACCCAAAGAGACCCACTGCAAGACACATCATAATTAAAATGGCAAATTTCCAAGACAAAGAGAGGATCTTAAAGGCAGCAAGGGAGAAAAAGGAAGTAACATACAAGGGAGCCCCAATAAGGTTAGCAACTGACTTCTCAATGGAAACGCTCCAAGCCAGAAGAGAATGGCAAAAAATATTCCAAGTACTGAGAACCAGAGGCCTGCAACCAAGACTACTTTAGCCAGCAAGGCTCTCAATCAAGATAGAAGACCAAATAAAGAGTTTCCCAGACAAAAAAAGTCTAAAAGAATACAGCTCCATCAAACCAGCTCTGCAAGAGATGCTAAAGGGACTGCTTTAAGGAAAGGAAGGAAAAGAGAAAGACAGAGGAACACAGTTAGGAAATAATGGCAATGAATAACTACCTATCGATAATAACCTTAAACGTAAATGGATTAAATGCTCCAATCAAAAGACATAGAACAGCTGAATGGATAAGAAAACATGACCCACACATATGCTGCCTACAAGAGACCCATCTCAGGACAAAAGACTTACACAGACTGAAAGTGAAGGGCTGGAAACAAATTTTCCAAGCAAACGGACAGGAAAAAAAAGCAGGGGTAGCAATACTCATATCTGACAAAATAGACTTCCAAAGAAGGACCATAAAGAGAGACCCAGAAGGTCACTTCATAATACTCAAAGGAAGAATCCACCAAGAAGACATAAACATTATAAATATATATGCACCCAACATAGGAGCACCCAAATACATAAAGAAAATATTGGAGGATTTCAAGAAAGATATTGACAGCAACACAATTATAGTAGGGGATTTTAACACCCCACTATCAAAAATGGACAGGTCTTCCAAACAAAAGATCAACAAAGATATTGTGTCACTTAACAATACCTTAGAGGAAATGGACTTAACTGATATATACAGAGCTTTTCATCCCAAAGAAGCAAAATACACATTCTTTTCAAGTGTCCATGGAACTTTTTCAAAGATAGACCACATGATAGGACACAAAGCAAGCCTCAACAAATTCAAGAAAATTGAAATCATATCAAGCATCTTCTCTGACCACAAGGGTCTGAAACTAGAAACCAACGCCAAGGGTAAAAACCCAAAACACTCAAAAGCATGGAGACTGAATAGCATGCTATTAAACAATGAATGGGTCAAGAACGAGATTAGGGAAGAAATCAAAAACTTCCTGGAAACAAATGAAAACGAACTCACAACAACCCAAAACCTATGGGACACAGCAAAGGCAGTCCTGAGAGGGAAGTTCATAGCAATACAGGCCTACCTTAAGAAGTTAGAAACAGTTCAAACAAACAACCTAACCCTATGCCTACAAGAACTGGAGGAACAACAACAAAGACAGCCCAGAGCAAGCAGAAGGAAGGAAATAACCAAGATCAGAGCAGAACTAAATGACATAGAGACTAAAAGCACAATTGTAAGGATCAATGAATCCAGGAGCTGGTTCTTTGAAAAGATAAACAAAATCGACAAGCCTTTAAGTAGGCTCATCAAAAAGAAAAGAGAGAGGATCCAAATAAACAGAATTAGAAATGAAAGTGGAGAGATTACAAATGATACCACAGAAATACAAAGGATCGTAAGAAATTACTATGAAGACCTGTATGCTAAGAAATTTGAAAACCTAGATGAAATGGACACATTTCTAGAAAAATATAATCTTCCAAAACTGAATGAAGAAGAAGCAGAAAACCTGAACAGACCAATATCAGCAAAGGAAATTGAAGCAGTCATCAAGAAACTCCCATCACACAAAAGCCCTGGACCAGATGGTTTCACAGGAGATTTCTACAAAGCATTTAAGGAAGAACTAACCCCTATCCTTCACAGACTATTCGAAAAAATCCAAACTGATGGAAGACTCCCAAACTCTTTTTATGAAGCCAACATCATCCTAATCCCAAAACCAGATAAAGACACAACGAAGAAAGAAAACTTCAGGCCAATATCGCTGATGAACATAGTCACTAAAATCCTCAACAAAATATTAGCAAACCGCATCCAGCAATATATTAAAAAGATCATCCACCATGACCAAGTGGGATTCATCCCAGGGATGCAAGGATGGTACAATATTCGCAAATCAATAAACATAATACATCACATCAACAACAGCAAAGACAAAAATCACATGATCATATCAATAGATGCGGAAAAAGCATTTGATAAGATACAGCACCCATTTCTGATAAAAACACTCAGCAAAGTGGGAATAAAGGGAGCAGTCCTCAACATAATTAAGGCCATATATGAGAGACCTACAGCCAACATCACACTCAATGGACAAAAACTTAGAGCTTTCCCACTAAGATCAGGAACTAGACAAGGATGCCCTCTCTCACCACTCCTATTCAACATAGTATTGGAAGTCCTAGCCACAGCAATCAGACAAGAAAAAGCAATAAAAGGCATCCAAATTGGAAAGGAGGAAATGAAACTGTCACTGTTTGCAGACGACATGATAGTGTACATGGAAAACCCTATAGACTCCACTCAAAAAATACTCGACCTAATAAATGAATTTGGCAAAACAGCTGGATACAGAGTCAATACCCAGAAATCAAAGGCATTCCTGTACACCAGCAACGAAACTGCAGAAACAGAAATCAGGAAAAAAATCCCATTCGATATAGCAACAAGAAAAATAAAGTACCTAGGAATAAACCTAACCAAGGAGGTAAAAGACCTGTACTCAGAAAACTACACAACACTGAAGAAAGAAATTAAGGAAGATACAAACAAATGGAAGCATGTACCATGTTCATGGATTGGAAGAATCAACATTATCAAAATGGCCATACTACTCAAAGCAATTTATAGATTCAATGCAATCCCTATTAGAGTACCCATGACATATTTCACAGATATAGAACAAACATTGCAGAAATTCATATGGAACCATAAACGACCCCGAATAGCTGCAGCAATTTTGAGAAAGAAAAACAAAGCAGGAGGGATCACAATACCTGATATCAAACTGTATTACAAGGCCACTGTAATCAAAACAGCCTGGTACTGGCATAAAAACAGGCACATAGACCAATGGAACAGAATAGAGAGCCCAGAAATAAACTCAAGTCTATACGATCAATTAATATTTGACAAAGGAGGCAGGAGCATAAAATGGAGCAAAAACAGCCTCTTCAACAGATGGTGTTGGGAGATCTGGACAGCTACGTGCAAAAAAATGAAACTCGATCACCAACGTACGCCATACACGAAAATAAACTCAAGATGGATAAAAGACTTAAATATAAGCCGTAACACCATAAAAGTCCTTGAGGAAAACATTGGCAGGAAAATCTCAGACATTCCACGCAGCAACATCCTCACAGACACATCCCCTAAAGCAAGGGACATAAAGGAAAGAATAAACAAATGGGACCTCATCAAAATAAAAAGCTTCTGCATGGCTAAAGAAAACAGCACCAAATTACAAAGAGTACCAACAGTATGGGAAAACATATTTGCCAACGATACCTCAGACAAGGGCCTGATCTCCAAAATATATAAAGAACTCACTCGACTCCACTCCAGGAAGACAAACAACCGAATTAAAAAATGGGCAAAGGACTTGAACAGACACTTCTCCAAGGAAGACATACAGAGGGCCCAGAGACATATGAAAAGATGCTCAGCATCACTAGCCATCAGAGAGATGCAAATTAAAACCACAATGAGGTATCATCTCACACCAGTCAGAATGGCCAACATAAACAAATCCATAAACAAATGTTGGAGAGGATGTGGAGAAAAGGGAACCCTGGTGCACTGTTGGTGGGAATGCAGACTGGTGAGGCCACTGTGGAAAACAATATGGAATTTCCTCAGAAAACTAAAAATGGAACTGCCCTTTAACCCAGTAATTCCGCTGCTGGGATTATACCCTAAGAACACTGAAACACCAATCCAAAAGAACCTATGCACCCCAATGTTCATAGCAGCACAATTTACAATAGCCAAGTACTGGAAGCAACCGAAGTGCCCATCAGCAAACGAGTGGATCCAAAAACTATGGTATATTTACACAATGGAATTCTACGCAGCAGAGAGAAAGAAGGAGCTTATACCCTTTGCAACAGCATGGATGAAACTGGAGAGCATTATGCTAAGTGAAATAAGCCAGGAAGTGAGGGACAAGTACCATATGATCTCACCTTTAACTGGAACATAAGCAATAGAAGAAAAAAGCAAACAAAATATAACCAGAGACATTGAAGTTAAGAACAATCTAACAATAGCCAGGGCGGGGGTGGGGGGTGGGGGCGGGGATAGTGGGAAGAGGGTATTACAGGAACTACTATAAAGGACACATGGACAAAACCAAGGGGGAGGGTGGAGAGGGGGGAGGGAGGTGGGTTCACCTGGGGTGGGGTAGAGGGATGGGGAGAAAAGGCATACAACTGTAATTGCATAACAATAAAAAAATAAAAAAAAAAAGAAAAAAAATAAAATCTTTAAAACCTCAAAAAAAAAAAAAAAAAGGCTATAACCATACTTAAACAAAATAAATTCAAAGCAAATCTTAAGGTTTTTTATATTAATGAGAACCAATTATTTTATAATGAGCATAGAGGTGTTTTACTGCTAAACAAATCAAAACCAAATGTCCTAGATTCAGAGTGCTGGGAGGCTCTTTGAGATGGGAGAGCAAAAGAATTGGCAAGAACCCAAAATGTATTGGGTTAAAGCAGTGTTGGGGGCGGGGAGGAGACTATACTAGACCAATCAGATACTGAGGCATGAAAAACTGAGCACTGGAAAGGGATGGAGTACAGATGTCATAAGAAGAAGAAGATGCATACTTTATGCGCCTGTAAGCAGAGTACCTAAAATGTAGTCGGAAGGCTGTGGGGAGATCATTTGAAAACAAGGGATATTAAGCAAATGTTCAGAATTGGTGGGGGCAGGGAATGAGAAACCTCTTAAGATATTACCATAATTTTCTGCAAATTTCTAGCAGCTCTGGCAGTTACAGAATTATTTACATATTTTTATGCTCTGAAAATTAAATGACACCATTTTTTATTTTCCTGTTAAGAAAAGAACTAATCAAAGATCGTTAGAAATTTCTTGAGCTAGACACTGATACAAATTTTTAAAATTCTAATTACTAAAAATCAAAATCCTCTATATTTTTAGTTAGCAGAGTAGATGTGCACAATAAACAGCTTACACATGCACTAAAAATATTAAAAGAAAAAGTCTAACCATCTATACTTTTAAATATATTTACACGTCCAATCCACCCCTGAAAAGCCACTGAAACACAAATTCAGTCTGCAATCCAGTTACAATGCAAGCCAGGCACAAAAGCCTTCTAATGATCTTTGATTAGTTCTTTATTAAATTCATCAAGGGAGCAAAGAAAATTTAATAATCTTCACCAGTTGTCATCTTTCTGATTAGAGTTTTGATTAGAACTTTCAGCTTTTATTTTTCTCCTTGTTAGCCTTTACCAGAGCTTTGCTACAGCTTCTACTTGAATTGGAAAAGCAGGAAGATGGGACAGGTTAAATACCCCCCATTTGTTAATATGCCTTGTCAGGAGTTTACCAAGTGAGGAAGTCAGGAGTCCTCTGCGTGTCCCCTCCCCACCACCCAGCCAGCCTCGTCATGTGACAACACATTTCTTGAACAGTGAACTTTCTGCTTTCACCAGCTTCTTGTTCATGAATGCATTTTGCTTGCCTTTGACAGTGATTTCCCCCAGGGGTTGCAACTGGTTTTTCCATCCTGTGAAATTTACAAATAAAAATCATACTGGGGGTTGGTCAATGATACTGTATACATTTCACATGTGAAAGCAAGGGGATTGCAGGAGCTGCCATCCATCGGTGTTTGAGAAAGGCGCATTAGATTGTTCAGAATAAAGGACTCTGAAAGGTCACTCAGTCTGGGATAAAGGAGTGAGATGGAAAATAATGATGTTTACATTTTTCTTCCTCATACAGCATGCGAGAGGATAATGGCATTCAGATTTCTATATAGCACATTTCTTCCTAGCATTCACAAATATCGCCTCGATTATTTTTCTATCATTACTGAAAAGTAGGAAATGCATAGCGATTATCATCTCCATCTCTTATTGTGTTACAGCATGCTATTTTCCTACCTGCTACCTAAAAAGAAGGGCAGCCAGGTAGTGTGTTTATAATCACACTCAATCACCATTAGACCTCAGCACTGGAAAGAGATAATAGCAAAAAAGATAAAAAGAAATAATAAAAATGCAAACATAGGAAACTCTTAACGTAAAAAAAGATTGTGTTCCAAAAGTTTATTTATTAGACTATTGTGTGAAACTTAAAAATATATATAGAAACAATATTATAATTGGTTAGTTTCCTAGGCTAGCTCATCATGGCCTATTTATTTACATAATTGAAAATACAAGTACTACCAAAATTATAACAGCATTAAACTACTTGGTTAAATTATATGGTATTTTCACTATCCTGAAAGTTAAATAAAATTTCATAGAATAACCTAGTCGCCAAATGTCTCTTCACAGCCCCAACTCATAGCCCTCGCTGTTTGGACTCTGTAACCACTGATGCTGCGGCCCCCACTCAGGATCTGGGACAGTCACAATCACACACTCACAGCCACCGGACCCGCAGAGGAAATGACTGACAACCCATTAAACAGGTGAGGTTTCCCTTTATTTCCCAAAGCCACAACAGACATGGACAGGCTGAAAAAAGTCAAAAAATTCTTTGAGCCAGGATCCCACGGGAAAATCTCTCCCATCTCACTTCGAACGTGATACAGGTTTCTGATTCCAGTGGCCTCTCTCCAGTTGATTAAATTATCAAAATATACTGGGTGCTAGGCATCACAATGCTGAAGAGAACACTGAAAACACTAATTTTAAGCTCTAACAACTTAATTTTAATGCAAATAACATATGAAAAATATAGTACATAATACATAGGATTAGGGTATATTTAGTGTCAAAACCAATGCCTTGTTTCATCAACTCCAATGTGCAAATGGAAATCTAACTCAAAGGAATTGTTTAATCAATTGTTAGACTAACTGGCCCTGACTGATGTGGCTCAGTGGATTGGGTGTCGTTCTGCAAACCAAATGATCACCGGTTTCCAGATGGGGCACGTTCCTGGGTTGCAGGCCAGGTCCCTGTTTGGGGGGTGTGACAGGCAACCAATGGATGCTTCTCTCTCACACTGATGTTTCCCTCTCTTTCTCTCTCCCTTCCCCTCTCTCTAAAAATAAAAATAAAAAAATCTTCAAAAAATTGTTAGACGAATTGGAGTTCTTCTTCAGAATACTAAACTGAGGCTATTCTTTCCTTGTTGTTATTGAGAAATTGGTTTGAGCTCAAACCATCAGCCATTCAACATGTATTAAACACCTCCTGTTTGCAAACAAAACCATAGAAATACACCTTTCCAAAATGAAATAATTATAAACAATACCCTCCCTAGCATCAGAAAATCTCTAGTCATTTGAATACACAAACATAAAGCTGAACATCTCAAAAGGTACTTCCTATTCAACAGCATAAGCAACATCATTTCCAGGTACAGTTCCACATTCTACCAAGGGGTGTCCAACCTTTCAGCATCTCTGGGCCATACTGGAAGAAGGGTTGTCCTGGGCCACAAACTAAATATACACAAATACTAATGAAAACTGATGAGCGAAAAATAAAAGGTTTTAAGGAGATTTACAACTTTGCGTTGGGCCACATTCATAGCCATCGTAGGCCACGTGCCACCCACGGACTACAGGTTGCACAGATGGTCCTAGATATTTTGCAAATCACTATTGCACCAGTTAATGCATACCATAAATATTGCCACTTGCCTATGAGCTCATAAAGGGAAAGGACTGTGTTTTATCTATTGCTGTATCTTCAGTGGCTTGCATAATGGCTGGATCCTAGTGGGAAGTCAGTAAGTAGAGAAGTGGCAACACTTTTCCCAACTTTTTATGTTTTCTTCCATGGGCATGGAGTTCTACCAGCTCAATGCTCCTGGCTGCTTTTCCTCTCTCTTCTGGTTCTTCTATTTTTTTTACTTTGTACAGAAACTGAGAAGGCAAAGAGGTGCTATTTAATGCTCCCCCAAACCCATCCAGATCTGTAAGTGGAAAGATGGACAGAACAAATGAACAAATTAACCTGCTCTACATTCCTACTTCACTTCTAGTTGTCATTGAACCTATAACTACCAACTAGAGAAAGAGAGAAAACACTTCTAAACTTCAGAAAGCTCTTCTGGCCCTAGCCAGGTCTCAGGTGGGTGGAGCATTTTCCTGATAAGCCAAGGTTGCAGGTTCAATCCCTGATCAGGGTGCATACTAGAATCAACCAATGAATATATGAATGTATAAATAAGTGGAACAACAAATCAATCTCTCTCTCTCTCTCTCTCCCATTTCCTCTCTTATTCTGGTCAAAGGGGATGCCAGAAATAGACAAATGAGTTGGAAAGACTCTGATTTACCTGAATCCATTTATTTTACTCTCTCATACACACACACACACACACACACACAAAACCATACTCATCAGAGATCCCAGACACCATTAATAATGGTAATACATATTGATAAATGTTTTGAAAGTGTATTATTTCTGCAATTGACATAGACCTTTGAGTGCTATTCTAATCTTGTATTACAAATATATATTTAGGACACATTATCCATAAATTTTAAATTTCACAAAATATGTTTGAATGTATTATGTTTGTTCACAGCTGAGTTTCTAAATGTTGCCTCTCAGAGTCAACATGTAAAACCGGAAGATTTTGGATTGATTCAAATGACAGATTCAGTTCCCTCTACTACTAACTCAGTTATGTAATTTGGGACAATCTCCTTATTTCTGTGCCTCTGTTTCTTATTGTGTAAAACAAGGGGTTTGCTAGATAGTCTCTTAAGTCCCTGTTTTAGCTCAGAAGTTTTACAATTTAAATATAATTATGGTAATTGTATTTTAAACTGCCTTCCTAAGCTAGTCTTAATATCTATCTTTTCTTTAAAAAACTCTGAATAACATTACTCTTTTAGGCAGGGCTCCAGTGATGCTACTCGCATGGTTCTAGAAGGATTCTAACTCCAGCATCTGATTAGAGTAAAAGCAAAGAATGTCTGCAGCTGTGTAAAAAGCAGAAAAAATTAATATCATGAAATATCACAATCAATAGCCTAATTAAACTACCAATCGTAGGTTTTAATGGAAGGAACATAAGGATATGATGGTTTACTAAAGAAGAGAGCATGCCTTTTGTATGGATAAAGAGAAATGGAACCATCAGGCAGAATTCCACTTTCCAGAACACAGACAGCATAGATGAAACTGGCCTGACAAAAAGAAGTGGTCTATCCAGCCAAAAATTATATACAGAAAATATCATAATAGAAAGTAAGCCATTCAGCAGTACCAGTTCAGAGCATCGGGTGCAACAATATTATTAACAGGAGCTTTACCTTCAAGCTACCAGCCTCATTGGAACTACAACATTATAAAATTCACATGCCTGGGAACGTGCAGGCCATTCAGCAGGGGAAGGAGGGGTCGTCTTCTTGTAAGAAAGCATGAAATTTATTTAAGGTACATTATGAAATGGCTTGTCAGAATCTTGGCGTGTAAATACTAAGGTTAGCGTATTCTTTGTTGTAGCTCTACAGAACATAAAGCACTGTATTTTAAAAATCTTAACATTTTAGAGTGCTTAAAATGAGTACTCTTCCCACTTAATTGGAGCCCTTTTTCCCCTCTGATGGGCAGACTGTGAGGTTTCCTAAGTGCTTTCCTTATGTCTCCGAATCAAAGAGCTTTGATTGGTTCCTTCCTTCACCAGCTTATTTTATTGTGTTGGTGATGACTGGGCTTTTCATGTAACCCTGAAAGAAAGGGATTTGTTTACACTCCCCTGGGCTTTGGGAGGGGACTTAGGTCTCTGAAGAAGAAGGCAGCTTTGGCTCACATTGAGAAGCTAGGATTTGGTAATGAAGTTGCATAATGAGACCTCATTCTCCCCAGGACAGAGCACACCTGGCAAAGTCAACCAACTCAGAGCGTTTGATGCCAGAGTTAAAATTGATTCAGTTTCTTTGTGAATGAAATTGTATTCTCCCCTGTGTTCTGGAGGCCCAGTTACAATAAGCCAGTTATAATGACGTACATCACAGCATCTATAGAAGCTAGAACATCTTTTCACCATGAGGCAGAGAAGGCAAAAGAATTAATGAAACTGAAGGAATGGTATAGCTAACTTCTTCCATTCCTGGAGTTTATTAGAAAATGATTAAGATTTCAATATAAACAATATTAATGAAATACTTAATAGGATTCATCTCCTGAAAGGAGGAGAAAAAGTGTTGAAATAATTTTGTGCTCCGCTTTGCTGGGTTTCAGATGGTCCCCCTTTTATTGAGGCACTTGTTCTAACACGCAGGAGGTGACCCCTCTCAGACAGGACCTGACATGCTGTGAAAGTCATTCTATCCCACAGAAAGAATATGGTGTGTGCAGCAGCGTCCACCTTAGAACTCATGGCCAAAGGACCAGAACTGCCTGTCCTAACCCAGGGTATCAGTTCAGATGGTGTTTTCCCCAATGACGAGGCTATCAGGACAATTGCAATTTTAACCTTCTAGTACAGGCACCAATGTTTACATTTTTGTCTATGTTAACTCTTCAACTCCTCAGTAGAAGGAAGACATTTAGAAAGAAAACCACCACAAAATCGGCAATCCCTCCACGGATGCCTCACAATTTTCTCTATTAGACAAGATGAATGTTATCATAGTTTCTCTTTTTGCTTGACACATGAATATGACTGTTAAAGTAAAAATAAAAAGTATGTTTCTTAGTAACCACCAAGATATTTGGGGATAACTGCATTGATGAAGTACTTAAGTGTTAAAAGCTAGTGGAGAACAGCACATATAATATGAGTCTACTGACACAAAAAACTATGGAAATGTATTTATTTCTTTCTAGAAAGATACACACCAAACACTCCAGCTTGGATAGGGTACTTTTGCTTTGTCAAAAATGTTTAAATTTTTAATAAATGAAATGGATTAATGTGTTACTTGCATTCAAACGAAAACAATTTATAACATAATGCACTAAAACTTCAGACCCCGTGAGACATAATAACATACATATTTTGCTCTGCTTTGGCAGGATTATATTAGTCATTAACATTCTCTGTATTAGTGTATTGAAAAGACATCAAGGACTCAGGCTGTCTGAGGTTAAAGGGAATTTTGCACGCTGTTGCTTTACCCAAACTACTCTCACACACCATTTAGCACACAAGAAACGTTGGATGGATGCATGGACAGACAGACAGACAGATGTTCAAAGCAATACTACTAAGGCCTTCTGCACTTATCTTGGCTGGCTAATAAGAGAAACATAAATATTTTGGGGTGGTAGTTCTTTCGAGCAATTTCGATTTTGCAGCAGGTTTAGAATTGCTGGTTTTCACAGGGCCACCGAGTGCATTTGACAGAGAATTTCGATCCTGTTCACGGACAGCTTTTCCATATTTCGGGTGCTCTACAAGTCACAAAACCACTGAGCAAAATTTTTAAGAGTTTTTCAAAAGCAGTAAGCCCTAAAAATTCTATTTGCCTCACCAAATGTAAAGCTTCCTCCTGTGGGAAATACCTTCCTACATCAGATATTCAAACTCCGTGAATTCCTGCTAAAACCAAAAGGATAAAATAAACAGAACAGTGAGCACTTGTGCATTTCACTCCTCCTCAGCTGGAACTGTGGTTCAGTTAAGGGAGAGATGATCAGTAAAATGCCTAAACCATTTTAAGTTTTCTTGAAATAATTATGGTAACTGTGTTTCTTTTTGACCCATACTTAAATTTGAATGCTTTCTTTTTGAGATTAGAAGCAGGGGATTTATTGATTTATTTATACTAACTATCAGACCTCCTTTAAACAGACTTTTTAAAATAAATTTTTATTTATGTATTTTTAAAGATTTTATTTATTTATTTTTAGAGAGAGGAGAAAGGAAGGAGAGAGAGAAACATCAATTGGTTGCCTCTCACTCACACCCCAGCTGGGACTGGGCCCACAACCCAGGTATGTCCCATGACTGGGAATTGAAATAGTGACCATTCACTTTGAGGGACGATTTTTTTCTTTATTTTGCTTACTTTATTAAACAAACCTTAAAATAAACCCATTTTGTTTGGGTTTTTTTTTTCTGTTTTACTTTTTTTTAACTTATTTTATTGTTGTTCAATTACAGTTGTCTGCATTTTCTCCCCACCCCTCCCCCCACCCCAACCAAACCCACCTCCCTCCCTTGCTTCCACCCTTCCCCTTGGTTTTGTCCATGTGTCCTTTATAGTAGTTCCTGAAAACCCTTCTCCTCACTGTCCCCTCCCCTCTCCCCTCTGGCTATTGTTAGATTGTTCTTAACTTCAATGACTCTGGTTATATTTTGTTTGCTTTTTTCTTTTGTTGATTATGTTCCAGTTAAAGGTGAGATCATATGACATTTGTCCCTCACCGCCTGGCTTATTTCACTTAGCATAATGCTCTCCAGTTCCATCCATGCTGTTGCAAAGGGTAGGAGCTCCTTCTTTCTCTCTGCTTCATAGAACTCCATTGTGTAAATGTACCATAGTTTTTGGATCCACTCATTTGCTGATGGGCACTCAGGTTGCTTCCAGTACTTGGCTATTATAAATTGTGCTGCTATGAACATTGGGGTGCACAGGTTCTTTTGAATTGGTGTTTCAGGATTCTTAGAGTATAATCCCAGCAGTGGAATTGCTGGGTCAAAGGGCAGTTCCATTTTTAGTTTTTTGAGGAAATTCCATACTGTTTTCCACAGTGGCTGCACCAGTCTGCATTCCCACCAACAGTGCAGTAGGGTTCCCTTTTCTCCACAACCTCACTAGCACATGTTGTTAGTTGGTTTGTGATGGCCATTCTGACCAGTGTGAAGTGGTATCTCATTGTGGTTTTAATCTGCATCTCTCTGATAGCTAGTGATGCTGAGCATCCTTTCATATGTCTCTGGGCTTCTGTATGTTCTTCTTGGAGAAGTGTCTGTTCAGGTTCCCATTTTTTCATTGGAATGTTTGTCTTCCTGGAGTGGAGTCATGTAAGTTCTTTATATATTTTGGAGATCAGACCCTTGTCTGAGGTATCATTAGCAAATATGTTTTCCCATACTGTTGGTTTTCTTTTCATTTTAATGCTGTTTTCTTTAGCCATGCAGAAGCTTTTTAATTTGATGAGGTCCCATTTATTTATTCTTTTCTTTATGTCCCTTGCCTTAGGGGACATATCAGTGAAGATGTTGCTGCGTAGAATGTCTGAGATTTTCCTGCCAATGTTTTCCTCTAGGACTTTTATGGTGTTACGACTTATATTTAAGTCTTCTATCCACCTTGAATTTATTTTTGTGTATGGTGTAAGTTGGTGATAGAGTTTCATTTTTTTGCATGTAGCTGTCCAGCTCTCCTAGCACCATTTGTTGAAGAGTCTATTTTCACTCCAATTTATGCTTCTTCCCCCTTTGGCAAATATTAGTTGACTATAGAGACTTAGGTTTATAAGATAAACCCATTTTGAAATAAAAAGCAAATATAATATATATTCATGATGCTCTTTTGTATAGTACTAATTTTTAAAACAAAATTCCACTAATACAAATTTAACTGCATTAAAAAACTTAGATAAATCCAAATGAAAGAAAAACTTGGTGAGTATAGACTCTTAGGAAGCCATGCAATCCTATAAACTTTGCAGTTCAAATGACTAAAATACTTTATACTTCACCTTGTCATGTAAATATACTGTCCAAGTTATTTTTAAAATAAATTTATCAAAATCACTCAAGAGACTTAAGAGCTCAGTGAAAGGAAAATACTTGGTATGAAGGAATAATTCATTCAATTTTTGGACTTTTCCCTTTACTATAAATTTTCTATAACAGGTATGTTAGGAGATAATCATCTTCCCTCATAATTCTTAAGTGGCAAATTTAAGACTTATTCTATGAATGAAAATGATAAATGAATTGTTAGCATTCTTTCGTCTCCTATTACATCTGAAAAGTTTTACCCAGAGTCATTATGATTAGAATGTCCCTTATAAAGATCACTCTTGCCTTAGAACTTGTAAGAATTTCTAAGGACAAGCTTAATAAAATTTCTATAAGAAAATTCCTATAATAAAATGCCCGGCCAACAAAGCCCTGCCAGTCAGGGCTTTACTTATTTATTTACTTTAGAGAGAGGGGATGGGAGGGAGAGAGAGAAGGAGAGAAACACTGAGCAGTTGCCTCCTGTACATGCCCCAACCAGGGACCAAACTGCGACAGAGACGCGTGCCCTGACCGGGAATCAAACTGGCAGCCTTTCGCTTTACAGACGATTCCTAATCAACTGAGCCGACTGGTCAGGACTTAAACAGATTTTTAAGTGTACAATACAGCATTGTAGCTATAAGCACAATGTTGTACAGAGTTATAGGATTTATTCATCTTTCATGACTCTAACTTTATACCCATTGTTCAGCATGTCGCCATCTCCCTCTTCGCCCAGATCCTGGAAACCATTTTACTATCTGCTTTTAAGGACTTGACTATTTTAGATATCTCACAGAAGTGGAATCGTGCACTATTTGTTCTTCTGTGACTGGCTTTTTCACTTAGCACAACGTCCTCAAGTTTCATCAATGTTATCACGTATTTCCTGATTTCCTTCTTTTTTTTTAACTCTCAATCTGTTGTCATTATGCTGGGGTAAATAAATGAGGCCAAAGGTCAAAATGTAAATTCTCTCTCTCTCTCTCACACACACACACACATACACACACCCCGCCTGTAAGTCACCAGAGAAGTCACGGAAATAGAAAGGCCACAGACCACAGGATATGGGACAAACACATAGCCAGGTTCTAACATCCGGGAGGGACAGCTGTGCATGGTGTGGTGAGGCAGGCACAAACAGAGATATCGCCCTTTGACTACCTTCTCTAAGTTTCCTTCATTCTTGCTTTTGCACTGAGTCCTCTAATGTCCTTTCATCGCAGGCGGACGTAGTCTTGTGAACTGCTTCTTCTATCTCCCGCTCCCTTCACTTCCAGCCATGCTGCTTTTGCCTTGAGATCCTAGAGACCATTCTGTCATTAGCTGTGTAATCTTAAATAAAAAATCAGGGAACCACTGTGGCTCCTCACCTGTAAAATAAGGCTACTAGCCTGGAGAGACCAAGGTTACTTCCAGGGCTAACATCTGATATTTTCATGCCTTTGTAGAAGAATTATTTCAGGTAGAAGCAGCAAGACTTATCGCCCTGGAGTTTCCGACCCCTTTTCTTGCTGATGACTTCCCTAGTAACTACTGGCAGGCCTCAGACTGCCCTCACAAACCCTGTCTCAACAATTCAGATGCTCTTGGGTGTCTGATGATGACTGAATCAAATCAGGAAAACATGCCACTGGCTCAGAGTCCCAAGGATTAAAAAACAACGTAGGTGGGCACGTATTAACACAGAGTTTGGGACTGGTAAATGTTACATCACCATTAAAATGATAATAGTGGCAAAGGGTTGGCTCAGATTGTGGGAATTCATCTTTGATAGCTTTAATTAATAAATCTTTAAGGGCTGGGATTCTATGATTACCAATATGTTTTTGCTCCAGCAATAGAGGGAGCTATCTGGTACTGGCTTTCACATCTGGTCAAAGGATGATACGCTATTACCTGAAGAAATAGGCATTCATTTCATCAACACTAAGTACCTAGACTGAGAATATCATCCTCCCAGTTGTTAAAAGAGGGGGAAGCACAGGGTGCAGTGCAGAAATGTATAGGTTGGGATAACCAGTGTTTCAGAATTATCTGTCGAGATCTGGTAACTGAGAAGCAATATATCTCCAGTGTCTACGTATACATAGTTGTTTCACAAAAACACTTGTAATTTTTATTCATGTTAAAACTTTTACTGAAAAAATTTCTAATTTAGCATAATTAAGAGAATAGCTGGTTTTTAAAGTGCAGTTGAACAGCCAAATAAATTCCCTTCAAAAGAAAATAACACATGAATGCAACCTAGTTCAGGATTGCAACTTTGTGAAATCTTTCTACCAACCAATACTGAAGGTTTTCGTAACTATTTATATTTCTCCTTTCAACCAAATGCTTTAACCTTAGTATTTTGCTAGCCCCTTCCTTTCCATCTTTGCAAATCAATCTCTCTACTTCAATGAGAGACATTTAGTAAAAACTATAATTTATCTTGCCTATCTCATTCTATCTTATATGGCCTCTAGGTCTTAAAACTACAGGTGGAACCTGTCTATAGTAAATTGTTCCTATCTACAGTTTCCCAAATATTTCAGTGTTCAATTAACCATAGTTTAAATTAATCAGAACATCCAGGAAATGAACACTGGTGAGACTGAATGAGGCAGAAAATTTGATTGTGTTATACATGAAATTCAGCTATTCAGTGAAATTCTCCAATTGTGGTAATTCCACTGTCCTGATTACAATTATTTCATCTATGTGGTGCATATGTATTTTAATCTTCTCCTGACACTGTCTGTTGTTATAAATGAATTTGTCTTCCCAGCTATTCACGAATACATTTGCATTATTGAGGGCATGTCTGACTATAGGTTTGGCTTCATGATTTAAACAATACCTAATATTAGCTCCTGGTTTATTTTTGCATTAGATGGTAATTGATTGGAAATCCTCTGACAAATAATAAAGAGAAGATTTGTTATTAATGAGCCTGCCAAAGGAGGGTTCATATCCATATATATTTTTAAAAGAAACATATCTAGACCCTGAATACATTGCTAAAACTCCCTTCTATCATTAAACAGTCACAATGGAATGTTAAGCTTTTGCTGTTTGTAGTCAAAAGACCTCCTAGGTATGGGCCTAACCCCTCTAAAATCAGAGACCAAATGTATTTTCAGCCCATAATAGCCCTGATCTCTGGAAGTTAGTCCACTTCTGTTAAATTTTGCATCCATATTTTCCTCCCTTTTTTTCTTTCTTCATTCCTCCTTTCCTTCCTTCCTTCCTTCTTGCTTCCCTCTCTCCCTCCCCTCTTTCCTTTTTCCCTTCTTTCTTTCTTAATTCCTTAATTTGTTTCTTGTTCTTTCTTTCTTTCTTTCTCTACTGAGTGTTGAAATTGCTTTTCCCACTTTCCATTGCTGAGGCTGGATTCCACAGGGGAAAAGGTGAAAGAAATTCCAACATCATCAGACGAGCAGGAACTATGGGGGGGGTGGGGGCACATGACATATTTTTGTGTCTCCTTTTACTTTCTCCCCACTTAGGCTTATTTTTATTTTATACATAGCTCCATTTACACAACAAAACCTGAGTGAAGCATTCTTGCTTTAGGTTTTAACCTCACTTCGTTTTTCAATTCTTAAGCAGCTATTTTATTTTTTCTTTTCTTTTTTTTTTTTTTAGTTATAGCATTTTCTTTTTTTTTTTAATTTTTATTGTTATTCAATTACAGTTGTATGCCTTTTCTCCCCATCCCTCCACCCCACCCCAGGTGAACCCACCTCCCTCCCCCACCTCCACCCTCCCCCTTGGTTTTGTCCATGTGTCTTTTATAGTAGTTCCTGTAATCCCCTCTTCCCACTGTCCCCGCCCCCACCCCCCCCACCCCACCCCCCCCGCCCTGGCTATTGTTAGAATGTTCTTAACTTCAATGTCTCTGGTTATATTTTGTTTGCTTTTTTCTTCTATTGATTATGTTCCAGTTAAAGGTGAGATCATATGGTATTTGTCCCTCACCTCCTGGCTTATTTCACTTAGCATAATGCTCTCCAGTTTCATCCATGCTGTTGCAAAGGGTATAAGCTCCTTCTTTCTCTCTGCTGCGTAGAATTCCATTGTGTAAATATACCATAGTTTTTGGATCCACTCGTTTGCTGATGGGCACTTAGGTTGCTTCCAGTACTTGGCTATTGTAAATTGTGCTGCTATGAACATTGGGGTGCACAGGTTCTTTTGCATTGGTGTTTCAGTGTTCTTAGGGTATAATCCCAGCAGCGGAATTGCTGGGTCAAAGGGCAGTTCCATTTTTAGTTTTCTGAGGAAATTCCATATTGTTTTCCACAGTGGCTGCACCAGTCTGCATTCCCACCAACAGTGCACTAGGGTTCCCTTTTCTCCGTTTCCTCTCCAACATTTGTTTGTGGATTTGTTTATGTTGGCCACTCTGACTGGTGTGAGATGATACCTCATTGTGGTTTTGATTTGCATCTCTCTGATGGCTAGTGATGCTGAGCATCTTTTCATATGTCTCTGGGCCCTCTTAAGCAGCTATTTTAAAGATTGTTAAATTTTTCTCCAAAAAGGAAAAAACTGCCAACAATTCTATTTTAATGAAATTTTTGAAAATTTAAAAACATCTTTTTTGAAGAGAGCTCAAAGAGTAATGGATCAATAGCTAGATGCTCCCAGGACCAGTCTAAACTCCATTACTGATTGACTCATGGCCTGGTTTTAGAAATCACTGAACTTCTTTTTTATCCTTTTTATTGTCGCTTAGCTTCCTTATTAGCATTTTTTTTTTTTTTTGCCTAAAGTAGGGACAGTGATAACATCCTAACAACAACAAAAAAGTATAAGGTGATCTGTTATGGACTGATTATCTGATAATACAAATTGCTTTCACCAACAATTTGGTTGTATGATCAAAACTAACAACAAATCCAGCCCTGGCTGGTGTAGCTCAGTGGATTGAGCGCAGGCCTGTGAATGAAAGTGTTGCTGGTTCGATTCCCAGTCAGGGCACATGAGGGCATGGTTACAGGCCAGGTCCCCAGTACAGGGTGCACTAGAGGCAACCCCACATTGGTGTTTCTCTCCCTCTCTCCCTCCCTTCCCCTCTCCCTAGAAATAAATAAATAAAATCTTTAAAAAAAAAAAAAAAAACTAACAACAAATCCCTGAAAGATACTGCCATCACCCTGGGCATCCAAGTCTAAAGATTATTTTGTGGAATTGTGTAGGACACAGAGAAAGGAAGGAAGATACTTTCCATTAAGCATATCTAGCAATAAGATTTGCCAGACTCAACTGTGCAAATGGGTTGAAATCTGGACTTCTTCCATTATTGACATATTCTTTATTACTATGTCATCTGAGGATGACGGGCTATTCAAACTGCCTTTTACACTGCAAGTTATTGTAATTTAAAGACTAATGATATATATAAAAATATGTGCATTAAAGAGCCACTCACAAATTCTTCAGGAGTTGAGTAGAAAGGAACTACTTATTACCTAAAGTAGTTTGTACATCATCATCTACCTAGGTTTTCTTGATAAACAAAAGCTTTTACTGCATAATCTCAAAATTGTTATAAGGTCTCTCTTCTATGTCAATATCTTTTCCCTTTATTCACATCAGGTATATTGATAAAGGGGGAAATACTTTCGTGGTCATCTTATTACTTTGGAGATCCAATAGTACAATTCTTTAGTTTTTGAACTGCAGAATTTTTTACGATGATGCAATTATAGCTCTCAGCCATTTAATCTTCATCTCCTACATTCAGACATTGTCTTACAAGAAGCTGTACCTTTTTTCTGACGGGTAATCTGTGTCATAGAAATTCACCTTAGTGGGGATAAAGTACCAGTAGAGAGAATGACACTCATTAAGGCACTTTTTTCTCATTTATATGATATTTAGAAAAAACTCATTTGTGAATGCACAGGGCCAGGAAGTGAAGGAATATGTTACTGGTAAAATTATTTTATTTTCTGACTCAATTCAGTTACATTGAATAAAGTATTAAATGATAACCATTAAAAATGATGAAATTAGACACTTTAAGTAACAGTTTGAACTGTTTACAGTAAGATAACTCTACCTGGATGTGTCAAGGGAACCCAGTGCCAACATGTTTCAAACTAAACCTCTACACACACACACACACAGAGTCAACCAGACCTCCCACTCCTCTTGCACTCCTGATTTCAGCTCCTGGTACCTGCTCCCTCGTCAACCACACTGTCTCAGTTCAGACTCTCCTCCCCTCTCACATGGCTAATGCCTTTGGTTCTGTAATACTTCCCAACCCATCCTGCACACAGTTCCTACAGCAATCTTCATTTTGAGTAAAACTTAATATTATTTTCTGATCATAAAAGTAACTTGATTCATTAAAGTGAGCTTGTAAAATGCATGAACAACTAAAAGGCCCACAACAATAAAAATTCCCCCATTCATCTACACACATTGTTAACATTTGGCGTGTATCATTCCAGTGCATCTGTGTTTGTGTGTGTATGGTTTTGGAGAATACTTCACATACTATTACATAATCTGTTTTTCACATTTCAGGTTGACATAGAACTGACATGCAAATCATAAGTTAACAACTTGATTAACTTTCACAAAGTAAATGCACCTGTGTAACTACCACCCAGACTAAGAAATAGGTCATTTGCTCACTAGGCCTCCTCTTGTCCCCTGCCACTCTACCTCTGGGAACGATTATTCTAACGTTTATTATTTGTGCATACATTTCACTTTTACATACATGGAATCATGCAGTATGTTTTCTTTTTCTTTGCTGCCTTCTTTCACTTAATATTACAGCGGCATTAGTTTACTTTCATTGTAGAGTATTCCACATACAAATATAAAAAAATATCCGTTCTACTTTTATTGAAATATGGGTGTTTCTGTTACCAGTTATTACAAATAATGCTACTATGAACATTCTTGTATGTCTTTTGGTGCCATATCAATGCTTTTGTGTTGTGTATTGATTGTGTGGTGTTGTGTATTGATTGTGTGGTGTAGTAGATACTGCCAAACAATGTTTCAACGTGGTTATACACTGGTCAAGATGGACACACAGTAAACATGCCTCGCCTCCTTGCACAACTACAGCACAAAAATTATAACTAGACTACGAAACAAATATCACCCAGAATTGTCAGAAAATCAAGCTGTGTGGAAGTCCTACAACTAAGGGTTTAAAGAAGCCACCTTCATCCAGACAGGTAGGAAGGGCAGAGATGTGGAGACACACACAGAGGCGTGGAGAGGTGTGGGGAAGTGGAAAGGTGCCGACAGGCACAGAGACGTGGAGCAGCGCAGAGAGGTACACAGAAGCGCAGAGGTGAAGGGACACTGAATGGGTGGTCCCACACCCAAGTGTAGTGGATAAAAATCTGGAGGGACACCTTGGGAGCAAGAGATCCCAGCCCCAGGCCAGATCACACAGCCCAGGATTCCAGCACCAGGAAGACTAGTCCCCATAACTTCTGGCTATGAAAACCAGTGGAGGTTGGGGCAGCAGAAGAAATAGCGGGATCCTCAAGAGATTCCTCTCAAAGAGTCCGAAATGGATTTAGGACTCATGCACAGTCACTCCCTCTGGGATTCAGCACCAGGGCAACAGTGGGAAGGGCACAAGTGGCATATGGGGAAAAATTGAAGTGACTGCAACAATGCGAGTGCTGGGAGATAGCTTCCTCCCCAGCAAAACTCCAAAGGCCAGGCAATCACACTGTCTCCTCTCCGAGCCCTCCCCCACATAGAGCCACAGTATGGTGAAGCAAGTTGCCTTACCCTGGCAATTACCTAAGGCTCTGCCCCACATGACTTATGGGGGCACTTTTCTACAATAGGCCACACTACTAGCATAGGGAGTCAAAGCAGCTCTACCCAGTAACAAACACAGGGAGCCTGCCAAATGAGGAGACAGAGAAATATGGCCCAAATGAAAAAACAGAACAAAACTCCAGAGAAAGAACTCCACGCAATGGAGATACCAAATGCAGAGTTCAAAACCCTGGTTATTAGGAAGCTCAGGGAACACATTGGGTAATTCAACAGCATAAAAAAGACCCAGGCAGAAATGAAGGTTACATTAAGCAAAATAAAGAAAAATCTATAGGGAACCACCAGTGGAGGGGATGAAGCCAAGAATCAAATCAACGATTTGGAACATAAAGAAGATAAAAGTATTCATTCAGAACAGCAAGGAGGAAAAAATAACTTAAAAAAACAAGGGTAGACTAAGGAGCCTCTTAGACATCTCCAAACACACCAGCATCTGAATCACAGGGGTGCCAGAAGGAGAAGAGGAAGAGCAAGAAATTGAAAACTTATTCAAAACAATAATGAAAGAAAACTTCCCTAATTTGGTGAAGGAAATAGACATACAAATCCAGGAATCACAGAGAGTCCCAATCGAGATGGACCCAAAGAGAACCACACCAAAAACCATCATAACGAAAATGCCCAATGTTAAAGATAAAAAGAGAATCTTAAAGGAAGCAAGAGAAAGGCAGATAGTTACCTACAAAGGAGTTCCCATAGGCCGTCAGCTGATTTCTCAAACTTTCCAAGCTGGAAGGGACTGGAAAGAAGTAGTCGAAGTGATGAAAAAGCAAGGACCTAGACCTGGATTACTCTATCCAGCAAAACTATCATAAAGTGCTTCCCAGACAAGGCATAACTAAAGGAATTCATCATCACCAAGCAAGCCATTACATGAAATGCTAAACAGAATTATGTAAGAAAAAGAAGATCAAAACTATTAACATTAAAATGACAATAAATTCACAACTATCAGCAATTGAATTTCAAAAAACAAACTAAGCAAACAAGCAGAACAGGAACAGAATTACAGATATGGAGATCATTTGGAGGGTTATCAGTTGGGAGAGGGAAGGGGAAGTATGGGGGAAAGGTGTAGGGATTAGGAAGTACAAATTGGTAGACACAAAACAGACAGGGAAGCTGAGAACAGTATAGGAAATGGAGAAGCCAAAGAACTTACATGCCTTACCCATGGACATGAGCTAAGGGGGTGCATTGCTGGAGGGAATGGGGATACTGGGTGGAAGGGGGCAAAGGGGAAAAATTGGGACAACTGTAATAGCATAATCAATAAAATTTATTTTTATAAAGTGGTTATACAAACAATGTTCTACTAGTAGCATGTGAGAATTCCTGTTGCTCAACATCGCTGTCAACACTGTAGGTTTTTGTTGTTTTTATTCTAAACTTGCCCTTCTAGTGAGTGTATAGAGTTATTTTACTGTGGTTTTAATTTGTGATTCCCCAAGGACTAATGTTTTCATAGGCTCACTGGCTATTTGGACGTCCTCTCTGGGAAGTGCATGATCAAGATTTAGGCCATTTTTTAAAATTGTTTTCTTTGATTTGTGGGAGTTATCACATTCTGAATACAATTCTTTGATATAGGAATTCTTTATAGATACTGGATATTAATCATTATTTGTAGTGCAACTATCTTTTCCTACTCTTTGGTTGTATTTTCACTATTGAATTTTTAAATTTTAATGAAGTCTTATTTATCCATCTTGGGTTTTTTTTTCCTCACCCAAGGACATGCCCATTGATATATATATATATATTTTTTTTTTTGAGAAAGGGGAAGGAAGGGAGAGAGAGGGGGAGAGAAACATCTATGTGAGAGAGAAACATTGATCTGATGCCCTTCCTACTTGCCCCATATCTCAGATGCACCTCAACTGTGGACCAAACCTTCAACCCAGGTATGTGCCCTGACCTTAAATGGAACCCACAAGGTTTCAGTCCATGGAATGATGCTCCAACCAAGTGAGCCACACCATCCAGGAAAATCCATCTTGTTCTTTATAGTGAGTGCTTTTTTGACTCATTTAAGAACATTTATCTACCTCACGTCATGAATATATACAAGGGCGACCCCAAAAGACCTAGAATTTATTTACAAAAGATTGTGTATTTATTATTACATGTTTAAACTTCAGTCGCCTTCAAGATACTCTCCATTTGGTGCAATACAACTATCAAGATGTTCTTCCACTGTTCAGAACAGTTTTTCAACTCCCTGATTTCGATGCCTTTTAGTGCTTCTGACATTTTTTGTTTCACCTCTTCCACACTGGCAAAATGTTTCCCTTTGAGGACTTTTTACATCTGGGGAAACAAAAAAGAAGTCGCTCAGGGTAAGATGGGGTGAACTGGGAGGGTGGGGCATGGGGTCATGCCATTTTTGCTCAAAGATACTCAGCGGGGGGGAGCAGGGGCACTTACAAATCACCCATCATGAAACAGGCAAAAACGCTGAGTCTTCAAAAACAAGATCACTGAAGCCGAACACAGCCTCTCACAACAATGCCAGCTGGTACACTGACACCGATGGGTTCCTAGAACACTCACCTAGTGGGGAAAGCCTGTACTATAAGTGGCCCGCCCTCCAGAAGATAATTCCAGGGGGGGTTATTATAGAAGTTCTATTCTTTTGCTTTTCATATTTAGGTCTAGAATCCACATAGAAGACCTATGGTTTCCACTCTGACATGTAAAGAGCTTGGATGCTGTCACCCCTGTCCTCACAACAAGAAGACATTCGAATGCACTGAAAATCAATAACTCTTCTTATATTCATCAGAGAATCTGGGGCACAGAATCAGCCACTGCCTCAAAAAGTGAAGACAGGATAACACAGAGAATCACCACTTCTCAGGAGCAGAAGCTACTACCTAGAACCGGCAGGAGCACTTAACTGTACTAGACAAATTGCTGGGGGTGCAGCACGAACTAGCCCGAAGTTAAAACCTTCAGGAGCCCAGCCTTAGGGAGGCCCCCACACTTTCACGAGTTTTACCTCCAAGGGACCTATCAGGTTATCACGTTGAGGATCTGAGAAAAATCCGGTCTTGTTTCCAAAGGGAGAGGACAAAAAGTAATCAGTCTGAAATACACACAGGTGGGAATTACCCATTTTGAAATATGCCCTAAGCATTTCTCTTCTCTGCAACAAAGGCCAGATCTCAAGGGAAAATGCAAAAGCCTTTTCAGCTAGTCTTTTAGTGTCACATAAGGAAGGAGGACAAGACTAAGAACACCTCTGAAAGTCACAGCCCAGGGACTCTCCCCCATCAAAAAAACCCAAAAAGGATATCTAATCACAAGATAATTGACTATTATATAGACTCTCCTAATATAATAGAGTACTTCAATATAACAGTGTACACACTGTAATAGATATACTATAATATACAGAGGACTGTTTTGTAGACTATCCCAGTGTCTTGCCATCACAAATGCATATGACAGAATATATAGAGGGAATATTCCGATATCTGGCCATCATATTCACAGAGCTCCAGGATAGTAACAGAAGATTACAAATGAGAGAGCTGCAAAATATGAACAATTTAGAAGTTTCTAGGAAAACCCAACAGAGGGAACAAAAGCAAAGACACCAGAAGAACTTGAAGCCTCTGATGCCTACGGCTATGGCAAACAGAAAACACAGCCTAGCTTCTTACCAGGAAAACAAAACTCACACCAAAGGCCTATTTACCTCAGTTCCTATCACCCAGTACATCATGTCTAGCTTTTAACAAAAAATTACAAGTCACGCTAAAAGGCAAGAAAAAAAAGTCTGAAGAGATAAAGTAAGCTTCACAACCAAATTCATATATGAATTTTAGAATTCAGACCAAGAATTTAAAACAACTGTGACTACTAGGCTAAGAGCTCTAACGAGAAAATGGACCACATGCAAGAACTTGTAGGCAATGTAAGCAGACAGATGGAAACTCTGGGAAAGAATCAAAAGGAAATGCTAGAAACCCAAAACACTGTAAAATACTTCGATAGCAGAATAACATTCCTCTCAAATTCATGTGGAACACTCACCATGACAGACCACGTTCTGGGACATCAAACACATCTGTAAGAGTTTGATAGAATAGAAATCACACAATGCATGGTCTCAGCCCACAAATGAATTAATATAGAAATAAATAACAGAAAGGTACCTAGAGATTAGACAGTGTACTTCTAAATCATATTTTGGTCAAAGAAGAAGTTTCAAGAAAGTTTAAAAATACGTTTAACTAAAAAAAATGAAAATATATTTATGAAAAATGGGCAGGATTCAGTGAGACCAGCGCTTAAAGGGAAATTTATAGTATTGAATGCATGTATTAGAAAAGAAGAGAGTTCTAAAATCAATCACCAAGCTTCAGCTTTAGAAAACTGGAGAAATAAAAGCCATATAACCCTAAAGCAAGCAGAAGAAAAGAACTCATAAAATGAGAGCAGAAATCAATAAAGTTGAAAGTAGAGAAATAATAGAGAAAAACAACAAAACTCAGAGTAGGTGCCTTGAAAAGATCAATAAAATTGATAACCCTCTAGCCAAGAGAAAAAGAGAGGATACCAATTACTAATATCAGAAATGAAAAAGGGGCCATCACTACTGATCCCCTGGCCATTACAAAAATAGTAAGAGACTATTATGAACAACTCTCTGCTCACGGTTTGATAAATCAGATACAATGGAGTGATAACTTGAATGATACGATCTGCTAAAACTCCCACAAGGAGAAACAGATCATCTGAATAGGCCTATATCTTAAAGAGATGGAATCAACAATGAATAACCTTTCAAAGTAGAAAGCATCCAGAACAGATGGTTTCACTGGTGAATGTTTCCATTAAGGAAAAATGATAGCAATTTCCTACCATCTTTTCTAGAAAATGGAAGCAGAGGTAATGCTTCTTAGTCCATTCTACTAGGCCAACATTACCCTAATGTCAAAACCAGACAGAAGAGACATTACAAGAAAGGCAAATTACAGGAATAAAAGCAACCCAATAGAGAAAGGGTGGTCTTAGCTGGAACAACTGTACATTCAGATGCAAAAGAAGAAAATTAATCTAGATGCAGACCTTATGCCTTTCACAAAAATTAACTCAAACCAGATCAAAGACCTAACCATAAACTGCAAAGCTATAAAATTTCTAGATAACATAGGAGAAAATCTAGGTAGTCTCGGGTTTGACAACGAGTTTTTAGATACAACACCAAAAGCATAATTTATGAAAGAATAAATTAGTATATTGGACTTTATTAAAATTAAAATTTTCTGCTCTGTGGCATTGTTAAGAGAATGAAAAGGAAAGCCACAAACTAGGAGAATATCTTTACAAAACACATATCTGATAAAGGGCTTGCATCCAAAATATACTAAGAACTTTCAAAATTTCACAATAAGAAAATAAAAAGCTTCTACATGGCTAAAGAAAACAGCATTAAAATGAAAAGAGAACCAACTATTTGGGAAAACATATTTGCCAATGATACCTCCGACAAGGGTCTGATCTCCAAAATATATAAAGAACTCACACAACTCCACTCCAGGAAGACAAACAACCCAATTAAAAAATGGGCAAAGGACTTGAACAGACACTTCTCCAAGGAAGACATACAGAGGGCCCAGAGACATATGAAAAGATGCTCAGCATCACTAGCCATCAGAGAGATGCAAATTAAAACCACAATGAGGTATCATCTCACACCAGTCAGAATGGCCAACATAAACAAATCCACAAACAAATGTTGGAGAGGATGTGGAGAAAAGGGAACCCTGGTGCACTGTTGGTGGGAATGCAGACTGGTGAGGCCACTGTGGAAAACAGTCTGGAGTTTCCTCAGAAAACTAAAAATGGAACTGCCCTTTGACCCAGCAATTCCACTGCTGGAATTATATCCTAAGTGCCCTGAAACACCAATCCAAAAGAACCTATGCACCCCAATGTTCATAGCAGCACAATTTACAATAGCCAAGTACTGGAAGCAACCTAAGTGCCCATCAGCAAATGAGTGGATCCAAAAACTATGGTACATTTACACAATGGAGTTCTATGCAGCAGAGAGAAAGAAGGAGCTCCTACCCTTTACAACAGCATGGATGGAACTGGAGAGCATTATGCTAAGTGAAATAAGCCAGGAGGTGAGGGACAAATGTCATATGATCTCACCTTTAACTGGAACCTAATCAACAAAAGAAAGAAGCAAACAAAATATAACCAGAGACATTGAAGTTAAGAACAATCTAACAATAGCCAGAAGGGAGTGGGGAGGGGGTAGTGGGGAGAGGGGTTTACAGGAACTACTATAAAGGACACGTGGACAAAATCAAGGGGAAGGGTGAAGGTGGGGGAGGGAGGTAAGTTTGGCTGGGGTGAGGGGGAAGGATGGGGAGAAAATGCAGACAACTGTAATTGAATAACAATAAAAAAAAATTTTAAATTTGTTTCTAAAGTATAAACATATTCCCAAAACCCTAAGTTTAAAAGTGAGTGTATACAATTTTTATGGAAAAGGATGTTTTATTAAACCTCTAGTTAGTATTATTCTTCAAAAAATAATAATAATAAAAGACTTTATAATTTAAAAAAAAGAAAATAAACAACACTATTAAAGATGGGCAAAAGATCTAAACAGACACCTCACCAAGAATGATACACAGATGACAAGTAAGCAAATGAAAAGATGTTCAATGTCATATATTATCGGTGAATTCCAAATTAAAACAATAATGAGTTATCATTACACACTGATTAGAATGGTCAAAGTTCAAACCGAAACACCGACAGTACCGATGCCGTCAAAGATGTGCAGAAACAGGGGTTTTCATTCATCGCTGTTGGGAATGCAGAATGGTATGATCACTTTGGAGAACGGTTTCACAGTTTTTTTTGAAAGATAAAGATAGACTTACCATAAAAATACCAATGTACTTCTAGGTATTTACCCAAAGAAGTTGAAAACTTATGGCCACATAAATATTTATAACAGCTGTATTAATAATTGTCCAAAACTGGAAGCAACCAAGAGGTCCTTCAACAGGTAAATGGGCAAACCAAACTTTGGTACTTCCACACAATGGAACTCTATTCAGCACAAAAGAGAAATGAGCTGTCAAGCCATAAAAAGATATGGAGGAACATTAAATGCATATTGCTAAGTGAAAGATGCCAGTCGTAAAACATTACTTACTCTATTATTCCACCTACATGAGAGTCTGGAAAAGGCAAAACGACAGAGACAATAAGAAGATCAGTTGTTGGCGCAGATTTGCACGGCGGGCTAGGAAGATGAATGGATGAAAGACAGGGCAACTTTAGGGCGGTGAAGCTTCTATCAGGGATTGTAATGGTGGATGCATCACATTCTGCATTTGTCAAATCCACAGAACTGTACGGGACAAAGAGAACCCTAAACTATGGACTTTAATTAATAATAGTGTATCAATGTTGGTTTATCAATTGTAACAAATGTACCATATTAATGCAAGATGCTAAAGCCAGGAGAAATGGAGAGCAGGGAAGAGACAGTACATGACAAGTCTCTATGCCATCAGCTCAATTTTTCTGTAAACTTAAAACAGCTCTAAAATATAGTCTATTAACTTTTTAAAAGTGTGTATAGAATTGATTTGTATGTATGTTCTGAACTAGGGACTATGATTCTATCTATAGTTATTTAAATATATATATATATATATACGATTCCATAAGCATATATGACTCCATAAGTATTTATTCCATACATATATATGATTCCATATACATGTGTGTATATATAGTGTGTGTCTCTCTCTATATATATATTCCATATACATTGATGTTAAATTTACTCAGCACTGCAGCAGAAGACATTTATTATAAAATAAAATGACAAGTATCAGTAAAAATATATCTTTCTGGCCTCTTGAGTGTTTTGCTCAAACTCATTTCTTCAGTTCTCATCCCTCCCCTGAATTCTAGGCTCATAACGGCCAATAATGTACTCAACGTCTCTACCTGGCTGTCTAACAAACAGACATCTACAGTCTAACCTGTTAAGACACAAGCATTAATTCCCAAACCTCGCCCGCCACATCTACTTCTTCTGCAGCCTTCAGTACCTACAGTATCAGTTGCTCCGTGTTATGTACGATTACGTGTCTACCTTAGAGTTGCTCCACGTCAGAAACTGTGAAGTCATCCTTGACACTTGTCTTTTTCTTATATCTTACACCCAATTCGATAACAAATCCTCTGGGCTCCACTTTTAAAATATATCCGAAATCCAGCCATTTCTCATTATGCTCACTGCTACCACTCAGAGATCCGAGCCACCGTCACCCTCTGCCTGGAATATTGTGACAGCCCCCTAACAAGTGTCCCTGCTTTCATCATCACTCACCCCCTCTCCAACGCACAGTTAATCTATTCTTTACCCAACAGCACAATCATCATATTGTTCTAATCAAAACCATCCAGCGATTTTCCATATTATTTAGAGTAAAATCCAAAATTCTGGCATAAGCTACAAGGCTCTCTCTGACAGGGTCCCTCGATGTCTGTATGATCTCATATTCCATTGCTCTCCCTCTCGTTTGTTTTGCTTCAGCCACACTGGCCTCCTCAGTGAACTGAAACATGTCAAACGTGTTCCTACTTCTGGGTCTTTGTGCTTGTTGTCTCCTCTGCCGGCGGTGCTCACCCCTTAGACATCCATAGGACACCTTCCCCCCATCACATTTGTGCTGAAATGTCATCTTTATGAAGGCACCCCTGTCCACACCCTACTCAAAGTAGGACCATTATTTTCAACTTGTTGTTCTGCTTGATTTTTCTCTGTATCACTTACAAGAAAAAATATATGCTGTATGCTAATTTTCTGCCTTCCCCTGTCTGGAATGAAGGTTCTTCAAGAGCAAGAACTTTGTTGTTTAATGCTGCATTCCTAGCAGCAAGAAGAAAGCCTGACACCTAATAGGTGTTCATGAAATATTTGTTATCAATGAAAAAACTTCCACCTATCCTTCAACACCTCTTTCCCAGAAACTTCCCTGACCTACTCAAGAATAACAAAAGAACTTTTTTCTTGCTCTAAACTCCCAAAGAATTTTGTTTGACACCTCTTCTGTAAACTTTGGAAGCTCTCTTTTCACTATTTGATGATATCCTATTTGTATTTGATTCCCTGGCACCTAGCATATCATCACTTAATACATATTTGATGAATAAATAAACATCTTGACAAAATTTCTATATTATAAGCATAATTAATGGGTAAGTATTATGAATAAATCTGCCCTCCCCCTCTCTCATACTTCTACTCTTTTTTTTTTAATTTTTTATTGTTACTCAATTACAGTTGTGTGCCTTCTCTCCCCATCCCTCCACCCCACCCCAGCAGAACCCCCTTCCCTCCCCCACCTCCACCCTTCCTCTTGATTTGGTGCATGTGTCCTTTATAGTAGTACCTGTAATCCCCTCTCCTCACTGTCCCCTCCGCACTCACCCCTGCCCATTGTTAGATTGTTCTTAACTTCAGTGTCTCTGGTTATATTTTGTTTGCTTTTTTCTTCTATTGATTAGGTTCCAGTTAAAGGTGAGATCATATGGTATTTGCCCCTCACAGTCTGTCATATTTCTACTCTTATTCTTCTTCCAACCATCCCACCTGAACCCTGGAACTTGCTATTAACATCTCGCTTACCCATGCCTTCTGATAGCCACATCTTCTTACCCTTACCTCTTATTAACCCTAGATAAGCAATCTCAGAAACTTATTTTTAAAGTACAAACAGAAAATTTAAAATCACTGAAGATAAGCAACACTGAAGTTAAATATCTAATAGTTAATCCTTACCCTGTCCTTTCTTCAGGGAGACAATCTTCCATAGGGAGTGTATCACCAATAAAAATTGGAGACAACCCTCCTCTTCTTGGCAGGAGTCAGACATGGGGCTCAAGTCCCCGAAATGTAGGGAGGCAGCAGGAAATGGATCTTCCCCCTTAGCACCATGTCTTCACAGTTTTCAGTCTGCTGATTCTATCCTCAAATGCCAGGCCACAGGTAAAAAAGAGAAAGAAAACAGTCAGAGTCATGGGTAAGTTATGCTTCCAGGAGCAGATTTTTCAAAATATTTTACTGTTTATGCTATTACAGCCATCCCAATTTCCCCCCCTCCACCCAGCCCACCCCTCATATGCATAGTCAGTCCCCACACCATTGTCGATGTCCATGGTTCCTTCATACATGTTCTCTGGCTAATCCCTTCACCTTCTTCCAACCAGTCCCCACCTCTACCCTCCCCTCTTCTAGCTGTCAGTCTGTTCCATGTTTCTTTACCTCTGATTCTATTTTGCTTGTTAGTTTATTTTGTTCATTAGATTCCACTTATAAGTGAGATCATATGGTGTTTGTCTTTCACTGACTGGTTTATTTTACTGAGCATAATAGTCAACAGTTCCATCCATGCTGCTGCAAAGGGTAAGGATTCCTTCTTTTTTATTGCTGCGTTGTATTCATTATGTAAATGTACACAGCATTTTTATCTGCTCGTGTACTGATGGGCACTTAGGTTGATTCCAAATCTTGGCTACTGTAAATAATGCTTCTATGAACATTGGGGTTCATGTATTCTTTTGAATTGGCATTTTTGGATTCATAGGATGTATTCCCAGTAGTGGAATCACTGGTTCAAAAGGCAGTTCCATTTATAGTTTTTCTGAGTTTCTGAGGAAACTCCATACTGTTTTCTATAGTGGCTGTACCAGTCTGCATTCCCACCAATGATGCATTAGGGTTCCCTTTTTTCTACATCCTTGCCAGCATTTGTTTGTTGATTTATTAATGATAGCCATTTTGGCATATGTGAGATAATATCTCATTGTGGTTTTAATTAGCATCTCTCTGATGGCTAGTGATGTTGAGCATTTTTTCATATGTCTATGGGCCATCTGTATGTCTTCCTGGGAAAGGGTCTACTCAGGTGCTTTGCCCACTTTTTATTGCTGATCTTCCTGGTATTGAGTTGTATAAGTTCTTTGTATATTTTGGAGGTTAAACCCTTGTCTGATGTACCATTGGCAAATATGTTCTCCCATAAATGGGTTTCCTTTTCATTTTGATGATGGTTTCTTTAGCTGTGCAGAAGCCTTTTAATTTGATGTAGTCCCATTTGTTTATTTTTCCTTTATTTCCCTTGCCCTAGGAGATATAGCAGCAAAAATAGTGCTACACAAGATACCTGAAATTTTACTGCCTATGTTGCTCTAGGATTTTTATGGTATTGCAACTTCTATTTAAGTCTTTTATCCACTTTGAGTTTATTCTTGTGTATCATATAAGTTGGTGTTCTACTTTCACTTTTTTGCAAGCACTAGTCCAGTCCCAACATGATTTATTGAAGAGACTGTCTTTACTGCAATGTATGCTCTTGCCTCCTTTGTCAAATATTAATTGACCATAAAGGAGTGGGTTTATTTCTGAGCTCTCTATTCTGTTTAATCAATTTATGTGTCTGTTCTTATGCTGGTACTAGACTGTTTTGTGTGGTTGTCTTTCACACTGCCCCTACTAGGGACCTGGCCTGCAACCCAGGCATGAGTCCTGACTGGAAATCGAACTGGCGACCTTTTGGTTTGCAGGACAACGCCCAACCCACTGAGCCACACCAGCCAGGGCCAGACTGTTTTGATTATAGTGGCTTTACGGGATAGTTTGATATTAGGTAATGTGAGCCCTCCAAATTTGTTCTTCTTTCTCAAGATTGCTAAGGATATTTGGGGTCTTTTTTGGTTGCATATAAATTTGTGGGATGTTCATTCTAGATCTGTGAAATATGCTACTGATATTTTAATAGGAATTGCATTGAATCCATAGATTGCTTTGGGCGGTATGGGCATTTTAATGATGTTAATTATTCTAGTCTATGAACACATTATATGCTTCCACTTATTTTGTATCTTTCTCAATTTCTTTCTTCAGTGGCCTATAGTTTTCCAAGTATAGGTCTTTTATCTTCTTGGTTAAATTTATTCCTAGGTATCTTATTTTTGTTGTTGTTGTAATAGTAAATGGGATTTTCTTAGTTTCTCTTTCTGATAGTTATTGGTGTATAAAAATGCCATAGATTTCTGCATACTGATTTTGTATTCCACTACTTTGCTGAATTTATTTATTAGGTCTAGTAGTATTTTTTATAGTCTGTAGGGGTTCTATGTACAATATTATGTCATCTGGGAATAAAAAGAGTTTTACTTCCTCCTTCCCAATTTTAATGCCTTTTATTGCTTCTTCTCATCTGATCACTATGCCTAGGACTTCTAGTACTATGTTGAATAAGAGTGGTAAAAGTGGATATCCCTGTTTTGTTCCTGATCTTAATGGAAACGCCTTTAATTTTTGCCCATTGAGTGTGGTGTTGGCTGTCAGTGTTTTGCATAGGGTTCTTATTATGTTGAGGTATGACCCCTCTGTTCACACTTTCCTGAGAGTTTTTATCATAAATTTGTGCTAGATTTTAGCAAATGTTTTTTTCTGAATTATTATGATCATGTAATTTTTTATCTTTCATTTTGTTTATGTGAGGCATCATATTTATTGATTTGAGAATATCATACCAACCTTGCATCCTCAGAATAAATCCCACTTGATCATGGTGGATGATCTTTTTAATGTTTTGCCGGATCCAGTTGCTAATATTTTATTGAGATTTTTCGCATCTGTGTTCATCAGGGATATTGGCCTATAGTTTTACTTTACTGTTGTGTCTTTACCTGGTTTTGGAATTAGGATAATACTGGCCTCACAAAAGACCTAGGAAGTCTTCCCTCTTCTTAAATATTTTGGAATAGTTTGAGAAAGATAAGTGTTCGTTCTTCTTTGAAAGATTGGTAAAATTCACCTGTAAAGCCATCTGGTCCAGGACTTTTGTTTTCTGGGACTTTTTTGGTTACTGCTTCAATTTCATTAGTTGTCATTGGTCCATTTAGGTTTTCTACTTCTTCCTCATCCAGTTTTAAAAGACTTCATGTTTCTAGAAATTTATCCATTTTTCCCAGGTTGTCCAATTTGTTGGCACGTAGTTGTTCATAGCATTTCCTTACAATGCTTTCTATTTCTGTGGTATCAGTTCTTACTCCTCCTCTTTCATTTCTGATTTTATTAGTTTGGATCCTCTCTCTTTTCTTCTTAATGAGTCTGGTTAAAGGTTCATCAATTTTCTTTATCTTTTCAAAGAACCAGCTCTTGGATTCCTTGATTTTTTTTTAATTTCTTTTTAGTCTCTACATCATTTATTTTTGCTCTGATCTTGATTATTTCCTTCCTTCTACTCACTCTGGGCTTTGCCTGTCGTTGTTTTTCTAGTTCTTTTAAGAGTAGGGTTAGGTTGTTTATTTGAGATTTTTCTATCTTTAGGTAGGCCTGTAATGCTATGAACTTCCCTCTCAGGACTGCTTTTGCTATGTCTCACAGGTTTTGCATTGTGTGTTTATTTTCATTTGTTTCCAGGTCCTTTTTGATTTCTTCCTTCATCTCATTGATGACCCATTCATTATTTAATAACATGCTATTTATCCTCCATGTATTTGAATGTTTTTGAGTGTTTTTAATGGAGGTTGATTTCTAGCTTCATGTCATTGTGATCCAAGAAAATGCTTGATATGATGTCAACTTTCTTGAATTTGTTAAGACTTATTTTGTGTCCTACCATGTGGTCTATTTTTGAGAATGACCCATACACACTTTAGAAGAATGTGTATTCTGCTGTTTGGGGATGTAATGTTCTGTAAATATCAATTCAATCTATTCAATCTAGTGTGTCATTTAAGGTCGCTGTTTCCTTGTTTATTTTTTGTCTGGAGTTCTATCCATTGTTGAGAGTGAGGTGTTAAAATCCCCTACAATGACTGTATTGCCCTTGTTTATTTTTTGTCTGGAGTTCTATCCATTGTTGAGAGTGAGGTGTTAAAATCCCCTACAATGACTGTATTGCTGTTTATCTCTTCCTTAAAGTCCACCAAGATTTTCTTTATATGTTTAGGCACGTATATTGGGTGCATATATGTTTACAAAGGTTATATCCTCTTGTTGGATCAATCTCTGTCTCTTTGTATGGCCTTTGTTTTGAAGACTACTTTGTTAGATATAAGTATTGCTACTCCATATTTTTTTGTATTCATTTGCATGGAATATTTTTCCATCCCTTCAGTTTCAGCCTATGTACATCTTTTGTTCTGAGGTGGGTCTCTTGGAAACAGCATATATATGGGTCATATTTTCTTATTCACTCAGCTACCCTATGTTTTTTGATTGGAGCATTTAATCCATTTACATTTAAGGTTATCATTGATAGGTACTTATACATTGCCATTTTATTACTCTATTCTTATGTTCTTCTCTCTCTATTCTTTCTTCTTCTTAAATCAGACTCTTTAATATCTTTTGTAATGCTGGTTTTGTGTTTATGAACTCCTTTAACTTTTTTTTTTTTTTTGTCTAGGAAGCTCTTTATTTCACCTTCAATTTTAAACAGTAACCTTGCTGGATAGGGTAGGCTTGGTTGCAGGTCCCTGATTTTCTTTACTTTGAATATTCAAGGAAATCCTTTCTGGCCTGAAGTGTTTCTGTTCGGAAATCAGCTGACAGTATTATTGGAACTCTCTTGTCTGTTACCAGCTGTTCCTCCCTTGCTTTAATTTTCTGTCTTTAAACTTTTCCATTTTAATTATGATATGTATTAGTTTTGTTTTTGGAGGGTACATCTTGACTGGGACTCTGTGCTTTCTGAGCTTGTGTGACTTTTTCTTTCACCAGATTAGGGAAGTTTTCTGTCACTATTTCTTCAAACAGGTTTTCTATCCCTTGCTCACTTCACTTTCTTCCCCTTCTGGTATCCCTATGATGTAGTTATTGCTACATTTTATGTTGTCCAAAATTCCCTTAAACCACCCTCAGCCTTTTTACGTCTTTTTTGTTGTTATTATTCGATTTGGTGATATTTCTACCTTGTATTTCAAATCACTGGTTTGACCCTCTGCTTCATCTAGCCTGCTTTTAATTCCTTTTAGTGTATTCTTCTTTTCAGATATTGCATTATTCATTTCCAAATGGTTCTTATTCATAGTTTCTATGTTCTTTTTCATGCTGATGTAGTTCTCACTAAGTTCCTTCAGCATCCTTATAACCATTACTTTGAACTCTATGTCTGATACATTGCTGGCCTCAGTTTCATTTAGCTCTTTTTCTGGGGAGTCTTCCTTTTCTTTCATTTGGGGGTTGTTTCTTTGTCTTCCCATTTTAGCTGACTCTTTTGTTTGTTTCTATGCATTAGATAAATCTGCTTTGATGCCCTATCTTTGTGGAGTGGCCTTATGTGGTAGGAGTCCTGCGGGGCCCAGTGGTACAGTTTTCTTGATTCCCTGATTTGGATGTTCTAGGAATGTTCCTTGTGTGGATTACATGGGCTCTCCTGTTGTATTTGGGTCTTGACTGCTGTTGGCCTGCTCAGTGGTGGGATCTCTTCTTTGGCTGGCTGACAGAGAGGCTCAACCCCCACCGTATCTTGCATACTGTTCCACAGGTGCTGACAGAACAAAACAAGACAGCACAAAAAAACAGAACCAAAACAAGGAAAAACAAAAAATCCCTAGCCATAAGAGCAAAATCAATAACAAAAAGCAAAGAATAATACATGTGGAAAGAGAAATAGAATAGTAAAAGAAAAATAAAAGAATAAGCAGGCCAAAGACCAGAAAAAATGATTATGAGAGGAGAGAAGAAAGTGAAACAATAAGAATAAGGACTAGAAAGAGGAAATCAGCAAAAGAAAAGAACAACAAAAGAGAAACAAATAAAAAATTAGAAAAGAAGGGAAAAATGGAGTAAGAAAAGGCAAGGGTAAAATAAGAGAGATGAAAGAAAAATAGAGAGAAATGAAAAAAATTAAGAAAAAATTAAAAGGTGATGCAAAAGAAAAATTAACAAAAATAATGAAAAAGAACAAAGAGGAATTTGTCTCAGCAGAGTTTAGTGCTTGCTGGCTGGGTTCTCCCTTTGGACATGGCTCTGATGTTGTCTGACGTTGGTGTAAGCCAATGTTCAGACGCTGTTCTTGTCTAGCCCTCGGCAGCCTGTTGAAAGCCACGTGTGATCCACAGTTTGTGGCTTCTCCTCCCGACTTAGCTGCACCCAGTATGGGTCACACTGTGCTGCAAGGCTGACTTTTATCAGCACAGAACCCAGGGGTTTGTCAGAAAACATTTGAAGACACTACAGGATCCGCCTCCACCTGCCTCTGCCTGCCAGCTTGCTATCACTCTTGGTCTAACCGCTGACCTGTTTCTGAGAGGGATTCTGCAGAATCAGGAAGATGGGACCCCCGGATCTCCCATGGGAGGTGCCATTCAGACTTCAGGGAAGACAGTTTGTGTGTTCCCCCATCCCTGTGCCACATGTCTGAGTCCGTCCTGGCTTATTTCCCTGAGCTCAGCCAGGCAGAGCAGAGCCCCTACCAGGAAAGTGGGTGGGGCCTCTGAAGCCCAGAGTTTTGGTCTTCCAGAAACCAGGAAGATGTTTCTATGGCTCTCTTGTGAGGGATGGGGAGCACCAGTCTGGTTCCTCGGAATGTGTATGAAATGGCCGCACCCTAAAGCCAGTCTCTGACACCCCCTGAGTCTGCCAGTGAGTGTTGCTGTCTCCTCAGCAGGGGTTAATATGCAGGGTGGGGGAAAGGAAGAAAAATAAAGGTGCGAGTTGGGGAGAGCAAGATTCCAGAGGGTGGGGCAAGTGGTTTCCCATCGGGTGGTGTAATTGTTTTTCCCCTGAGAGGGGCTTGCTCTTCTCAAGAATAATGGCTGCTGTGGAACTGAGGTGTGTGCGGGCACAGGGATCCCAGCAGCCATTCCCCACGTCTCTCCCAAAGCCTCCCACTCCAGACTCTCAGGTGACTCCAGTTCACACCACCTCCTATCTCTTGAGCCCAAGATAAATGGATGTAAACAAAAAAACCTGTGCTTTGGGTCCTTAAAAAAAATTATAGCTTTTTCTCCAGTGGAATCCATCTCTCCCTGGCAGACAGAAACCCCACAGCCTTTCACCACTAGATGCTACGTGGGCAGCTGATCCCAGCACTGGCATTGTGTGCTTGGGAGCCCGGACTGGGCTCGAGGCTTCACTCCTCTCGGGGGCGAGCTCCCACAGCCACGCTGTAACTTTGGCCTGTCACCCGAGGGAACAGTGCTGGCCCCTTTCACGTCTCCTTTCCTACTGGTCTTGAGGTGGTTTCTGCCCCTCCTTGGTTAAAAGTCTCCTCTTCAGGTGCTCTTTAGCTGTTTACTTTGAGTGGCTGTTCTCCTCCTTATTTTTATTTCCAGTTTGGTTCTCGGAGGAGGTGAGAGAAAAGTCCTTCTACTCCACCGCCATCTGGCCCCCTCGCCCCCAGGAGCAGTATTTCATAAGACATTCTCAGAAAGCTTCCTAATAAAGATATTTAAAATACAACAAGGTCATGCACTTTCAACATCACTATCAGCACTACCTTTATCCCCCCAAATTCCTATTAAAGCCTATGACACACCATAAGCAGTATAGAGAAATTTTGAGGTCAGTGGCTCTGGGGATCGCAGTTGCAGAGGCAAACATCACAGTTTCAAGCAGTTACCCACAAGTGAGACACTTCTCCAGGGGAAGCTGACCACCTCTTTCTTAGAAGAGAGGTTGCAGAGCTGTGCAATATCAGAGCATTAAGCCCAGCAGACAAACTGACTTGCCTAAGATCACTCAACAAATGGCTAACTCAGAACTTGAACTCAAACTCAACTTCTGGAAAATTACACACACACACTAATGTAAATTCTGTTATCTTCAGACGTGTTTCCTTTTTTCCTATCCACGATGGTAATAACAAGAAGTGAAAGCTTTTTTATTTAAAGTAAACTTACATTTTTTCTTCCTGGTAGGTTTTCAGATTTTCCTCTAAAAGTATTTAAAAGTACTGCTCAGACTGTTCTTATTTGTCTAGAGTGATTTATGCTGCCATTAGCTTCTTTAGCACCATCATTAGAAAAATGGGCTGTATTTCTTAACCCTCCACATGCAGCCAAAATTGGGTTACTTTAAAGGGCAAGATGTCAAAAGCAGACAAACCCTTTGTACTATAATGAGCATAATGATGAAAATGGCACTTATGTGCAATAAACGATGCCCTGCCCATAAACAGCCTTTCCACCCACATACTCTAATGCAATAACATATTCCAGGTAATTCGTGGAACTAGATGAGGAATTATTTTAACCAAGAAGACTAACTGTGGAATTTACTCAAATATGCCATGTTGAAAATAATTAATGGAAGCAGAGTTTGCAGAAGTAAAATTATGTCATTAAAAAAAAACCCATTACAGAAATTCATCTTCCAAGTGGCCTGCCTCAAAGCAGCCGTAGAGATGAGGGCACTGTGGCATGGCTGACGCTGGTAAAAAAATAATAATAATAAAGACACACTAATAATATCTATATACCATGGTATTCAGCGCTTCTGTATTTGTTTTAGGAACACAGATGACAATCCATAGGGTCTTCATCATCTCCCACCTGGGCTACTTCAAAACCCAACCGACCTCCCTGCTGACTATAGTCCACAGAAGAAACAGAGTAATTTTTAAAAATCATGTCATGGCATCCCTCCAGTCTAACTACTTTATGGTTTCCCACCAGAATTGGAAAAATCCAAAATCCTGACCAAGCCATTTAATACTCTAGCAGCACCTACGCTGGGCCTACCTCTTTGACATCATGTCCTACTATTGTCCCCCCTTGCTAGTTAATGTTGGTTACACTTGGATGTTTTAAGCTATTCCTGCTCCAGGGCTTTTGTTCTTTCTCTGAAACTCATTTTGCATAGATTGCTTCCTTACCACACTCAAGTATCTGCTTATATATCACCTCTAACTTTTATTTCCAGCAATCTAGCACAGTAGATACCTTGGGGGGACAAAACCTCCCCAGCATAGCTAAAAATGCTAGATAACATATTTTTTTAAATTTTTTGCATATATTTGAGAGAGAGAGAGAAACATCAGTTTATTATTCCACTTATTTATGCATTCACTGGTTGATTCTCATACGTGCCCTGACCAGGGATCAAAACCCACAGCCTTGGTGTATTGGGATAATGCTCTAACCAACTGAGCCATTTGACCAGGGCTAGACAATATATTTTTAAACATTTTAATGCATAGTTTAATGGAGAAATTTTTCTTAGAAAAAAACTCTTTAGTATTTTATGTTTTATATATTTATATAGTATTTTACATTAATATTAAATATGTAATATATCTGATTTTTAATTTTAAATAGTATATTAAAATCATGCATTTATGTGTTATAGATAGTACATTACCCAACTAAAATACTAGATATTTTAAAAATATTTTTAATGTAGAGTTTAACGCAAAATATATATTTTTTAAATCCCAGAAACCAAAAGTTAAAGCAAAAACATTCATCTCAAAAGACGAGAGAGAGAGCACTGAAAATAGTCTCTAACATGTGGGCAGCTACTGATCCCTGATACTCTAGATCTGTGCTAATACAGTCAAAACTTGCCATGTGGCTATTTAAATTTAAGTTTTAAAATAAGAAGTAAAACTGAAAATGCAGCCCCTCAGGTGCACAAGCCACATTTCAGGTGTTCAATAACTGCAGTTGGCGGTGGACGCCATGCGGGACAGTATCGACGTGGAACATTTTCTTCCACAGAGTAAAAGTGATTCCAGCTGTAGCTGAGCTTCAGCCTGCCCGTGTGCAGAGCTGGTTGTCCCACTTCCAGGCAAGAGGCTTACACATTTTTTAAAAGACCCAAACTGTATTTGTTAATTCTTTACATCAAGTATCTTTTCCATCAACAAAATTTTAATTGGTACTTTAGAGCTATGTTAATACAAATAATTTAGGCACTATTTATAAATGTTATTTTCGTTGTCCATTTTAATTTTTTCTATATAGTAGTTTTAACATGTGACTTTTTGTGTGTTTTATTACATGTATGCCAAATAGAAAATTATAGGAAGTATACCAGATATCAGGATATTTACTACTAAAAGGTAAAGGGGTTAAGAAAAAAATAACCTCATAGACACAGACAACAGTAAGGTGGTTACCAGAGGGAAAGTGGGGTGGGAGAGGAAGAGAGGAAAGGGGGGTAAATGGTAATGGAAGGAGACCTGACTCGGGGTGGTGAACACACAGTACAATGTACAGATGATGTGTTATGGAATTGTACACCTGAAACCTATATAATTTTATTAACCAATGTCACCCCAAAACATTCAATATAAAAGAAAAAACACACTACTGAGATTAAATATCTATTAGTATTTTGCTACATCTCTTTAGATTATCTTTATTTCCAGAGAATCAAAACATTACAAACGCAGCTATAGCCCCCCTTTCCATCCTTCCTCTTCGTCCATACCTACTCAGAGGCAACCCCTTTCCTGAAACAGGAGTTATCAAACTCGTACACATTTGTTCTTCCTCTGGGAAACTTCCTAAGTGCTTTGTACTATATCTACACTCAACTTTTTTTTTTTTACCTACAGGGTTATGTTTTTGCGACTTACCCACGTTGATACATTCAAATTTAGTTCGTTTTCATTCTTATGCTTCCTATTGAGCCAAACTACAATGCACTTTTCAATTCCCCTATCATCTGACAAATAGGTTGTCTTAGCCTTGTAACAACGAACAAATACTTCAGAAATAAACGGCTCTGTACACGCCTCCTCAGACAAGAGTTTCCCCCAACAAGCGCGCCCTCAGGGCAGAACTGCTGAGTTATGGAGAGTGCCCACAGCCGGCCTACTTGGTACTTTCCATGGCCTTGCAGAGTGGTTGTGCCCATTTTCCCCTCCCAAGGCCGTGCTTATTTCTCCACAGTATCACTAGTTAATATCAAAATTAATAAAATTTTCAATATAACATGGTATATTTTTGTTTTCATGTACACTTCACATTACTGAAGAACCTCGACATCTTTACATATATTTGATATTGACCTTTTGTCACCTGAAGTTATTATTGTATCTTTTGAAATATTTCTCTTGCTGATATTTTCAATTTCTAAAAAACATTTTTTACATTTGGACACTAATATTTCCTGGGTAGTACTAGTTGCAGCTATCTTTTCTCAGTCTATGACTTGTATTTTCATTTTCGTCACCTTTTATCATAGAGAAGTTTTCTGTTTTAAGGAAGCAAAATGTCTCAGTATTTTTTTTCTTGCTTTGTGTGTTTTGTGTTTAAGAATTATTTCCTACTAATGCCATAAAGACATTCTCCCATGTTTAGGTCAAAAGTTTTAGAACTTTACTTTTTGTATTTAGATCTTTAAACAATCTAGAATGATGCTTTGTGAATGATGTGGTGTAGAAATCTAATTTTATCTTGGTTATAAAATAGCCAATATCTTTAGAATTATTTGTTATATAATATAGTTCATGCTTTTCTTACTGGTTTTACTATTACCTCTCTCATATATAAAATTCCCAATATGCACTGGTCTGATTTTAGTCTCTCTGTTCCTTATTAGTCTATTTGTCTATCTGGGCCAGTACCTCATGGTTTTAAATAATGCAGCTCCGTATTACTGCCTAGTATCTGGTAAAATGGTTCATCACCTTTTGTTGTTTTTTCTAGTCACCTTGGCTAAGGGCTTAGACTCTTGCATCCTGCCCCTAACATCGGTCAGTATTGGTTACAGGCTGCCCTCAAAGAAGGAGGGACCAGCATCCCAAGGCATTTCTGGGAAGGTGGCTCCCCAAGTCCAAAAGCAATCCTCTGGAAAAATGTGTAGTTGCCCGCCATTAGCAGCAAACACTCACAGCAGTGGAAGGAGGTGCCCTGGTCTAGCTGAGGGAATCTGGGTGGGTGGGGGGACATTAACAGTTTCTAGTACAGGTCTCAAGAAGAAATAGATGGCACACTCAAATTGGGATAACTTAAAGATAGTGTATGTGTGAACGGACTATTTATAAAGATGTACTTGGGATTAGCTAAACTACAAGGGCAGGAGCTGTTGGAGCTGTTACTATTTCTGGAACTGGATGAGGGGATGGAATGGTTACTAGAGCCAAGACAGAGGGGGTTGTTTAGAGAGAGCTGCCTTGAGAGAAGCACTGATTTTCATCAACCTGAGGCGACTACTAGGAGGCGAGGACCAGGGAAATAAATACCCAGTTTTGCTCTTCTTCCTCCCTCTGATCTCCTGCTGGGCTGCCCATTTGCTAAGCCCGATGGGAAGCCAGAGAGTTTTAATATTGTGCGTATAGGACAGCCCCTGGAGAAGAGCTCAATGGGACAGATGAACAATGAATCTAGAGGGGCAAACAGACAATGTTCTGCACAAAGGAAAATAAAAGATGTTTCAGACAAATAAATGTAACCTTCTCTGAGCAGTCTTTCCAACCAGGCTGTCTAAAATAATGTGCCTAGAGATTGAGCAAAAAGGAAAAAGGACTCACGGGCATGGACAACAGTGTGGTGATTGCTGGGGGGAGGGGGTGTAAGGGAACTAAAAGGTAATGTAAAAAAAAATACAATAAAGATTAAATTTAAACAAATAAACTAAATGAGTCCTAGATGTTAAAAAATAAATAAATAAAATAATGTGCCTCTAGCCTCTGCCCTTTGTCATTCCTCTAACCAGTTACTCTGCTATTTGTCTCCACTTTTATTTATGAGAAATTACATTAAAACTTGCACAAAATAATGAAGAAAAGCAAATACATGAATAGAAAATGGGCAAAGTACAAAATGCAATTCACAAAGAAAAGTATAAATGTTTCACTACATTAGTAATCAAAGAAATTAAATGCATTATAAAATACATAATTTTTACCTATCAAATTGACACATATTCAATATAGTAATTTCCAATGTTGGGGTTTGCGGAAAACATGCCAAGGTGGGGGTATTAAGTAGATGTAATACTTCTGAAGAGTAATTAGAGAATTTATATTAAAAATTTTGAACATGCTATTTTATCCAGCCATTTCTTTTTTAGGGATTTACTCCAGGAAATAATTCAAGATATTCTCAAAAATGAAAGTTATTTACATTAACTAAAAACTTCCAATACTCTGTATGTTTGATAACAGGAAATAACCTATCAATGTTTCTGAAAGTGTGTTCCTTAGAGCACTAGTCTCATGAGATTCTGCTTTAAAAAGGGTTCCACAGTCAAGTAAATACAGGAATTCCCTTGGAACGAAGGTAAAATTTACAAGCCAGGCTAACATGGCATAACCTGTGGTCAGGACAAAAGCTAAGAGTACTTGGGTTCATATGCAGGTCAAGAATCACAAATTTAGCCTCATTAACCCTGTGTTCCAACTTTTAGACCTCACCAGCCTAAGCATGTGTTCCAGCCATTGGAACTCACAGAAGCGGGTCGTCCAGGAATGGTTTAGCTCTGGGTCCACCACGAGCCCACTGTTTCCTGACCCGCAATGGGACCCCCTTTCCACCACATCCCATTTCCAGGTGAAGGCTCTCTCCAGCCGAACCAGGGCAGCAGCACCTGAGTGTGCCAAACAGGTGAGGGCTACAGCCTGCCTCTGGGGACAGCTGGGGCAGCTCTCTGAGGCCAACAGAGCCTGGGAGGTTGCGGGGGTCATAGGGGTCAGGGGTGGGATTCTGACTTAGAGGCATTCAGCCATAATGCCACAGATGATAGCTTCACCCCTGTGGACCCCCAGCCAAGCACATTCACCAAATGTCTGCCTGGTAAGTTCCGATTTAACATTACTAATTTAACTCATTGCTTAACCAGTTTAACCTATTTAACATCATTTTAACCGAAATTCATTTTATGTAATAAATGAGATGATTCATGGTTTCTTATTCATTGTGCAATAGATTTCCCAACACGTAGAGGCTTAAAACCAGGAACATTTATTATCTCACAGTTTCTACGGGTCGGGCACCTGGGCACAGCTTAGCTGGATGCCTCTGGCTCAAAGCCTGTCATGAAGTCCCAGGCAAGCTGTCAGCTAGGGGTGTGCCCATCTCTGAGGGCTTGACTGATGAAAGATATGCCTCCACGCTCACTCATGTCACTGCCAGCGTTCAGCTCCTCACTGGCTGTTGGCCAAAGGCCCCCTGGTCCCATCCATAGGGAGGCTCTAACATGGCAACCAGCTTCTCTCAGAGTAAGCCAGAGAGAGTGCCAGAGAGAGCTTAAGAAAGAAGCCATGGTCTTGTTGTAACCTAATCTCAGAAGTGACTACTCATCGTTTTTGCCATATCCTATTTGTTAGAAGCCAGGCACTAGGTCCAGTTCACATTCAAGGAGGGGAAGGGGATTACACACGGGCAGGAGCACCAAGAGGTGGGGACCCCTGGGGGCTACTTAGCAGCTGCCCACCACAACCACTAGTATGAAAGCCCTTGAAATTCGTAAGTGACTAAGACTTGCTAAATAAGCCCTTCTCTAATGGAGGTCTGTCTGACAGAAAGTATGGAAGAGAGGAACTGAATTTGTAAAATAGATGGGTAAATACTTAGCATCATGGGTTTTTTCCCCCAATTTAATTTGCTGAAGATTCTCACTGACTAGGGGAGGTTTGGGGGTTCCAGGGTAGGAAAAGGGGAGTGGGTGACAGGACAGGGAAAGGGTGGAGGAAAGGATAGAAATGTCTCAGAAGCCAAGAGAAAGGACAACCAGGACTGCTTCACAACTTTGCCAAGGACTAACTCAGCTTTGTCACTGCCGTGGGACTTCAACACTTGAGGACTGAGGGCTCATTGCTGGTGTGAATTATCTAGGAGTCCTGTGTTTCACCTGCTCCTTTCTGCTCTTATGGACATTTTTGCCTTCTTACTCCTTTGTACCTCTGGAAAATTCAGAAGGGAAAGAAGAGGTTGTGAAATTCAAATCAGTCCAGTATTTCGTTATACTTTATCTCCAGAGTGAAAGAATAACGTTCTCTACCCTGGTCCCAATCCTTATATACTCACAGAAATTGGAGAAGTTAAACAAGGAAACTCTAAATAATTACACAATTCGACATAACCAATCTGAGAAATTTTTAAAATTTCTTTTGACCTTGAAACCCTAAATGTGGGACCTCAGCCAATAAATTGGTACCCCTCTTTCTCAATATCAGCAGGAATACTGTTTTTCCTCCTGAATTGACCCAAACGGGCTCATCCTGCCACCTGTAATTTACTCAGTGAGACTGGAGAAGAGTGTGGTCTATTTTTGGCTCCCCCTAGCAAAGCTGCCTTAGGGTATAATCTTCTCTGCCCTGCCTGGGATGGGCTAGACGACATAGGAGATCTTTCCTATTTCTGATTTTACATCTTTCAGCAAACAGCAGGTAAACAATTTTAATACAAGGCCATTTTCATTATGTCTACTACAGGAAGGGTCCCCAACCCTGGGTCGCTGACCTGTACCGGTCCGCGGCGGCCTGTAAGGAACCGGCAGCAAGCAAAGTTCACCTCAGTTCTGCCTTCAATCCCCTCTGTCCCCCACTATCCACAGCGGGGGCAGTGAGCAAAGCTCACCTGAGCTCCTCCCCCCACCCTTCCTCCAGGAAACCGGCCTGTGGTGCCAAAAAGGTTGGGGACCGCTACACTAGAGCACGTGTCCCTGCATTCAAATAAATAGTAATACTACAAAAAAAGTTTGCTCCTACAATAATAGCAACCTCCCTAAATTACAGCGATTGTGCAGCCCAGCAGTGTAACACAAAATGTGGTTTTTATCTCAGAAGACACAGAATTTATTATTTTCCACCTACCTGACATTTTAGAGCAATTGGAATCAGGTTTCTGAAAGAACAATTCAGTACATTAGCTCTCAAATACAAAAAACATATTTTCAGCATTGAAAGGACTCATTGAAAGCAGCACTTCAACAAAACGCTGTCCACCCAGCCCTGGTAATTATGTCACATCTGGTATGTACTAGTTTACACAGTGTATTGTTTTCCTGCGTAATTAAGGCTATTAAGCTGAATTCAGAGGCTGCAGTACACCTACAGCCCTTAATTAATTTAACAAGCACGCAGAGAAGTTTCTGGCAGAGTCCGAGCCTTGTCTTCTCACTCCTGGTGGGCAAGATGCTGAAGAAATGGGCAAGAAGGGCTGTTGCCGGGAACTCTCCTTCAGTCCCAATTTTCTGTTCACAGGGGGAAACCACACAAAGTCATTTCCCAGAATGTAGACACTGTAATTCACTGCCCCACAGTCTCTCATCATTGAATCACCAAGCAGATACAGTATTTAAAAGTAAAAGCATATAATGAGATTGATTACCACTTCATAATTTCATCAAAGTGAAGAATTTTTCCAACATGTTTACTTTGGGCTCCCTTTGGATACCGCCTTTTCAAGGGTCATAAGCTAGATTAAGTCAGGGGAAGTGCTTCCTCCACACTCTGCATTCTCCTCAAAGCCACCCAAAACGTCATATCCATCTGGCAATAGTAGGCCTCAGTATTCTGTGTGTCAGCCACTAGCATTCCCTCCCTACCTGACACGTGAGGAAACGATCATTGGCCTTGATCTCAAGGCTCTTAAAGAACTAGAACATTTCTACTTTCTTTCACACAATACCAATACCGTGCTTCGCACCAGCGCACCGGCCCAGAACGCCACCCAAAATCACTAAAAGAAGGTGGGTTACCCACAGCATGGACCTTAAATATCTTTTCTTTATAGTTATAATATAGCCTTTTGAAACATGTTCTCAAAAATTAAAAATCTAAAAATGTGTCTTTTAAATGTTCTCTTATTTTAAAAAACTTTATATAAAAGCAAATTTGCATCACAAAACAAAGATATATTGGGAATTTCACAATGACTTAATTTTTGGCAAATGTTACTCCTCTCTTTCACTACTCCTAGTGATTAGTATTCGATTATTATGGCGTACTAATTATTATAGGAGTAATAGTTGAATTAATTGAATTTAATGGTGAAACCTATGTTCCAGAACCCCGATGCTAAGGCTGGAGGAGAGGGGAACGCACTGTATGAAATAATCCTACAGAGCAGACAAATGCCAGTATATGGTACTATTCTGTGTGTGTTCCTGCAACATAATTAGGAGATCAAGTATAAGAAAATTCAGGACTCTTTAATGCACTTAAAATCACTGTCATGGAGCAATGGATGGCGAATTTGCATGTGAAAGGACTGCGAACAGCATGTAGGAAGAATTGTGAAAATTACTATAGTATTTATTATTATAACTTGGTGTCATGCTAGTCTCATTTTAGAATGAACTATAAGAATAGATTAAATTAATGCCATTTTCTTCCCTTGTTAACATCTTTGTCACAAGAGCAAGCTGTCAGAATTTTAGTATCTAATATAGACCATGGAATGTTCCTCATAATAGTTGGGTCGTTTCTAAACTCTGGGCTTTGGCTGTTCTCAACCCTGTCCTGCAGGATGTGGGTTGAACACAGGGAAATGATAATTTTTAAGCAACTATTTAGGTTGCAGACAGGTAGGAAAGACAGTATAATGTTACAACTTTAAAGCAACATTTGATTATAAAATATTATCTCCTAAGAAAATGCTTTTGGCCACTGCTGCAAAATACTGTTTGACACGTGATTTTATAACCATGATGGCTCAGACATGGATAATTTTAATAGCATCTCTCTGGGTTTTTTCACTTCACAAGATAATGGGCAATGAACATTTCTCGGGGGGTCAGGAACACCATGCCCTAGTCAACCTTGAGACATATGACTATCAGAATTCAATGATCTGTTACTTTCTTCACATGGCATTACCTCGCTCACTGATTCCCCAGGGCCTCAGTTTCTATAGGCAACGTGGATGCTGTATTAGTCAGGGCTCTCCAGAGAAATAGAACCAATTGGATATAAAAGGAGATTGACTATGAAGAACAGCTCACCCAATTATGGAGGGTGAGAAGAGCCACAATCTGCCTTCAGCAAACTGGAGACTCGGGAAAGCCAGTGGTGTAATTCACTCCAAGTCCAAAGGCCTGAGAAACGGGGGAGCTGGTGACGTGCATCTCAGTAGATGGGCAAGCGAAGATGAGGTGAGGCCACCCACACTGGGGAGGGTGACCGGCTATACGGACTCCACTGATTCAAATGCTAATTTCACCCAGAAATGCCCTCATGGACAGACCCAGAAATGCTTAGTCAGATATGTGGGCACCCCCGATCCAGTCAAGCTGACACATAAAATTACCTGTCACAGATGCCCCTCTCCACTGTGATCTGCCCCTCCCACAATTCCCCACAATGAGGGCGACTGTGAGTCTTGGTTTGCTGTCTCACTTTATATCTTAGCTTAATTATCAGCCTCATCTTCAACTCTCAAAAGTGTTCCAGTTTAAACAATACACTATATGATCATTCTACCCAAAGTGTTTTCTCAGAGCCTAAGACTTACCACTCTTCATACTATGTTATACTATGTTATACCATACTATGGCTGTATCTTAGCTCCCCTACTAGACCATCACTTAAGGACAGAATCGAACCTAACTCAGCTTTTTGGTTATCACAGAGTAAATAATCAATAATTTTTCTCTTCATCCAGTTTTAATGAGTGACAGTACCACATCACATACTATAACAGTTCAGGGTGAGAACTTTCTAATAAACCTTTCTGGCACTAAAATTGCTTCCTCTCATATCGTCTAAAGGTCCATCTCAAGTGGAGGGAGGAGAAGGCTGGGTGGGCCCTAAGTTCCTTGGGGGAAAGCCAAGTCGATGTGTTCTCGCTTTGCAAAGAGATGGGGCAGGGAGAGCAAGTTTGAACCCACAAAGGACTAACAAGCAATAAACTTACTGTCCCCTCCTTCCCGTGAGGCCTGCCTGCCCTCAAAAAGGAGCCACATGCTTAACCCACAGGTACTTTTCCAATGTAGCAGTGGCTCACATCACTTATGTCTTGCAGCAGAGAGTGCTGGGCTCCTCCTGGATCCTCTACCCTCCTTACCACCCGCGGGGGTGGCAGGGCGAGGTCAGCCTCAGCCATCTGTGTGTGCCATGGTTCCCCTTGATCACAGGGCCCGGGTTGTAAAAAGCCTCCAGCAGATCAAGCAACAGCTTCTCTGGCATCAGCATTGCTGGTGCTGCTTCTCCCTGCTTTAGGTCCACCTCAGTCAGTTATCATCCACTTCATGGCTGAGAAGCTACCACAAGGGTCTGCTAGCGGCACAGGCACCTGATAGCCACTGTTGGACACTGGCCACTCTTGAAGATGGGTCCCAGTCCAAACCCAGGCTCACGTATTTTCAGCGTTTGGTGGAAGATGGTGCAGGGTTGTTGCATTCAATGGTTGCCTGTTTGTCTGCGGAAGCAGCACGGGACCTCCCAAACTGCTTCCTCTTCACAGCTTCCCAAGCCTGTGTCAGAAAGGATGTGGCCTTTGGTTCTCCTTTCATCATCCTGCCGGTGAATTGGGTGGGTCTGACTGATCAGTGGGTCTTCAAACACAGAGTGGGTTTATGTCGCTGGGGCAGCTTTCATAAGCTGAGTGTTCCTGAGCTCCCGATCAAACTTTTCAGTCAGCTCTGCCAAGGGCTTGCAGTGACAATCCTTGTCAGTCTGGGGACCAGAGCGCTTCACTTCACTGGGTTAGTGCTGGAAGCTGCAGGCCCGCACCCCACACATCCTACACTAGGCCTGACCACCCTGCACACAGCCCCCACCCATGCAGCCCTGGATGTGCCTGAGTGAGTGACAGGAGACCAGGAAAAGGATTCACAGGGACCGAAATCTGCACATCGCCTCAGTAATCTGGGCGTTAAGAGTCTCACTCCAAGGTCCAAAGGGCACACCCTCCCATTACCCGTCTCAGTCTGGCACAACCCTCAGTGGCATCGCTTGTTCAATATGTTTAAATTAATGAAAGCAGAGAGTGTTGAATCACTTCAGGGCCTAAACTACCATCATTAATATTTTTTTAAAAACTCATACTAGAACTACAGTGTCTAAGAGAAGATAGTCTTACTTCATACTGAAAAGATTGAGGCCCACTTGAAATATCTTGTATAGCAAGTGATGGGGCCGCTGTGTAGAGTTATCAGTATGTACCTACCTGTGCAGAGGGCATCCAGCCGAGGGAGTGAATGCAGCTGGACCTCAGCCTTGCTCCACTTGTCATTCAATGTGCTATTTGAGTGAGTGGAGACCCCCTGCCTGATTTCCAGAGATCAGTACAGGTTTTACGGGGCCTGAGGTTTATATAATTGGAGGAAGACCTTTCCAGAAAAAAAAACAACATTAAAATCATGAACACAAAATTAGGTATGAAAGTGAATATTTATTTGGAATAAGAAGTCAAATCAAAAGCTACCAAGTTATCACAAATTCATAAGAATAATGTAGTGTTCATATTACCTAACAGTCTAAAATACCTCTTTAATATTTTTCCTTCTACTTTTTGGCTACAGAATACTTAGGTGGTTCTTTGGCATGTGGATATTCAGTTTTCCCAACACCATTTGTTGACGAGGCTGTGCTTTTCCCATTGAAGGGCCTTGGTGCCATTGTTGAAAATCAATTAACCATCTATCAGGATGGGGGCTCTTATTTGGGGATTCTCAATGCTATTTCACTGTTCTATCCCCTTATCCCAGTACCACATTGTTTAAGTTACTGTAGCTTTGTACTGTTTTTGAGTTAGAAAATGAGACTTTCAACTTTATTCTTTTTCAAAATTGTTTTGGCCCTACAAAGTCTTCTGAAAGTCTATGTTTTTCACTTCAAATTTCAAATCAGGACTATAGTAGCTAGAATAATTTAACTATACACATAAGTTATTGCAAACCACCAAAATGGATCTGGCTGAATTCAAACAATGTATTTCAAATCAACTTCCCCTTAGTTGGGTCCAAGAATTGCTCAAGGCCACGATGCCACCCTACCTGACGGGAAACGTGATGGATGAGAAGTTGAATTGGAAAGGGACAGACCCCAGTGGTTACAATATCTTCTTTTAGCAAATTTTACAAAGATATGTGCCCATATGAACAGATTTCTAGGGCCCCATGGGAGTGAGGTACCCTGAAATTTAGCTTCACAGTGGCTCTTGTTGTTCTCATGTTTTTACAGAAATAGGAAATATGATTTAAAGCAGAAAGAACTAGAATAGAGAAGACTTTATGGGCACACAGAACAACCCTCAAACACTGTCATGTAGAAACTGTATTAGGATTTAACTGAGTGGGACTAGACTGAAGATACTGAGTGTATTTGTTTTAATCTCTAAGCATGATCGATTTAATAATCTGTATTTTGGAGTCCAAACCACACCAAAGCAGCTTTGTAGAAGGTAAGAAAGAAACCCAATATATCAACTACACAATCTTGGATGGCCAGGTATGCAGACAAAACTTTTGGCTCATCAGTTTAGAAGATTATCAGTGAGAACACTATCTCTTTATTTGCATCTTTTTATTTGTCTGTCTCCCCACCTCCTCTCATTGTTCTTAAGTTTCCTGTATCTCCAGAATCCAGCTCAGCACCTAGCTGTACATAGGAGGTACAAATACGTGTTTTTTGAATCAGTTAAGGAATCAATAAAACTTTAGATTATGAATCCAGAATTATTATTTAGCGATTATTGTACACAAAGCATTATGTGGGAAAACATCTCTTATCTGTTAGAAATCACATTCTATTTTAAGAAAATAAGAATTATAGTGAGAAAATGACAGTTAATCCAAAGGAATTGAATGGCTCTAAGTGAAATAATAGGTTATTAGAAGTCGCTTGGCCACGAGTTTCTGGCCAATGTCAGTCACATTTGCTCAAGTTTGTCTGAAGCCTGCAGAGTGCAGACGCTCCATGGCTCTTTTAGATAAAAAAAAGAATCATTCCTTCAGCAACAACTTGCATACCTACCTCATGGCAGGACTGTGCTGTCCCTTAGAAATACACTGAGGTTGACATGTCTCCTTCATGTGGACTCAATATTCTGAGAGACCTAGACACACACAGTCACAGGTGGGACCGGGATTCAGCTGCACCATTGAGCAGCTGCTAGTATTCTTTCCCTGTTAAGGGTATCCTGCCCCCGATTTCCAGTGGCAGGGGTTCCCTTCCAACAACACCTGCCCAAGACAGCATCAGATTCCACAGGTTAAGAACTCAGTCCTCTAAGACTGTCCTCACCTCACAATGCCCCCTCTGCTTCCAATGCCAACGGCAAGTCTAGGGTGTCATTTAGGGTTCAAACCCAAAGGCTATTGATTGGAGGTTTCAATGACCCCCTTCTCAGGTTTGTTTAATTTGCTAAGGTGGCTCAGAGAACTCAGAGAAACATTTTACTTACTAGATTACCAGTATATTGCAAAAGGTAACTGAGGAACAGCCAAGTGGAAGACATGCATAGGACAAGGTATGTGGGGAGGGCGTGGTGCTTCCACGCCCCCTGCCATATTCCTATCATCACCTCCACATGTTCATCAACCAGAAACTCTCTGACTCCAATCCTTTCGGGCAGGGCTGTCCAAACTTTTGGCATCTCTGTGCCACACTGGAAGAAGAAGAGGTTGTCTTGGGCCACACATAAAATACATTGCAACATGTAATCATTAAAAAATCTCATAATGTTTTAAGTAAATTTATGATTTTGTGTTGAGCCACATGCAGCCATCCTGGGCTGCATGTGGCCCGTGGCCCGCAGTTTGGAAAACCCGTTTTGGGGGGTTTTATGGAGACTTCATTACATAGGTATGATTGATTAAAGAACTGGCCACTGATGGTTGAACCCGGTCACTAGCTGCTCTCCTCCTCCCGGAAGCTGGGGGTAGGATTGCAAGTTGCAACCCTCTGATCACATGGCTGTCTCCACTGGCAATCAGCCCTTATCTTTAGATGCAGTCCGAAGTCACCTCATGAACAAAACAAAAGATTCCATAGGTCTCACTACTTAGGAAATTCCAAGGAATTTAGAAGCTCTGTGCCAGAAATGGGGAAAACACCAAATATATGTTCCTTATAAATCACAGTATCGCCATTGTTAAGTTGCTTGGGTTCTGCCTCGGACAGCAGTTAGCACCGACAGAGTCCTGCAGCGCTTAGATGCTGACCTGGGACTCTAAAGCAGAGAGAAAATGAGAATTGTAACAGAAGAACTTTTAGTTGAATTGTTGTTGTGAATTGAATGTGTGTGCCTCCCTAAAATTCATATGTGGAAACCCTAATCTCAGCGTGATGATATTGGAAGGCAGGGCCTTTAGGACATATGTAATTAGGGTGGAATCCTCAGGAATGGGATGGTGCCCTTCTACAAAGCCAGAGAACCGGCTAGCTGACTTTCTATCACACGAGGACACGGTAAGAAGGCAGTCAGCTGCCACCAGGAACAGGGCCCTCACTAGAACCTGACCTTGCTGGCACTCTGGGCTCAGACTTCCAGCCTCCAGAACCATTCGGAATAAATTTATGTTGTTGTAAGCCACTCAGTGTATGCTGGTTTTGTTATAGCAGCCCACAGTGCCTAACACAACTGTTCCTACATTTTCTTCAATTCTACCTCTTTTTGTGTGTCAAATTTTGACTTTCAAATATTAACCATGCTTAGTCAGTAGACATGCTGTTTACGAACAAGGACAGATAAAATATGAAATAAAAACCAAGGCTCAGCCCTGGCCAGTGTGGCTCAGTTGGTTGGGCATCATCTCAAAGCAAAAGTTTGCTGGTTCAATTCCCAGTCAAGGAACATGTCTAAGTTTCGGGTTCAGTCCCCCATCAGGGCACATACAAGAGGCAACTGACTGATGATTCTCTCTCACATCACTGTTTCTCGTCCTCTCTTTCTCCCTCCCTTCCCCTTTCTTAAATAAGTAGATAAATAGCCATACTAGTATGTCTCAGTGGATTGAACACTGGCTTGTGAACCAAAGGGTTGCTGGTTCGATTCCCAGTCAGGGCACATGCCTGGGTTGCTGACCAGGTTCCCAGGTATAGGACATGTGAGAGGCAACCATACACTGATGTTCCTCAAAAAATAAATAAATAAATAAATAAATAACAACCAAAGTTCAATTGGCTAAAGCAATGTCAATCTAAATCTCAGCTATACTAAGAGTGGTATTATGAATGGTAAGTGATAGGAAAATAAAGCCACATGAAAATGGATATTGATTATTTGGGTTAGGTGGAAAAGAGACAAAAATATTTTATTTCCTACAATAAATTTGATACATTCAGTAAAATGAAGTTCAAGTGCTTTAGTATTATAAACCATAATATTATAAAGAGAAAAATTTAATGTGTAGCATCAAGAAATATAGATGTTTGTTATGTTTAAAAGAGACAATAAGAGGAAGTTGTCACTGGAGTTTAGAACAAGAAGTGCCGTCAGTGAGAGGTGGTTCAGCTGGGACGAGGCACGCAGCCTGGGTTGGGGTCCTAGCTCTGCCCCTTCCTAACTCTCGATTTTGAGCCTGTTCCTTAACCTCTCTGTGCCCCAGCTTCCTCCTGTGCGTAGTGGAGAGGAAGTAGGATAATATTGTACTCTCTCTCACTGTATGGAACCCACTGTTCCTACTTTAATTATACTGCCTTGGTGCTGTGAGGGGTAACTTAGTTAATTCATTTGATCCACCTGGCTCAGTACCTGGCACTTTGTAAACACTCAGTAAATTCTCAAAAGAATATCTTTCAGATTCCACTGACATTTTCACCTGGTTCTATAAACTCATGATGTCACTTTTTCTAAGATTAGTTTTTAAAGACCACTGTTATTATTGTAAATATTGAGTGCCTATTACTACATCATAAAGTGGGTAAGAGCATCTAAGTACACTGTATGGCAACATTCAGCATTTAATCCAAAAGGGCAATCCTAGACCCTCTTGCAATTTTTCCCATATAGTAATTTGTTATTAGGTTCATCTGGAGGTGCCATTTGTGCGACCCCGCACAACCAAACCATTAATCAGAATTAATCACGGAAGTAAGATAAAAGCCCAGGGCCTGCCCTGGGACAGAGCAGCCTGTTACACAATCAGAATGCATTAAAATCGCAGACGCGTAATTTCTTGTAAAGGCTGTGGGGGAAGGGAGAGAAAATAGGCAAACATGTTTTAAAGATCATAGACAATATTCTCTTCAAATGAACCTAATTTAATGCCTCTTGCAAGGTCAGATCAAGGGTGAAGAAATAAGAATTGGCCAAACACTAAAGCAATTTCCAGCTAAATAAAAAGCCAGATATTCTTTTCTTCACTGACAACAGAAAATATACTGAGAGACACAGAGGGCTGATCATTGATGCCAAAAATGTACTTTCCATTCTTTGAGGCATCTAAAGTCTCTTCTTTTATCCATTTTCTATTTTTCCTCATATTGCCATTCTCTGTTTTTGTCAATGACCTTTCTTCAATCCAACTCAGCCTCTGTCTAATGGCCTGAAGAGGACTTCTTCACATGATAGAAAGCTTTAGATTTAAGATCCCCCTCCTTCATTAGAGGGAAAAGTGAACAGCCTCTATGTGCTGGGTGTTAATGAATGTGAAGAAAGATTTTTTTGTATGTGTTTTACACATTATGTTCTTGACTCCTAGAGGTGCTACAATAAATTGCCACGCTTCATTTACAAGGAGCCATAACAGAAGCAAAATGAGAATCTGGCGACAAATTGCTTCTCAGTCACCCTGGGTCAGGCTGTTGGGGCTAATGAGAAGAGGGGCTCTAATTTTAAACTCCTCCTCAACCAAGCCATTCCTGCATTAATGTTCGCTGTTGTAAATTGTAAAGTCAAATGAAGGAGCACTGTTGAAAATTAACCAGTATTTTTATCCTTTGAGTACCCAATAGAGCATATTTTGGCTTCTGTAGCTGGTGGTTATGGAAGGCGGCTCAGCTTACACCAGGGGTGGCAGCCTCCTCCATGGATTCCCTCCTCCTCCACACAACACCGCTCTCCTAAGTCCTTCTCCTTTTACCTCTAAGCCTGCCTTCCACCTTCACGGAGAAAAATCCACAGGCAGAAGGAAGTAGTATAGGTTTTCAACAAGATTATAATGTCACCTGTAGCAGCAGTGTTTGAAACCAGCCTCTTTGTGGGTCCATTTAGCAAGATACTATCCACAGACATTAAAAGTCAGAGAATTGCACTATCCATTCAGCCCTGCTGCATGCTTAATGATCTGTAATTGTGTGTACGGAGGGAGAGCCAGTAAATCACTGACCCTCTGATGGCTGGAAGCGCTTTGCCACTGGAAGCCTAAAGAGGGATTTGAACAAATAATGAGAAACCAGTGCAGCACCTGCCACACACAAAATACTTTCCTAATCCCACATTTTCCTGTTTATAAAGTCAAATAGCAGGCAAAAAGAGGTGAGAATAAAGGAAGATGTTTTATTAAAGTATGCAGGATTTTGATCCCACATGGATGTCCAGGCAACAATTCAAAATTCAGGTTTGTTTTTTTTGGGGGGGGTGGGGAGGGGTTAGTCACGTGTTTCAAGCGAGTGTTAATGAAACGAAGTTCCCCCATGTGTAAAGTGCCTGTCCGGGTGCATTCTTCCATAAAATCACTACATAAAATACAAATTAACCACACTACCCTAGTCTAATCATTGTAATCAGTTATGTTTTCATGTGTACATTAGTGATATATAAGGCTGTTGTAGTTCTTGTGTGTGGTTTAATTGCTTGTTTTTGCATATCTTGTGTGATTGATGATGTTCTAGAAATCTTTTCCCCTAAAGGAGACTTTGTAAATTACTTTGTTTAGATGCTAATGATTGTATTTCATTAGTGGCCCTCTCATCCAGAATCATCTTTAAATGAATGAATATGCCATAATTAAAAATCTGAATTATGAATTACTTTGAAAGGAGACAACATTGTCCCGATTTCCCACTGCGACACAGTGTTATTTCAATTATGTAAATATGTTTAATCATTCCCCTTTTGTTTTTCTAATTATTTAATATTAATGTTGCTTTACCCCTTTATTGCTACAAGAAGGGATATGGCATCTTAAATGAGAGTACTTAGACAAGTGATACACAGATGACTAGATTAAAGCCGACATTTATCAGAATGCATAACCCATTTCAAAAACAAACATGCTATTAACATTCATACTAATATAGCAATACTGGCTATAATTGCACTTCATGCATGTTTTGTCTGTACAGATCTAATGTATTCACAATGAACAATTTCCAATTACTTTTTTTTTTCTTATAAAGTCTGAAACCCCTCGTGAAACTTTCAGATATGTTGAGGTGCCCACCTGGACCCGCCCCAGACCACCACTTTTTCTACTGCAGGAAACTGGCCGCTGCTCAAGGACTACCAGGCTTGACATATTCAAATCTCACCTAACCGCACTGAGCCTTCAGAAATGGCTGGCAAAAAGAAGAATGTGTTTTTTAGGCCTCCTGCCTTTTTTCCTCCCTCCCTGAAGCGAGAGAAATATTAGGAAATTTACTCTTCTGCTCAACAGCTCTCACATAAGCCTTCAAGAAGCTCCCCTTACGAGAGAGGCATGAACCCAGCCGAGGGGAGGCCCAGAGGGGTCACTGTGTATGACGGTCAACTTTATACACGTAGACTTCAGGCATCTTTGTCGAACTAACTGCGGGAGTCTGATTTGTTCTTCAGAAAACAGTGCACTGACTTCAATTTAGACGTTTTAATTTCAGTGCAGCTTGACTACATAGGAGTACATTCCTCTACCATCTAGCAATTTAGATGTTTTCAGTATTATTGCTGACTGACTCTTAATGTATAAGAGCCATAATTACGTTGGTTTAATATTTTATACTTAAACATTATTATTTGTAAACTAACAGTAGGAAATGCTACAACTTCCCCCATGTTTCTTTCTGATTTCAATGTTGCAATAAAATATGTTAATGCTGATTGTCTTGTGAAGCTTTATGAATTAAATTAGTCACATTAAGATTATGGTCAAAATGCAGGGGTGGGCAAAAGTAGGTTTACAGTTGTTCATATGGAAAAAGATGCGGAGGTTATAATTATTACAGTAGCTTAATTAACTCAAAAGAATGTCACAATGACACAGTAAAGCTACTTTTGCCCACCCCTGTATTTGGTCTTTCTCTACATATTAAAAGAGTGAGCAATCTTTAAAGGTCTCTTTTCCAAACCACTATTTTTTTCTAATTTGAGCCCTTAACTTTAGCAACCATGGAGACCGAGACAGGGCTTCATATCGTGCCTGGGTGTAACTTGCACACAGACACAGCTCACTCGCTTTGCTGCAGCACGGGCCACCCTGGCACAACGCTCCTGATGTTTGGTATTACACACAGACAGAAGAAAGCGAGTGTCTGGACAAGCTACACAGAAAATTGTGTAAATTATCTTCCACCTAATTTAACACATTTTATTTCTCATATTTTTTCTCTCGTTGAGAAAAAGCTTATCATACAAGGGAACTGATGATGTCCCCCTAATTAAGGGAAACCTTTCTATTAAAAATGTGTTATGATCAACAGGATAAAGCCACAGGTTGTCAAGATCAAGGGGGAAAAACTCAAAGTTTTGTGTAGGTGACAAGAAATTAAGTCCTTTTACTGACAACACATTGGTTTTAATGACTTTTTGCATAATAATCTCTTTGGGAATTTTCAGAGAGATATGATTTTCTTAGTATTTTTAATTCTACTTTTCCACACACCTAACTGGAAATCCTGGAATTTCACAATGCCAATATAGAGAAAAATCCCAAAAATCCATTGAAACTAATGTTTGATGTCTACAGATACATCTTGCTTTTCAGCAGCTCAATATTCTGTCAGTACCTTGGAATCCACAGGAAGGAAATTCATGAGAAAAGACTGGGAGATGAGAATTCACAGAAATCTTCAGTTCCATTTTAAAATCATGATTCTACTGGATTTTTTAAAAGTAGGCAGTTGGGAAGTGGTCTAAAAATTCATTATCCGAAAAAAAGATGAGGGAAGTATTGGGAAGTCCATACCTACATCATCACCAATATTATTTGGATATTTCATTTCAAGCAAAATTGAAGAATAAAGAAGAATCTGGAAATATTTCTTTGAAGGCCAGGGCTACTGCTCCCCAAGACAGAAGACGAACTGGACAGGCCATGGAGCTGTGTGACAGTGGCATGTCAGGGAAGTCAGTCAAGGCAGGCATGTCCCACCTAAGTGCATCTCTGTCTCCAGCATAGGAGGGAACCATACTGCTTTTCACTGAAGAAGCCTTAGATACACAAATGGTCTTTCCATGCAAATCCTCCTCAGACCAAGTACCCAGCAAGCAGCTTGATTTCAGCAGCTAGACGGAGACGGACAGTTAGAAAGAGAAGTACACTTGTACTTATCCAAACCTGGCATTTCAGGAAGACAAGACTTGCCAATAGGTTCTTACTGGACATGCTCGAAATATAAAATAGCCATAAAAATGTTCCTAACCTCAGATCCCTAGAAAATTCCTTCCTAGGAGTTGATAAACCCACAAAAAGTGATTTAGGTAGTTCCAAGTCCAAGTACCAACTCTTTTAATCCCACTTCAACTCGTAAAGGTCAGTGCAAAGCAATTATATCCTGATTAATCATCACAGTTATGGGCAAGCAAGATGGAAGGGAATCATTTTTCCCCTAAGTTTTCCTTCATTCACTGAATAAATATTCTAAGTGCCTCCAAAGGCAAAGCCCTCTTCTAGGGGCTTTGGAGGCTCCATAAGTGAAAAACAACCATTGCACTTACACAACTTACTAAGATATGCCTGATATTTCTTTGTCTTGCCCTATCGACCTAAGACTGCATAATGCGGAACAGGAGTGAGGAGAGCAGACATCCTTGCCTTGTTCCCAGTCGTAGGTACGTAGCATTCAGTTTTTCACTTTTAAGTATAATATTATTGGTAGATTTTTGTGTAAATGCCTTTTATCAGATTGATGAAATTCACTTCTATTCCTAGTTTTCTAACAGTTATTATCATAAATGAATGTTGTGTTTTTCTCTAATGTTTTGCCTTCCTCAATTGATAAAATTATGTGGATTTCTTCTTGAGATTGTCAATATAGTGCAATACATAGATTGATTTTCAAATATTGAGTCAAACTTGCATTCCCACACACAATTGATTAATATCACTTGGCTGTGGTGTATTATTATTTTTGTATATTGCTAAATTCAGTTTGTTAATTTTTTGTTAAGATTTTTGCAAGTATGTTCATGAGAAATATTGGTCTATAGTTTTGGGTTTTGTTTTTTTTTGTAATACCTTTGTCTGATTTCACTATCTGATAATGTTGGCATAATAAAACAAGCTGGAAAGTGTTTTAACTTCCTGTATTTTTCTGGAGGAGATTCTATAGAATTGGTGCCGATTCTTTTTTAAGTGGTTCACAGAATTTGCCAGAGAAACCACCTGGGCTTGGAGATTTCTTTTACAGGAAGTTTTCAACTACACATTCAATTTCTTTAATAGTTATAGAGCTATTGAGGGTATCTATCTGAGGTAAGTTTGAGGAATTTGTTCTTTTAAGAATTGCTCCATTTAATCTACTTTATTGAGTTTATGAGTACAGTTTTGTTACATTCCTTTATTCTCCTTTTAATGTTTGCAGGATCTGTAGTAATGTCTCTTTCTACTCCGGTCATTGGTAATTTGTGTCTTTTTTCTTTGTCAGTCTTGCTAGAGGGTTTTTTTAATGTATTTTTTAATTGTATTTTTTCCATTACCATTTATCTCTCTTATGCTCCCCTTCCCCCTGGAATCACCGCACTGTTGTCCATGTCCAAGAGTCTTTTTGCCCTTTTGCTTGATCCATCCACCCCCTAACCTCCCCTGCCAATAGATGTTATCCTGCCCTCTATCCATGAGTCCGTCTCTGTTTAGCTTGTTAGTCCCATTTGTTCATTAGACTCCACATGTGAGTGAAATCATATGGTATTTGTCTTTCTCTGACTGGCTTATTTCACTTAGCATAATGATCTCCACATCCATCCATGCTGTCACAAAGGGTAAAATTTTCTTCTTTTTTATAGCTGAGTAGTATTCTGTTATGTAAGTGTCCCATAGTTGTTTTATCCTTCCATCTACTGATGGGCACTTGGGGTGTTTCCATATTTTGGTGATGTAAATGACACTGCAACGAATATAGGGTTGCTTATGTTCTTTTGAATTAGTGGTTTGGTTTTCTTTGTACATATTCCCAGAAGTGGAATCACTGGGTCAAAAGCCAGATCCATTTTTAATTTTTTGAGGTATGTCCATATTGCTTTCCACAGTGGTTGCAGCAGTCTGCATTCCTACCAACAGTTCAAAAGAGTTCCATTTTGCCACATCTTTGCCAGCACTTGTTTGTTGACTTAATGGGAGCCATTCTGACAGGTGTGAGGTGGTATCTCACCGTGGTTTTAGTTTGCATTTCTCTGATGATTAGTGATGTCAAGTATCTTTTCATGTGTCTGTTGGCCATCTGTAGGTCCTCTTTAAGTGTCTATTCAGGTCCTTTGCCCATTTTTTTAATTGGATTGTTTTCTAGAGTTTTTGTGGATTCCATTGATCTTTTCAAAGAATCAGCTTTTGGTTTCCTTGATTTCTGTTATTTATTGTTTTCAATTTTAGTATGATTTCTGCTCCTTATATTTTCCTCCTTCTGATTGATTGATTTGGGTGTAATTTTGTCTTTCTCCAGTGGTCTTAATCTAGAAGCTTACATTCTTGGTTTGAGACCTTACTTCTTTTTAAATATACACATTTAATGTTAAAATTTCCTTCTAAGCACTACTTTTGTTTCACCCCACAGTTTGTATTTCCGTTTTTATGTGCCTTAAAATATTTTCAAATTCCTTTTGAGACTTACTTTTTGACCCATTAATTATTTAGATATTTGATGATAAATTTCCAAGTATTTAGAAATTTTCCTATTATCTCTGTTATTGATTTCTAGCTTGATTCTATCAGTCTTGGGATATTATTTGTGTCATTTCAATTATTTTCAATTTGTTAAAGTTCAATTTATGATCAGGAAAGAGTCTATGTTGTTCAATGGCCCACATGCACTTGAAAGGGGCTCTGCTTCTGTTGGGCATGGAGTTCTATAAGTGCCAGTTAGACCCAGTTGGTTAACGACACTCTTCACTTTTTCTATATCCTTACTCACCTTACACCTATTCTTCCTAAATAACTATGACAAAGAGGAATGTTACAGTCTTCAACTACAGTTGTGAATTTCTGTATTTCTCCTTTCATTTCTGTCAGTTTTGCTTCATGTATCTGTTATTAGTTACATATACGAGGTCTGTCCAGAAGGTATCCAGCTATGTAATACGAAAAATAGACATTTATTAAAAGAGACAAGATACAAGAAACATTGTACATAGCACAATAAGGACTCAGTCCCCTTCAAAGTAGGCACCTTGGGACCTCACACAGGTCTCCCAATCACCACCAGCTGCTCCGTTGTATTTTCCTGAATTTCTTTGACATTCTGAAATCTCTTCCCTTTCAAAGGTGATTTTAGTTTTAAGAAAAGCCAGAAGTCACAGGGCACCAAATCTGGGCTGTAGCAGGGACTGAGTCACCTAGGTGATTTGATGTTTTACAAAAAACTCTGCATGAGACGTGATGCACGAGCAGGTACATTGTCAAGATGAAGCTGCCGATCACCAGTTGTCCATCACTGCGGCCTTCTGAATCATCAAATAGTTTCCATGGAGGAATGTTCAAGTTTAATGAAAAATTTGATGCAAATTCATTGCTCTACTCGCTCAGTCATTTTGAATGTACCAGACACACAGTACACATGCTCACTCAACAGCATCTACCGCCCCCACTGACTAGTACAGTGAAGTCATCATTGTTCACACATGTGTGTTCCAGTCCATTCTCCTTGGCTGCCAGGTTACATCAATGTCATGCAAAATGTTCTTGTTATATTAGCAATGGCTGGACTTTTTCCAGACAGACCTCATACATTTAGTATTTGTATGTATTCACTGTGAATTAATCTTTTTAACAGTATGTAATATCTCTATCCCTGTCAGTCTTCTTTGCTCTGAAGTCTTCTATATTAAATAGTCACTCCAGCTTCTTTTTATTAGTGTTCTATGATACATCTTTTTTCATTCTTTTACTTTTAACTTACCTATATCATTATTAAATTAGAATTGCCTGGAGTTGGGGTGGAGAGACTAGGGAATAAGAGAATGAATAAAAGAGAAAAGATCAGAAAACAGGAGTTAGGACATTTACCCCTGAACATTAGGCCTTTCCTTTCCCAGGCCTCAAGCCAGAGATGAAAGACTTCTCCTGGAACTCTCTCTGAACTACAGTGCTCACTTCCATGTGTTCAGGCACACTGAGTTCAAAGTAGGGTATTACCGGAGGGAAAAATGGTAAATCCACCACTAATTTTATTATACTTCAAATTCCTTGTTGCTCTAATCTGTCTGTTGCTATTTAGTTTTTAAAATCTTACAACAATTTCCCTTTACCTACTGTCCAGGTTTTATAATTATAAGCAGTGGGAGAGAAAAGACAAAATATATTTACTCCAGTTCATTCATAATCATAATATCAGTTTTAATCTTTTTTTTTTTAAATGTCACACCTGAAAGTGGTCTATGTAATTGCTCCCCACATACCACTGGTCAGGACTCAGTCTATATTTTCTATTTGCAGAACCCCTCACTTCTGCTGAGAAAATCAGAAAAAGACTAAGAAATGTAATTTTCACATCCAGAAAAAGAAAACATTATGGTGAATGCACAGGATTTTTCTCTACCCTTTTCATTATTGAAATACTTCATTCTTCTTTCCACATGAAAACACCCTACTCCAAGGAAGAAGTCCAAAGGCCCATCCGATTGATGAATCTAGCTCAAAATCCAGGCTTTCCAGGTGGTACTCAGTCTTCCTCTTTGGGCTCCCTTTGGACTGGTAACCATGACCAAAAAGACAGTTCTCTGCTTCCACCACATCTATGATACAACAAGACAGCAAGAGCATGATACCCACAATAAATACCATTATAAATGGAAAATATAAGGAGTATACAGCATTCTCTGGTCCCCAGCGATCTTAAAACCCTACTGGTAAAAATTGTGAAACAATTCCCCATCCCCCCATGCCCTGCACCCTTCAGGAAAGGAAGATTTCTTGATTAGGACCTGATGCTTCACACTGGGAGGAAGGAGATCCTTTGTCCATTTTTCTTCCTTTTGTAGCTGCAAGTACATTCTGCAACTTCAGCAGATAGGTTTGTGCCCACTAGCATAGCACTGCTAGAAAGAGAATAGTGTGTGCAATCTTAAATGCTACTGACAATCCAAAATAAGACTTCTGTATTTCAAGAAAACCTTCATTCTGATAAAGCTTTTATCTCAACACCTCAAAGTTTAAGTGTGTAGGTATGTGTCTGCATGTGTCTTCAAAAGTAGAAATGTATTTGGTTTTAAAAAAATTTTGAGCCTATAGTTTTACATCAGCATTTAAAGTATTAGTTGAAACAAACATTTAGGTGTTCATTCTGAAATCTAAGACATAAACATTTCTGCTTGAAAATTATTTTATAGGAAAAAAACTTCTAAATGCGTTGGTTCAGCTTCAGAGAGTATTCATATCACTTATTTTTTCTCTTCTAAATATATGAAGCTATTTCAAACAGGCATAAAATAAAAATATGGATTTCCCATTTATTTTCATTTATTGCTCTTTTTATCTTAATGAGTATTTGAAATAAATGCTTTGTGCTCTGAGAATCACTTTCCTGTAGTTCACACCTTTGGTATGTGCCACATCATATTAGGTCTAGATGTCAGAGTGACTGGCATGGTTTTACAAAATCTACCTCTAATGCAAAATCAAATCAATGTGTAGCAGTTATAAAAATGGTCCTTTTTATCTTGTCTTCTTCTACTGTCTCTCTGCAAAAAATAGAGATTTAAGTTCTTCATTTGTCCCAAGTGAGTACAGTTTTGACTTTACATGTTATGATCAGGCAAAGACACATATACTCAATATAAAAAGAGGAACCGAAGCAGCAGACTCTGCGGACTCTCGTAGGCACTGACTAACTGCTTTGCTGTTCAGGATGGAAAGTCGATTTGTCTCAGCCTCTCTTAGCTCAGGAGCGTGGGAAAGTGAGGAAGGGCAGCGATAAAGACAAGAAAGGAGAAAAGCCAATAATATTTTTGCAACTGGCGAAAGCTTCCCTGGTTATATTTAAAAAACTCACGAACAAATCACTTAATACTAATCAGCTGACCAAGCTTTTAATAATTTGCTGAATCAACCTATTAATCTATTCAACAGTCAAAATGGTGTTGTTTGTGTTAATGGAAAATAAAACTAAATTTAACATCTAAATAAATAGAAAATATTCTATGGCTTAAGAAAAGTATTCCTATAACCAAGGTTCAGTTCCATGGTGAGAATAGTATGATTTTATCTTCTATTGACAGAAAAAGTCACATCTTAAATAGGAAATAATAGTAGTGTCTTATATTTACACAGCATTTGATACATTTTTTTGTATTTTCACAAAAATCCTGTAAGGTCAGAAAGACCTTGTGTCTTGTGGCACATGTTCTAGAACATGGAAATCGAAGGCTCAGAGAAGCTAAGTGGCACACCTAGTCACAGAGGGCGCGACGTGGTCGCTCCCCAGTGCCTGCTGCCATCCACATTATTCTTCTGCCGTAAATGTGAGGCCTTGTTGCTAAACAATTCCTACGATAAATGTATTGAAATAAGTTAATTTGACTTAAACTCCTGGCACTACTCACATGCTTTTTTACATAGATTTGAATTTGTTTTTAGAATGAAAAATTATCTTTTATACCTCAAGTTTTTATCTAAAAATTGACATAGTTAGACTGTTTTTAGAGACTGAAAGATCTGTCTCATTCTCCAGCCCATATACACACTTGCCTTGCGTGGTGTTGGAGCAGCCTTCTAACTCCTTTAAGCCGTGGCTTTCTCACTTGCAAAATCAAGGTCATACTAATAATGCTTCTCACAGGATTGCCATGAGGTTTAAACACAACACTGATGACTGGGCATTTAGCCCAGTGGTTGGTAGCAAGTGATAGAACCAGAATTTAACTCAAGTTTTTCTTGTTCTAAGCCAAATGCTTAACCTCCACACTATAGCAAGTTGGTTGGCACATATTAAGAAATAAGAATAGAAAAGTAGAATATAGCATACTAAATTAAAACACTTTGGCAATTTGAGCTATTACAGATGTTTGAGCAGAAACAAGTATGTTAAAGTAAAAAATCTAGGAAAATCATTTTGAAGACATACATATATAGGACAGATTGAAAAGACAGTGTAAAAAGTTTGATTTATTAGAAAGATACTGTTTCACCCTTCTTAATTACTACTAATATAATCAAATTGATAATTATGAACAAATTTTTCTTAGCATGACAATATTTCTTAATTTTGTAATAAATCAGATTAATTCAGAGTCTTCCTTAACTGTCAATCCTTGCCCTTAGTAATTGGTTCATGAGCCTCTTTGTACAAAAAAAATTAAGAAGAAAAATGAACAACCAACCAAAGAGATAGCTCACAAAAAGAAAAATCAAACAATTTTGGAGATGGTCTTAAGAAATCAATCTCCATGAAGATGTAAAACTCCAATATAAAACAGGAATATTGATACCTAAAGATCACTTCTGTTTTAATGATATTTAAAAAATAGATTAGTAATAAAGTTAAAAGATTTAGCTCTATTTTTATACTAAATGAACATTATTTTTATCTTTATTTTAAAATACTAACTTGAAATATAATGCTCTATCTACTTGAAAGAAATGAACTGCAGTATCAATTAAATAACAATAGCTAAAACTAAAAAAGTATCAATCAAATTACTTTAGAGAGAAAACAAGGCAGATGTTCTGTCTGGGTGTGGGCGTTCAGGACCTAGCCCCTGTGGAAACTGACTCAGACCGGCAAATGACCCTGGATTCTTGAGCTCTTAGTGTGTGGCCCTTCTCCTTCGTGGGGAAGGATGACCCAGGGGACCCCCTGACACTTTCAGGGCTCCGTGGGCTGTGGGGAGCGGAGAGCAAGAGGGTCTCTTGGGAAAGGCTGAAACATGGACTCCACCGGGGCCAGTGTTTTCCTGTTGCGATCATTCTCTTTCCTCAGCTCCTTGAGCTTTCTCCCGGATCACGCGGCTGCCAGCCAGGCTTTTCGCATAGAAGGTGGTCTCCTTTGGGTGGTGGGAAGTGCTTCTCTCCAATTCCTTCCCCTGTGTTCCACCATCTTCCTGTGGAGTTTTGCAAGTTTTGTATGTGGAGCTCATGCTTGTGTACATGTTAAGAAGTTTCTCCTCCATTTCTAAGAAACTCTATTCCTTTTCTAACAGTTTTTTTTTTCTGAAGTTGCATTAAATAATATTCATGAGATTCAGGAAGAATATGAAATTTCAGCTTCAGCTGCTGAACCTCCCTTTCTGGCTGTGATTTTTCGCACTGCAGCGATGCCTCCTTCACGGCTAACATGTGGGAGGACTGGCCTCCATGCCAGTGGCCTGAGGGAGTCATCAGCCTGTGTCATTGGTCCAACATTCTCACCAACGCATGCCAGACTTCTCTTGGTCAGAACACCTTTTGCCCAGCGTCTTCACACTTCTTAGAGTGTGCGGACTCTTTACGATCGAAGACACCACAGCACAGACACGGATGACCCAGGGAAATGCATGGAGACCTGGGACTTGTCTCAAGTTTTCAGAAGTCAGTGGCAGAACCTCGCACAGGTGCTCCAGTAACTACTGGAAGGGGGATGCGGTGCAGACAGCAGGCCCTCCATGGCTGGTGGGGCTCACAGCTCTGCCTCCAGTGCCAGAGTCCTGTGGGCCACAAGCCACAGCTCGGAACCCTGCAGAGTTCAGTTTCTAAGGTAAACAGGTACCTAGCAACCAGGGCAGGTCGTCTGGGGTGGGGAAGGGGCAGCCAGTAGGTTCTTTCTAGAAAATAGTGTTCCCCAACTTTGCTCTGAAAAAGAAAGTGATCTCACGTACACAGGCACCAGGGCAGGTCGAGACTGCAGTCTACAGAATTCACACTGAGGCCTGTGTCCTTTCCTCCCCCATAGTGTCCCTTACTATTAACCCTGCCTTAATGTGGTGCATTTGTAAAACTGATGAACCAATGTTGTTACATTATTATCAGCAAAAGTCCCTAGTTTACATTAGGGCTCACTCTTTGTGTTGGGTAGTTCTATGAGCTCTGACAAATGCACGATGGCATGTCTGCTCATTGCACTATCATACAGAATAACCTCTGCCTCCTCGAGCCAAAAAACTCCCCTGCGCCCCACGCATCCATCCCTCCCTCTCTCCTCTTCAACCTCTGGAAACCACTGATAACTCTCCTTATTCTGAAGGCTGCTTTGTCTGATATTAATATGGCTACCCTTGCATTCTTTTTGAACAATTTTATTTTTTTACTCTTTCAATTACAGTTGACATTCAATATTATTTTATATTAGTTTCAGGTTTGTAGCATAGTGGCACAGAGATATTTATACAACTTATGAAGTGATCGCCCTGATAAATCTAGTGCCCATCTGACACCATACATAATTATTAGTATATTACTGACTACATTCTCTATGCCGTACTTTACATCCTTAGGACTATTCTGAGGGTCCCATGCTGTACTGACTGAGCTAGCCTGGCCGCCTTTTAGGACTATTCTGTAACCACCAATTTGTATTCCTTAATAGTTCTACCTTTTTCACCCAGCCCTCAACTCCACTCCCACCTGGCAACCCTCAGTTTGTTCTCTGCATCTATGCGTCTGTTTCTGTTTTGTTTGTTCATTTATTTTGTTCTTTAGATTTCACATATAAGTGAAATCACATGGTATTTGTCTTTCGCTGTGTGACTTATTTCACTTAGCAAAATACCCTCTAGGTCCACCCACATTGCTGCACATGATAATATTTTATTACTTTTTATGGATGAATAATATTTCATCAAATACATGTATCACCACTTTTTTATCCACTTGTCTATTAATGGGCATTTAGGTTGCTTCCATATCTTGGCTATGGAAATAATGCTGCAACGAACATGGAGGTGCATGTCTTTTTGAATTAGTGTTTTGGATTTCTTCAGATAAATACCCAGAAGTGGAACTGTTGGGTCATGAGATAATTCTATTTCCACTTTTTTGAGGAAGCTCCATACTGTTTTCCATACTAGCTACACCAATTTGCAATCCCAAGAGCTCATGAGGGTTCCCTTTTCTTTCCATCCTCACCTGTTTCTTCATTTATTGATGTTAGCCATCTGACAGGTGCCAGGTGGTATCTTTTTCTTAAGTATATTTTATTAACTTTGCTATCACAGTTGTCCCAATTTTTTTCCTCCCCTTGATTACCCTCTGCCCTGCACCTGCCTATCAGCATCCCCACCTTAGTTCAAGTCCATGGGTCATACATATAGTATGTTAGTTTCTCCATTTCCTATATTATTCTTAACCTCCCCCTATCCATTTTGTACCTACCAGCTATGCTTCTTATTCCCCATAACTTTTCCCACATCACCCCTCCCCGCCCCCGCTGATAACCCTCCATGTGATTTCCATTTCTGTGATTCTGTTCCTCTTCTAGTTGTTTGCTTAATTTTTGTTTTTGTTTTTTGTTTCAGTTGTTGATAGTTGTGAGTTGTTATCATTTTACTCTTCATATTTTTCATTTTCTTTTTCTTAGATAAGTACCTTTAACATTTCATATAATATGGGCTTGGTGACGATGCACACCTTTACCTTGACCTTATCTGGAAAGCACTTTGTCTGCCCTTCCATTCTAAATGATAGCTCTGCTGGACACAGTAATCTTGATGTAGGTCCTTGCCTTTCATGACTTCCAATACTTCTTTTCAACCCCTTCTTGCCTGCAAGGTTTCTTTTGAGAAATCAGCTGAAAGTTGTATGGGAACTCCTTTGTAGGTAACTGTCTCCTTTTCTCTTGCTCCTTTTAAGATTTTTGTCTTATCTTTAATCTTGGGCAACTTAATTATGATGTCCCTTGGTGTGTTCCTCCTTGGGTCCAATTTCTTTGGGACTCTCTGGGCTTCCTGGACTTCCTGGAAGTCTATTTCCTTTGTCAGATTGGGGAGGTTCTCCTTCATTGTTTTTTTCAAATAAGTTCTCAATTTCTTGTTCTTCCTCTTCTCCTTCTGGCATCACTATGATTCAGATGTTGAAATGTTTCAACTTGTCCCAAAGGTTCCTAAGCTTCTCATTTTTTTTGAATTCTTGTTTCTTCATTCTGTTCTGGTTGCATGTTTATTTCTTCCTTCTGCTCCAAATCATTGATTTGAGTCCTGGTTTCTTTCCCTTCACTGTTGGTTCCCTATACATTTTCCTTTATTTCACTTGGCATAGCCTTCTTTTTTTCCTCTGTTTTGTGACCATACTCAATCATTTCTGTGAGAATCTTGATTACCAGTGTTTTGAACTATGTGTCTGATAGGTTGGCTATCTCTTCGTTGCTTAGTTCTTTTTCTGGAGTTTTGATCTGTTCTTTCATTTGGGCCATAGTTCTTTGTCTTGGCACACCTGTTATGTTGTAAGGGACAGAGCCTTAGGTATTTACCAGGGCAGGACAACCCATGTCACTGCGTTGTGGCATTATATGTGGGGGAGGAGTCAGAGAGAACAATGCCACTTGCTCAGCTCTCGGCTGGCTTTCAGTGCTTCCCCCGCTACCCACAAGCAAATTGGACCTTTCTGGTGCTGATTCCAGGGTGGGTGAGTTTGTATACATTCTAGGACCCTATGGGTCTCTCCAACAAACTCTCCTGAGAGGCTGGGAGTTTTTCCCACTGCCACAACCTTCACATGTTTTTACAGCCAGAGGTTGAGGCTTTAGTTTCCCATGCTGGAACCCTGTGTTGCATGGTCTGTCTTGCTCCTCAGTTTTTCCTCCCAGTTTATCTGCACACAAATGTGGGACCTCCAGCATTGAGACTTCAGCACTGAGTGGGACTTCACCCACTCAGTCCTCCAGCTGCCACCTTGCTGTGAGTCCTCTCTGCCCCGGCTGCTGGTCTCCACCCCTCCTACCAGTCTGGATGAATGTTTCTTCTTTAACTCTTTGGTTGCCAGACTTCCATACAGTTTGATTTTCTGGTAGTTCTGGTTTGTTTTTTTTTAATTTGTCATTGTCCTTCTTTTGGTTGTGCGAAGAGGTGAAGTGTATCTACCTTTACCTCTGTCTTGGCTGGAAGTCAAAATTCTCAAGTTGGTATCTCATTGGGGTTTTTTTATTTGCATCTTTCTGATGATTAGTGACACTGAGAATCTTCTCATATGTCTATTGGCCATCTCTCTTGCTTGAAGAATTGTCTATTCAGGTCCTATTCCCACTTTTTAATTGAATTATTTGGAGGTGGAGGTGATGTTAGGTTGTGTGAACTCTTTATAAATTATATAAATATTAACCCCTTATCAGATGTATCATTGGTACATATCTTCTCCCAATCAGTAGGTTGTCTTTTTGTTTTGTTGATAGTTCCTTTTCTGTGCAAAATCTTTTTAGTTTGATGTAGTCCTGTTTTAGTTTTTCTTTTGTTGCCCTTGCCTAAGGAGATATATCAGAATAAAAAAATATTACTAAGAGCCATGTCCAAAATTTTACTGTCTATGTTTTCTTCTAGGAGTTTTATGGTTTTGAGCCTTACATTTAAGTCTTTAGTCCATTTTGAGTTTATTTGGTGTAAGAAGGTGGTATAGTTTCACTTCTTGCATATATTTATGCAAGTCCGGTTTCTCTAAAACCATTTTATTGAACAAATCAAAACTCATTGTATAGTTTTACCTCTTGTCATAGATTAATTGACCACATAGGCATGGATATACTTCTGGTTTCTCTGTTCTATTCCATTGATCTATGTGTCTATTTTTATGCTAGCACCATGCTGTTTTGATTACTATAACCTTAAAAGATAGTTTGATATCAGGTAATGCGAGACCTCCAACTCTATTCTTCTTTGTCTAGACTGCTTTGGCTATTCCAGGTCTTTTATGGTTCTATACAAGTTTTAGAATTATTTGTTCTAGTTCTGTGAAAAATGCCACTGGTATTTTGATAGGAATTGCATTGAATCTACAGATTGCTTTGGGTACTGTGGAAATTTTCATGATATTAATTCTTCTTGTCCATGAGCACAGTATATGCTTCCATTTATTTGTATCTTCAGTTCCTTTCTTCAATGTCTTATAATTTTCTGAGTACAGGTGTTTTACTTCCTTAGTTAAATTTATTTTCAGATTTTTCTCTCTTTTTTGGTGCAATTGTAAGTGGGATTGTTTTCTTAATTTCTCTTTCTGATAGTTCATTATTGGTGTACAAAAATGCTACCAATTTTGAATATTTATTTTGTATCCTACCTTATTGAATTCATTGATCAGTTCTAGTAGTTTTGTTTTGTTTTGGTGGAATCTTTAGGGTTCTCTATATACAGTATCATGTCATCTACAAACAATGACAACTTTACTTCTTCCTTTCCAATTTGGATGCCTTTTTATTTCTTTTTCTTGTCTGCTGTGGCTAGGACTTCGAATACTATGTTGAATAAAAGTAGTGAAAGTGCACCTTTGTCTTGTTCCTGGTCTTAAGGAAAATGCTTTTAGCTTTTCCCTCTTGAGTATGATAATAGCTGTGGCTTTTTACATATGGCATTATTTTTTGAGGTACATTTTCTCTATTCCCACTTTGCTGAGCATTTTTATCATGAAAGGATCCTGTATTTTGTCAATGTTCCTTCTGCCTCTATTGGTATGATCATATGATTTCTATTCTTCATTTTGTTTATGTGCTGTATCACATTAATTGATTTGTGGACTTTGTACCAACCTTGCATTCCAGGAATAAATCCCATCAATCATGGTGTATTATCTTTTTAATGTATTGCTGAACTCAGTTTGCTAATATTTTGTTGAGGATTTTTGCATCTATGTTCATCAGGAATATAGGCCTATAATTTTCTTTTTTTCTAATGTCTTTGTCTGCTCTTAAAATCAGTGTAATGCTGGCCTCATAAAGTGAACTTGGGAGCCTTCTGTCCTCTTCAATTTTTGGAATAGTTTGAGAAGGATAGGTGTTAATTCTTTGAATGTTTGGTAAAATTCACCTGTGAAGCCATCTGGTCCAGGACTTTAAATTATCATTGATTCAATTTTGTTGGTAGTAATTGGTCTGTTCAGATGTTTTTGTTTCTTCTTAATTTAGTCTTGGAAGAGTATATGTTTCTAGGAATTTATCTATTTCTTCCAGATTGTACCAATCATTGGCATGTAATTATTTGTAGTATTATCTTACAATTCTCTGCTTAATTTCTGATTTTTAGATGTTAGATGTCACTTCTCTACTTAATTTCCGATTTTATTTATTTTGGGTCTTCTTTTTTCTTTTTTAAAAAATATATTTTATTGATTATGCTATTACAGTTGTCCCATTTCTCCCCCTTCACTCCCCCCCTGCATACCCCCTCCTGTCCACATTCCCCCCTGCTTTAGTTCATGTCCATGGGTCATACATATAAGTTCTTCAGCTTCTACATCTTCTATACTATTCTTATCCTCTCCCTGTCTATTTTCTACCTACCATTTATGCTATTTATCCTCTGTACCTTTTCCCCCTCTCTCCCCATCCCACTCCCCTGTTAATAACCTTCCATGTGACTGCTGTTTCTGTGATTCTGTTCCTGTTCTAGTTGTTTGCTTAGTTTGCTTTTGTTTTTGTTTTAGGTGTGGTTGTTATTAACTGTGAGTTTGCTGGCATTTTACCATTCATATTTTTTATGTTCTTTTTCTTACATAAATCTCTTTAACATTTCATAAAATAAGGGTTTGGTGATAATGAACTCCTTTAACTTGACCTTATCTGAGAAGTACTTTATCTGCCCTTCCATTGTAAATGATAGCTTTGCTGGATAGAGCAATCTTGGATGTACGTCCTTGCCTTTCATGACTTGGAATACTTCTTTCCAGCCCCCTCTTGCCTGTAAGGTCTCTTTTGAGATATCAGCTGACAGTCTTATGGGAACTCCTTTGTAGGTAACTGTCTCCTTTTCTCTTGCTGCTTATAAGAGTCTCTCCTTATCTTTAATCTTGGGTAATGTAATCATGATGTGCCTTGGTGTGTGTTTCCTTGGGTCCAACTTCTTTGGGACTCTTTGAGCTTCCTGGACTTCCTGGAAGTCTATTTCATTTGCCAGATTAGGGAAGTTCTCCTTCATTATTTTTTCAAATAAAATTTCAATTTTTTGTTCTTCCTCTTCTCCTGACACCCCTATAATTCGGATGTTGGAAGGTTCAAAGATGTCCTGGAGGTTCCTAAGCCTCTCCTCATTTTTTTGAATTCTTGTTTCTTCATTCTTTTCTGGTTGGATGTTTCTTCCTTCTGGTCCATACCATTGATCTGAGTCCCGGTTTTCTTCCCATCACTATTGGTTCCCTGTACATTTTCCTTTATTTCACGTAGCACAGCCTTCATTTTTTCATCTAATTTGTGACCAAATTCAACCAATTCTGTGAGTATCCTGATTTCCAGTGTTTTGAACTGTACATCTGATAGGCTGGCTATCTCTTCACTGCTTAGTTGTATTTTTTTTCTGGAGTTTGATCTGTTCTTTCATTTGGGCTGGGTTTTTTATTTTTTTATTTTTTTATTTTTGTCTTGGTGTGCCTGTACATAAAGGGATGGAGCCTTAGGTGTTCACCAGGGTGGGGCAACCCACATCACTGTACTGTCACGCTGTACGTGGGGAAGGGATCTGAGAGGGAACAATGGCACTTACTCCACTCTCTGCCAGCTTTCAGTCACTACCCACAAGTAAATTGGGCCCTTTTGGTGCTGATTCCAGTGTAGGTGGGTTTGTGTACATTCTGGGCCTCTGTGTGTCTCTCCAACCAACTCTCCTTTGAGGCTGGGAGTTTCTCCCAGTGCTGCCTCAACCCCCAGGGGGTTTTCAACCAGTGGTTTGAGGCTTTATTTCCCCACGCTTGAGCCCTGGGGCTGTGCAGTCTGTTTTGCTCCCCCTTTGGCCCTCCTGGTTTATCTGCACGTGAATGTGGGACCACCCAGTCTGCAATCTGCTGCCTCGCTGGGTCCTCCAGCCATCACCTTGCTGCAAGTACTCTCCACCCAGATGCACATCTCTGCCCCTCCTACCGGTCTGGATGAATGTGTCTTCTTTAACTCCTTGGTTGTCAGACTTCCATACATTTTGATTTTCTGGCAGTTCTGGTTGGTTTTTGTTTTTAAATTGTTGTTGTCCTTCTTTTGGTTGTGCGAGGAGACATAGTGTGTCTACCTACACCTCCATCTTGGCTGGAAGTCCTCTTTTTCTCTTGATGAATCTGATTAAAGGTGTATCATATTTAGCTCTCTTAAATCTAGAAGTTTTCACCATTGAAGTATGTGGGCCATTTTTTAATATTCTCAATGTTTATAACTATTATAATGAATGTATCAGAAATTAAAGAGATTAAGAGAAACAAATAATAAGTTACTATGAATTTGTTAATGCTTTTAAATAAATTGCATTATTTACAATAGCATCTACACATATATTTTAAATAGGAGTGTACATATGTGAAGATGTGTCATTTAATCAATTTATATACAGTACTTAATATTTTTATAAATTCAAGGATCTTTTGTAATAAATTCAGGGTCACTCAGGAGATTGAAAATTCCCACGTTTTCTTATAGAATAATATTATCTTCAAAAATGTCAAGAGTACCTCTCATTGTAGAAGTATGAATAGAATTTTTTTAATTTTCTTTTCAACACAATAAAACTATTAAGAATACTAGTAAGTGACATGGTTCTCATAGTTCTTTTCAAATAGCAGTGTTCTTCACCTACTCCCTTGCTCTCATCCCATCTTTTATCAATATTTATTTAAGGGACCTCAATTTAAAATCTGAGGATCATTCATTTTATTCATTCTCTTAATAAATATTTACTTAATTCAGGCAGAGATAATGAGGTAACCAGTAGTCTTTGCCTCACAATGATTACATTCAAAAAAGATAGACAAGTATAATGCACATAAATGTTCCTGATAATGCCATAAGGGAAAAGTACAAGGGAAATGCCATAAGTGGATGGCAGGGGAACCTGACAGAATTTCAGATTGGGAGTTGGCCAGGAAAGATTTCCCCAACTAACTGACTTTTGAGCTAAAATTTAAGTATGATAGATGGTATAAGAAAAAAAGGGGCGAAGAATACTAGTATGGGGAAAATCATTATATCATTGAGAAATTAAAAGAAGGTCACTATGTTTGGCTTTAGGTGTAGGGTAGGTTTGTAGACAAGAACCATGTCACGTAGGATTTTGTAAGGCACGTTGAGGTATTCGGTCTTTATCTTAAAAGCAATGAGAGATTTCTAGGTCTTTCATTTACTAGCCGTGGAATTGGGACAATTTATTTATCACCTGTGTGCCTCAGTTTCTTCTTTTGTTAAATAAAAATAACAATAATAATTATCTCATGTGGGTGTAGTGATGATTAAATGAAATAGTATGGGTCAGTGCCATACACATAGTAAATACCATTTAATATTAGCAATTTTTATAACATGTTTTTGCCACTTTCTTTGCTTTTGAGCTAGTTTTGCATGGCTTTTTCCAAGTACATATACCAATGAGATCTTTTCCTTCTATTCCACTGTCACCTTGTTGGATATTCAGAGATCCATCCTTATATTATTTGGTTCACAAAATTCCAGGAAACTTCTGTATATGGGGACAGAGGGAGGAAGAGATAGAGGAGCTCAACCTGTTTAAGCTCTGTAGTAACCAGCCAGTCTTAAAACATAGATAAGTATCACATTCAATCGATAGAAGACTTACTGACTACTGTGGAAAGAAAGCCCTCACCACATGCCAACAGAACCAACAGTAAACAAAGCTCACAGGATGAAAAGGTGAAGCTCTCCTACAGGCAGAGGCTGGGCTGAGTCTGGACACAGACTTTCCTGCTCTTCACGTGGTAGCCGCCTGTCCAGTCCCCTTCCGTCAAGTCCACTAACCTTCTCTCTCATTTTATTACCCCTCTCATTCCTTATCCCTCCTCCCAACTTGAAAATGTCTTACAAGTATCAGGAGGTATATTAATCAGAATGGTTAGTGTTGGCTACTGCAATCAAAGTACAAAACTCTCCGTGACTTAACACAATCAAGGTCCATTTCTCATTCACAGCATAGTCTCCTATGGGTCATGTGGCTGTCTTGGGCAACTATCCTCCAAGCTCTGGGACCCAGGCCACACAATATGGAACATATGGCTTCCAAGTCCACCAAAACATGGAAAAAGAGGACTAGCAGTTGATGCAGGATGATTTTAAGGATCAAGACTGGAAATAGTGTGCATTCATTTTGACTGATATTCTATTTTCCAAAATTTAATATGGTCCCAAATCTATTTAAAAGGGAGGTTAGAAAATGTACGCTTTCTGTGTAGTGAAAAAAAGATAGTGTAAAGTACTCAGAGCATTGTCTCTGACTGTGGGTAAGGGCTCTATCTGGCTCTGTCTCAGGTGCTTTGTATATGCCCTGGGTCCCTTTCCTTCCAGCAAAGTAGACTGGTGGACTCACTAAACATTCAAACCTATGGCTTACTCTTTTTTTTCTTTTTTCTGTCTTTTTTTATTGATTATGCTATTACAGTTTTCCCAACTTTCCCTCTTTATCCCCCCTCCACTCTGCCTCCCCAGCCCCCCAGCATCCCCCCACTTAGTTCATGTCCATGAGTTGTACATATAAGCTCTTTGAGTCCTCTGTTTCCTATACCATTTTGTATCTCTCCCCATCTATTTGATGCCTACTAATTATGCTTCTTCTTCCCTGTACCTTTCCCCGCCTATTCCTCCCTTCCCCCTCCCCATTGAAATCCCTCTGTGTGATGTCCATTTCTCTGATTCTGTTCCTGTTCTGGTTGTTTGCTTAGTTTTCATTTTCATTGTTTTTCTTTTCTTTTAGGTTCATTTGTTGATAGTTGTGACTTTGTTGTCATTTTACTGTTCATAGTTTTGATCTTCTTTTTCTTAGATAAGTCCCTTTAACATTTCATATAATAAGGGCTTGGTGATAATGAACTCCTTTAACTTCACCTTATCTGGGAAGCTCTTGCAGATGCCCTTCCATTTTATATGAAAGCTTTGCTGGCTAGAGTAATCTTGGATGTAAGTCCTTGCCTTTCATGACTTCAAATATTTCCTTCCAGCCCCTTCTTGCCTGCAAGGCTTCTTTTGAGAAATCAGCTGACAGCCCAGTGGGCACCCCTTTGTGGGTAAACTCTCTCCTTTCCCCTTGTTTCTTTAGGATTTTCTCTTTGTCTCTAATCTTAGGTAACTTAATGATGATATGCCTTGGTGTGTTCCTCTTTGGGTCCAACTTCTTTGGGACTCTCTGGGCTTTCTGGACTTCCTGGAAGTCTATTTCCTTTGCCAAATTGGGGAAGTTTTCCTTCATTATTTGTTCAAATAAGTTTTCAATATCTTGCTGTTGTTCTTCTCCTTCTAGCACCCCTATAATTCGGATATTGGAAGGTTTCATGTTGTCCCAGAGATTCCTTAGCCTCTCTTCATTTTTTTTGGATTCTTCCTCCTTCATTCTGATCTGGTTGGATGTTTATTTCTTCCTTTTGTTCCAAATCGTTGCTTTGAGTCCTGGTTTCCTTCTTGTCACTGTTGGTTCCCTGAATATTTTTCATTATTTCATTTTGGGTATCTTTCATTTTTCAACCAAGCTCAATCAGGTCTGTGAGCATTTTGATTACCAGGGCTTTAAATTCTCCATCAGATAGGTTGGCGATCTTCTCCTTGCTTAGTTCTGAGGCTTTGCTGTGTTCTTTCATTTAGGCCATATTTCTTTGTCTTGGCTCAGCTGATATGTTATAAGGGGGCAGGGCAACCCTCTGTGCTGTGCTGCCTGTGGGGGAGGGGCCAGAGAGGGAACAGTGCAACTCATCTGCTCATCTCCAGTGCACTTTTTGTGAGACTGGGGGTATCTCCCACCTGGGCAACCATCATATACCACAGTCAGCTCTGAGTTTCAATTTCCCCTCAAGTCAGCCCCTCCCTCACTGCCCACCAAACTAGGCAGCCAGCCCCGCCCCCAAGGCGGCCAAATTGCTGGAGTTTTTCTGAGTTGGTTGGCGTGGTCCGCCGCCTTACTGGTCTGGTTGTTCTAGTTGATTTTTTCATTAATTCCTTGGTTGTTGGAGTTCCACGCAGTTTGATTTTCTGGCACTTTTGGTTGTTTATTGATTTTAGATTGGTTGTTATCCTCCTTTTGGTTGTGCAAGAAAGCTAAGGGATCTACCTATACCTCCGTCTTGGCTGGAACATTCAGGATCCCTACAGCTTACTCTTACCATGCTTAGCTAATGAAAAATATTTTATCTCCATTTTAAAAGTGAGAAAATAAAGATTTATAAAGCAACATGGAGTCAGTGATTGGCCAAGACATGTCTGAAGAACCTCAACTCCTAAGAAGAAAAAGAACCCTGGGCTCCCCAAGAATAGTCATTATCACTTTTAAAGACCTTATTATATTAGATTCTGCACACCACCTTGACAGTTGGATTTAATTCATTTACTACTATGATGTGCTAACTCTCTCTAAAACCTCTGCTGGCAACTACAAAGATGAAACATACACAGACCTTACCCTTAAAGAATTTATAGTCGAATGCACGAGTGGGGGAACAATATTTAAACAACTAAATTTAAGAAATTTTGACCATCTTATCATTATTTAACTTAGATATTTTTTGATATGTCATAATCAGCCAAAAGTATGGAGAGGGCCATCTCAGTTCATGGCCCCAAATTATTAAAAATTTTTATCTTTTATTTTTAGAGAGAAGGGAAGGGAAGGAGAAAGAGAGAATGAGAAACATTAAGGTGAGAGAGGAACGCTGGTCACTTGCCTCTCATACGAGCCCCAACCAGGGGATGAACCACAACCCAGGCATGTGCCCTGACTGGAATCGAACTGGCGACCTTTCTCTTTGCAGGACAGTGCCCAACCAACTGAGCCACAGCAGTCAGGGTAAGGCCCCATTTATTAAATATTCTTCAGGAAATGTGGTAAAATCTCAATGGTGAGGAAATATTTTAAAACAGGGATATATTTTCTTTAAAAAAACACCCATCTCTATTTACTATCTAGAAAGTTTTATTCCACATGAATAGGAGACGCAGGAAAAGACCTAGAGGCCCATTAGACAACCACCAATTGGATCTAAGGATCCCAGGGATGAACTCCAGCTGAGAATAATTCTGTGAGCCTCAGCTTTTATTCCTTTAAGAAAAGGGAACTTGATCATTGCCAAAATTACAAATTTTATGATAATTTAAGTTCTGCTAAGTAAACTTAACTTTGAGTCTACCAACCAATGGAATCATACAAATGGAACCAAAGAAACTAACAATGTGTATGTACATACAAGTTCTGTCCTTAAAGTATCCAGCCACGTACTATGAAAAAGAGACATCTATTGAAGAAAATGCAAGATACAAGAAATATTGTACATAAGACAATGATGCCTCAATCCCCTTCAAAGTAAGCACCTTGGGACCCCACACAGTTCTCCCAATGTCTCTTCCACTGTTCAAAACACTTTTCAAAATCCTTTATTGGAATCACCATCAGCTTTCCCGTTGTATTTTCCAGAATCTTATCAATGGTCTGAAATCTCTTCCCTTTCAAAAGTGATTTCAGTTTTGGGAAAAGCCAGAAGTCGAAGGGCACCAAATCTGGCTATACGGGGCCTGACTCACCTGGGTGATACGATGTTTCACAAATAACTCTGCAGGAGATGTGATGCATGAGCATGCGCATTATTGTGATGAAGCTGCCAATCACCAGTTGCCCATAGCGGTGGCTGTTTTCATTGTATTGCATCTCCCAACCAGTGAAGAACATTGAGGCAGCACTCCTTACTAATTGTTTGGCCTGGAGGGGTGTACTCATGATGGACAACACCTTCCCAATCAAAAACACAGTTAACGTGGTCTTGATCTTCTTGCAGCTCTGCTGTGCCTTCTTCAGGCGTGGAGAACCAGGCGACTTCCATTGGGACAACTGGGCCTTCCTTTCTGGATCTCACTGTAGCCGGGGACCCACGGTCCATCCCTACGTTATGAAACAGATGAGAATTTCTACACAAGTAGGCAACATGACACGATTACAGTTGTCTAAATGTTAGCAGATCTGAAAACAAATGGCAAAATATTTTAATTCATGCAAATTGAATCGAACAAAAGCAAGAATAAAAACAAATAAAATGGAAGGTAGTGTTTCTAGGTAGACACAGGTTTTTGATCTCAGCTACCGTGTATATTTCAACAAATGTTATTTTTTCCTTTTGGTGGTCCTTTTTCATTATTAAGGACACAGAATTTATTACAAATGCACAAATTAATAAACCATAAGTGTTCAAACTTTCATAAGAATTTGTTCATAACAGCTAACACAGACATAAGTTGGTAAAAATATTGTCTTGAAGCATCAATCCATATTGCAGCCAAATACTCAGACAGAAGGATGAAAAGAAAAACAAAAGAGAATTTTTCCAAGGCCTCCATTCCTGGGGCAGGATGGTGAAAGGAGAAGGGAATGGCTCGGAGTGTCTGAGGCCACTGGTCACCAATGTCTGGTCCCTTTCATCATAGCCAGAAACAGTAGATTATAAATTGCTGGAGCAGACATTTCTACGGAGGCTTTTACAACTTGCCCCCACTGTCACATTACCGACTGACTACTCTTTCACCTGGCACTTTTTAAAAATTAGAGCAGTTGTTTAATAGAACGAGGGACAGATACCTGTCTTAAGATCCCATTCCTGTTTGAGCCTCTTTCCCTTGAGTACTCTTCCGCACCAGTGAGCCCACAGCAAACCTTGCTTGGAAAAGAAGCAGAGTGCTACATTCCAATACTGCAACTACTTCAAAGTCATGTTTTCCTTACCCAGAAAAAGGTGTTTTTTTTAGTGCTCTACACTTCAGCAGCTGTGTTTTCTGTGAGTCTGGCACCAAGGAGCACCTCAACAAGCTCTGGAAGGAACTTCCTTTCCTCTTTGTTGAAGGTAAAGGCAGCAACAACAGTGTGGCGATTGCGGTGGGGAGGGAAGTATAAGGGGACTAACTGGCAATGGAAAAAAATACAATAAAAAAATTTTTAAAAGAAAGATGAAAAGTTGAAAATCAAAAATATTAAAAAATAAAATAAAATGCAAAAAATAGTTAAAGGCAAGTCAAGGAGTAGACTGGAGTGCCGACTCGGTGAAGGCGCCGCCCCAAGTGAGCCGCATTCAGAAGGTTGTGTCTGGTTCATTCCCAGGGCCATGTCCTAGTTCAGCAGTCACTGCAGATGAAAAGCTAACCCCACCCTGACTTCCACAGCCAGTGAAGGCAGAGCCAGAGAACAGCTCTTCTGAGAACCCCCTATGCACAACTTTTTAAAGAAATTCCCAAACTTTACTCCCTGACCCCACCCCCATTTACCTCCACCCCAAGGGGTAAGCCATAAAATTTTTACCTCAGAAAGTAGGTTCCACAAGAAATTAAGCATTATACCTTTAAATAATAATAGAATAGTGAAATACAACACTTTAATTCTGAAGGATCTATAGGCTTTTCACATCTGCTTTTTCAATTGCCCATAGAGATATTTAATTTAACATTTGGTAGCAGGTATCCCCTGAAAGCAGAAAATGGTAAGTAGACAGATCTGCATTTTAAATGGCAGACCTGGTGACTTCATATTCCCCCAAGCCCTCGTGCTTGTTCTATAGCATTTTATTTTGGATTCATGCTTTTTTATCACTTTCAGGAGAGAACAATTTACAAAACATAAAGTAGGCAAGGATTAATCAATTTTCACAAAAGAATTCTTCATGGGTTTGTTTAAATAGAACAGTAAATATAAACCTTGTTTGGATTTACAAAATTATTTACTATAAGGTAGACAGAGTATAATCACCCAGCCCTAGCATACTATGCGGTAGGTATTATTATTATTATTTCCATTTTACAAATGAGAAAATCCAGGCACAGAAGGTTAGTTAACTCACCCTACACAGGTACACAGCTAGAGACTGGTGGAGCTAGGAATTTTAGCTCCATCACTAAGCAATATTGCCATATCATGAAAGAATATTTCTATGAAATCCCAGTGAATTTGATAATTGAAATCATCAGCACAAAATATTGTGAATGCCACCCTTCACAAACAGGAAAAGCAGCAAACCGCCCCTATGGCAAGCTCATTACATGCACTATTTCATTTAATTCTCACAGCCTTATTAGGTAATTACTATTATTATTCTAATACCCATTCAACCAGTGGGAAAAACTGAGGTATGAAGAAAGAAGATCACATGGTGGCCCAAGATTAAAAAATAGATTTAAACTTAACCCTGACTGAGTCCAAAGCCAGAGATTTCACCACTTTGCCAAATCATACTTTATAATTAATATTTTAAATCAGAGCATGAATGGGTAAGATACATCTTTAAAACAAAAAAGTTAATTTAAAGCTCTAACTTGAACAAGAGTTCACTGCTAATTTGCTGTCCTAACTCTGTGTCTAGTCAAACTAAATTCAAGGGCACTGGGTCCTATCAGAGGCAGAGACTCCAGGAATTTAAGGTATAAAGCAAGACAGTCTAAGAAGAATGCTACATTTATTTTTTAGGCAATGTCCTTCCTTTATATGAATTTAATCAAGACGACACAATCCTTACCTTTAAAATAATATTTTAAAATGCTAAAATTCTCACGGAAGCATCAAAACATCAAGTGGGTAGAACAGACTCTTATTTCCCTTGAGTGGCTAGAACAGTCTCTCGTGTGAGTATCTAAACACCTTCTTTAGATCATTCAAATGCCATACACATCAAAACACTCCAACTTAACACTTCCTTTGAAGGCACGACAATCAGTTTTATATTAGTGTCATTATTTAGCATTTCTATAGCACTTCATTTTTGACAGGTGCTTTATAATTATTTCTACTCTGAGTTAGCTCCTATTCATTCATTAGCATGCAGTTACTTTCCCAGTAAACATACAGAGATCCCTTGACAAAACTGAACCTACCCAAAACCGAGAGATTCAAATTTACATCAAAATCTCAGACAAACCTGTATCTCCAGGAAGAATAAGACAGATAGATGAAAGATAAGATAAAATAAGATAGAGTGATAGAGTGAGATATAAGAAACTAATTCCAAAGAACAGGAACATTCTTCTATTCTTGTCTTGGTTCAACTACCGCTTGCAGGAATTACCAGTCATTTGCTATGTTGCCCGTAAGAGCATGAATAAAAAGGAGGCCCATGGTCACATAGGAATTAAAATTGATGGTGAATAAGTGAATATGGCAAAGACCTTTTGGCCATTGTCCATTCCTTCTTCCTTCCTTTAAGTGATAGAATCTCCTGCCACTCATCTAGACAGTACATTTCCCAGCTACCGTCAAAGCTAGAAGTAGCAATACAGTAAGTCCAGGCCAAAGGGATTCAAAAAGTGATGTGTGCAGCTTTTGAATCACCTCCTTAATCACCATGGCTGCTTGCCAAGAACTTCCTCTGTTCCCCTCCCCCGACTTAAAAACGGCACTAATTTCTCAGCTACCTTCAGTACTTAACATGGAGGCTACGTGTTTAGTGTGGCACAGCTGTCTCATCCTCCCAGATCCTCAAATGAGAATACTTCATGGGAGAGTTACTGCTTTTCTGAGCCTCCTTGTTACAGAAATTTATCCTGCATCATAATTAATAAAGTAACCAAAAAGGAGAAAAAAGTATACATATACACTATAAGACTGACTTGACTAGCTCTTTACAAGAGGAGTATAGGTAACAGCCCAAAATCTATGGAACACAGCAAAAGCGGTCCTCAGAGAAAAATGTCTAGCAATACAGGCCTACCTCAAGGAACAAGAAAATCTCAAATAAGTAATCTAACCTCACACCTAAAGGAACTAGAAGAAGAACATTAAAAAGAAGTCCAAAGTGACTTTATTATTTCCTTGGAAAGGAAATGTAAATAATATAATTGTTTACATTAGAATGTAAATAAATAAGAGTCTAAAAAAACAACACAAAAGATCAATGAAACCAAGAGCTATATCTTTGAAAAAATAAACAAGATTGATAAACTTTTAACCAGACTCCTCAAGAAAAAAGGAGAGATGGTCCAAATAAAATCAGAAATGAAAAAGAAGTGACAACTGTCACCACAGAAATACAAAAGATTGTACGAAAGTACTACAATTATATGCCAACAAACTGGACAATCTGGAAGAAATAGACAAATTTGTAGAAACATACAATCTTCCAAGACTGAATCAAGAAGAAACAGAATATTTGAATAGATGCATTACTACCAACAAAATCAAACAGTAATCAAAAAACTCCTAACAAAAGTCTTCAACCAGATGGCTTCACAGATGAATTTTACCAAACATTCAAAGAAGAATTAACTCCTATCTTTCTCAAACTATTCCAAAAAATTAAAGAGGACAAAAGCCTCCAAGCTCATTTTATGAGGTCAGCATTATCCTGATTCCAACAACAGACAAAGACATTACAAAAAAAAAGAAAAGAAAATTATAGGCCGATATCCCTGATGAACATAGATGAAAAAATCCTCAATGAAATATTAGTAATCTCAATTCAGCAATATATTACAAAGACAATACTCCATGATCAAGTGAAACATATCCCTGGGATGCAAGGTTGGTTCAATGCATGCAAAGCAATTAGTGTGATACACCACACACACAGAATGAAGAAAGAAGAGTATAGGAAATTTTGTAGGAAGGTAGCCAGAAACATGGGAGAAAGTACTCTAGACTGAAGTAAGAATAAACTACTAACTCTCAATTCCAAGTAGAAAGTTCTATAAACTATATTTTAAAACTACGACAAATTTCAAATTAACAATTCTCTGTTGAAGTTGAGAAACTCATATAGCATTAAACTGATTCATCAGTGTCAAGGACTCTTATTATGTTGATGGTGGACCTGATATCGTAAGCTCTCAAAAGGCAGGAATATGCCTTACTTATTTTTCTATCCTCTCATGTCTTCCTTCCTTACCCATAGTATGTGGATAAGTACCCATATCTTGGAACAATCTAAGGATTAAAAATGACTGCCTACTACAGAATTTATTGCTGTTATCTTTATCCCAATAATCCTCAACTTCTCCCATTTTCAGGCTCTGAGAAATGCAAGCATATTTTCAACCATTAGAGACAGTGTAGACCCTGTGAAAACTTAGACCTACAGACATTCATTTTTTAGATGTAGAGTTAACAAAGATTCATTCAGTATCTAGTATATGCTTGGCTCTGTTAATTACTTCACACAATATTACCCATTTAAAACAAACATCATCATCTCCATTGAAAAGATAAGGAAACTAAAACAGCTTGAGTGACCTTCCCAAAGTTTTAACAGCTTTTTAATAACAGAACTGGGACTAAAATCCAGGCTTCCTGACTGACAGTCTAGTCTTCTTTCTGAGAGCTCTACTCTGTTGCCTTATCACTTTCTGATATATTTTTACATTTAAACCTCAGGCCAAAATAAAGCAGAGCAGTAGGGGGGGTGGGAGGAACCTACCAGCATAGTAATGACTGCAGGTATTGATGGATAAGAAAATGAAAAAGTAGTTCTAACCACACAGATGAGGAAGGAACATGGGTAAACATATCAGAACAATTGTTCTCTGAATAAAAACTGGAAAACTTTCCAAGATAAAAGTGAGCAATTGGACACCACCATTAAAATAAATATTTTCACTCACTTTTAAAAGACATCACTGAGTTCAACATAATTCTTCACCACGGGTCTAATTAGAATCTGTTTGCATCCAAAGGCACCAACAAGCATGGCTATATCAAGGTCAGGAACTGACCATCTAAAAGACTCTTAAGTGCTTGAATTAAGTGTATACACCTTTCCATAAAACTTGATACCTACTGGAAGAGATAGATACTCCATATGCTCAGTTTCAGGCCCTTTGATCAGACAAGGTCCAGGAGTAGGAAAAAGCAGAATCTTTGAACCTCTAGTCTGATGTTGTTTTGTTTGTTTGGTATTTTCTGCATCGGCTCTAACTAAAGCCAAAGAGAGAAGGTTAGGAAAAATCGAGACTGAAACAATTGATGAAATGAGTTATCGATGCACTTCTTGGCCCTGGTAATGGGAACGTACCAGTGCCTAAGAATCTCGGGTGCCAGGAAAATATCAACTTGGTCTCACATCTCTCCAACTAAACTTCCCATTTTCCAGACACAGAAATTTGGTGTGAGATCATAAACAAGCATATGTAAGAGGAAATCAGAGTTGCAAATTGACATGTCAGAGTTCATGATTCCAAGAAATGTCATGACATGATTTATGGTAATGACTTTCAACCTTGCCCAGTAAAAAGCATGAATCTATTCCAGAAGCCCATCCCCTTTGCCCACTGAAATACTATGGGCAGTCTTGCCCTTCACAAAAGAAAGGGCTTTCGGAGTTTTAAACAAACACATAACAGTTCCAAGTAGTAAGTTAAGAAATTCTAGTTTAGATGCCTCCCTCCAACTGACTTACTAAATAAGGGTGGAGCTTGGAGAGAAATGCAGAGAATCAGCGGAATTATGTGGAAAGACCTATGTGTGAGGCACTTTGATGGACCCCATGAGCACAGATAGTCCCCTCCCATTCGGGGTGTCTAGAGCGCACCCTTGATTCTCGGTGCTTCTGATGAAGTTTCTGCTTCAATGGGACAACGGCTTTCTATCAGAGAGTGTCATAACACCCAATCAAAGAGTGTCATAACACAGAACCCTTCTAATTGGTGTGGAGAGCTCTGCAAGAGCATATTAGTTGTAAGCCACAGCATCACCTCTCTTTAGGGAAAGGGAATGAAATTTAAATACACAGAGAGGCAGAGAGATAATTAATTGCCTTCTTGGCAACCCACCACTCTGCTGCCAATGGGATCACTGTGACAAGTTATGAAATTCAAGTCAAAATATTTAACTCTGCCACTTACTCAAGTGGTAGACCCAATTTTAGGCACCCCGCAGTTAGGGTGCTGATAAAGAAAAGTCTTCTCTTCATTTTCTGCAGTAGCACATTTAACTATTAGTATCTATGGGCGTTCTGTTTCCTTTATGAAATATATATCTATAAATATGAAATATATGTCTGTCAAGTACACACATGTATTTCTATCAATGTAAGGAGTAAATGATGAATACAGGGAATTGTGAAAATCTGGATAGGTCCAGAGACACACAGGAATAAGGATAGAATAATTTGATATTAGTCTTTCAAAATAATCTGATAAAAAGTATATATAATAAATATGGTATAAGAGCATGAATTAAACAATATTCCTAAAAAAATTGCCAATTATACCAACTTGATTAATACCCCCTGGAAATTTAGGTCTCTGGGTCACCGTAATGAAGCCTAATGATGTAAGTTGTACATCCAAGACAGGAAATTTGGGGGTCCAAGATTCAAGGGTAAGGGTGAAGGGCATCTACACCATAAGCATATCCTTCACCTCCAAAAGTTTCCTCTTATCTTATTTATTATTATTATTATTATTTTGTAATAAAAACATAGCATAAGATCTGCCTGATTAGCAATTTTAAAGTACATATTACAATATTATTAACTGTAGGCACTTTGCTTTACAGTAGATCTCTCGGACTTTTCATGTTGCATAACTCACACTTTGTACCCTTTAATTCCTCTCCATTTCCCCCTCATTCAGACCATGGAAATCACCATTCCACTCTCTGCTTCTATGAGTTTAACTATTTTATGAGATTCCTTATATCAGCGGTAACATTCACTATTTGCCCTTCTGTGTCTGGCTTACGTCACTTAACCACATGAAACTCCAGTTCCATCCACGTTGTCGCAAATGGCAGGATTGTCCTCCTTGCTAATGCTAAATAGTATTGCATTGCACTCACACACCACAATTTCTTTATTCATTCATCCATCAGTGGACTTTAGGTTGCTTCCGTGTTTTGGCTATTGTGAGTACAGTGGTCTCCCTGACCCACGAGAGATGCCTGAAACCACAGATAGTGCTGAATCCTAATCAACATCTTTAACTCTGCCAAACTTGTGGCAGCAGCTTCTTCATCAGCAGGTACATCCTTGCCCGTAATTTTTCTATTTTTTAGTCCAAACCTATTCCTCAATCTGTGTACCCCTCCCTTACTTGCAGTAAGTGGCTTGGAGTCACCCATTTCAGGGGATCACTTGCTGAAGTCTTTGTGAGGCTCGGTACTTTCTGGTGCAACACGTTGCCATCAGTCTGAACACACCCCTGTTCGTGTCTTCCACCCACAAACTTCATGCCTTTGTCATCCGAACTAACTTATCATGCCCTGAGGCCATAACTTCTGCAGTTTGAGGTGGGGCAGCAAAACTAGCATGCATTTCTTTTTTCTTCTTCACAATTTTACAGATAGATTTGTTCTTACCCTGGGCCTTAGCTCCTTCAGCGTACAATTCCGTTTCCTTTCTTATCCAGTTGAGAACTTTCACCTTTTCACTTTTAGCTTCTCTTTGGCATATTCAAATTGCCAGCATCACTACGCTTGAGCTTTGGGGCCACCATTTAGGAAAATAAGGGTTACTGGGGCACAGCATTGCCATACTGGTAGGGCTCCAGTCAATCGGATATAACACGGCAGCTGCTGCGTAACTAACGGGCCCGTGTACAGGGCACGGATGTGCTGCACAGAGAAGGATTTACTGCGGGGTGAGATACCACGAGACTTTATCACACTACTCGGAACAGCATGCAATTTAAAGCTTGCGAATCGTTGATATCTAGCATTTCCACTTGGTGTTTTCAGACTGCAGTTGAGCAAGGACAACTGAACTATGGAAAGTGAAATCACAGAAAACGGGGACCACCGGAAATCTCTCTGTGACCCTGGTTTCAGTCTCCTTGCACACGTGCCCAGAAGTGGGGTGGCTGCATCATATGGCAGTTCTTCCAATTCTTTGAGGCCTGTCACTTCATTTCTGAGTTTTTCTAGTTCTGATCTGTGGTGGGGTTTTCCTGCCTTGTATCTCCTTCATGTCTTTTAGATCACACTGAAATAGGAACCAACAGTGTTCGTCTGTTGTGTTGGTACGTCTTTCTAACGTGGTTTAATTGAAAGGATGTCTTTTTTGTTGTTGTTATCATTTTGTGTAGTTTTTCTTATTTGCTTGTATTTTCATAGGAATGCCTTACGTCTCAGGCTGTGAATGCCAGAAGCGTCACTGAGATGGAGTTTGGAGGATAAGATGTTTGTTAGAAACCAACACAGATGAAGTGGATGTGAGGAAGCAGCGATGGGCAGAAGGAGACACAGGACTGCACTGCGCATCTGTCAGGCCTTCGCCCGCCCAACAGGGGGAGCTGGAGAGAATACTGCCCCTCGGAGATGCCCCAGTTGGACCCAAATGGCCATGAGTTCACACCTGGTTTCAGTCCGTCATTGGAGCTGTGTGGGCTGCCCCCCGGGAAAGAACGATCCCAGGCAAAGCAGCTCTCTGCAGTGAGGCTCAGAGCTCCGGGAGGCTGGGCAGCAAGGGTTTCCTCGAAGAGCACATCTCCGCCTCTGCCATAACTGATCACCTTGTTTTGTGCTACCCACGATCCGCTGCAGTTTTATCTGGATTACATCGAGTCTACAGGTGCATTTAGGAGAATTTGCATCTTTACCATATTGAGTGTTCCAGCCATGAAAATAAGATGTTTCTTCACTTTTATAGTTTTATGGCTTTCTGTATGAAAGTCTATCCTTCCTAAATTTACTCATTAACTCTAACAGTTTCTGCAAATTCATTTGGATTTTATAGACACAAAATCATGTCACTTTTAAAAAACGAAAGATTTGTTTGTTTCTTTTCAATCCTCATACCTTTTATTTCTCTTATGGCCCTTTGTCTGCAATTTCCAGGAAATGTTGAATAAGCTTTCACTATTTCACTATTAAATATGGTTTTTTGAAGATACATATTTTCAGATTAAAGAAGTTTTTCTATTCCTTACTTTTTAAAATAATAAATATAAGTGTTGAATTTCAGCAAATGTGTGTTCTTTAGCTTCTGCAATAATCATATTATTTTTCTCCTTTATT